>NC_081798.1:23342364-23661698 GCF_963082965.1 Carassius carassius
GGCAGTGAGCGTTTTCGTGGGACGCGAAGAGGTCCACCTCCGCCCTGCCAAATCTCTCCCACAACAGCCGGACTGTTTGCGGGTGTAGAGACCATTCGCCCGTGGGAATGTTGTTTCTGGACACCCTGTCTGGACCCAGATTCTGTAGCCCAGGTACATGAACTGCCCTCAGCGAGCGCAAGTTGCGCTGAGCCCAAACCAGGAGGCGTTCCGCCAACCTGCACAGGTTTCGGCACTCGCATGCCTCTGAGTCTGAGAGGAGCGAGTGCTGCGTTCATGCACCTCGTAAACGGACGAGGGGCTACGGACAAGCCGAACTGAGGCCATGAGACCCAGCATCCCCTAAAATTCTCTGAGCGAAACAGTCGCGCTGCAGCGGAGAGAACTCGCTGCTCGCTGAATGCCCAACGCGCGCTGTGGTGACAGCCGCGCCGTCATGGAACGTGAGTCCAAAGCTATACCCAAAAACAGTATCGTCTGACTGGGGTTCAGCGAACTCTTCGTCCAGTTGACACCGAGACAGAGTTTCTCGAGGTGATCGAGTAAAATGGCCCCATGTTCCACGAGCTCCGCTCGTGATTGAGCCAGAATCAGCCAGTCATCCAAATAGTTCAGCACTCGCATGCCTCTGAGTCTGAGAGGAGCGAGCGCTGCGTCCATGCACCTCGTAAACGTACGAGGGGCTACGGACAAGCCGAACGGCAGGACTGTAAACTGGTATGCCTGGCCCTCGAAGGCGAATCTCAAATATCGCCTGTGACTTGATGCTATCTGTATTTGAAAATACGCGTTCTTTAGATCTATTGACATGAACCAGTCTCCTCTGCGAATATGCGCGAGGAGTTTTCTGGTCGTAAGCATTCTGAAACTGTTTCACCAATGCCTTGTTCAGCTGTCTTAGATCCAGTATGGGCCTGAGACCCCCGTCTGTCTTTCTTGGGCACTAGAAAGTATCAGCTGTACAGCCCCCCCCCCCTCGCTTTGAGCTTGAGACACAGGCTATACAGCCCCTTTGCTCAACAGTTTTGATATTTCGGCCCGAAGTATGTGTGCTACTTCTGTTTTGACCGCAGTTTCGACGCGCGCTAAAAAGCGCGGAGGGCGTCGAAAAAACTGTAGCGAGTGGCCTCTCTTTATAATGCCTAGCACCCAATCCGAAACCCCTGGAAGCGCTGACCATGCATCTGCATGAATGGCTAAGGGCTGGATGCGAAGCGCGCTCTGTTGACCGGGCAACGGCGGCGCTTCGGTGCGCTGCACCATGGGCGTTACGCCTGTGGCATTTGAGGCGGGGAGCGTGCTGATCACAGCGGGCAGATCGCTCCTCCTCGACCCCGTTCCGGTGCTTAACCGATTGAGGGAGGGTTGAGAAGGTCCCGTGGGACTCGTGATGTCTGCGAGTAACTGTGGGCTGCAACCGTGCACATTTACCGCTTTCGACTCGCTGACTGCCTGGGCAGAGCGTGCGTGCACGGGTTTCGTTTTTACAGAAACCACGCGCCGTGTGTGACATAGTGTTTGTGGGCACTGAGGAGTGGGCACGTTTACTATGTAGCGCGCGCGATCGACCTGAGTCGATCTTATGGGCGCGAGCCCTGTGTGCAGGGCTGTGCTTACATGTGGAGATGGGCACTGCGGAGTGGGCATCGTCACTACATTTATAGCACCATCGGCCGTGGCCGGAACACCAGAAATAACACTCTTTTCGGGAAATATCTGGGTAGCTGTGATAACGGCTTTTGTGTGCAGGCAAGCGGGCACTCGTGCAGGCTTGCACGTTGCAGAAAACACTGAGACAGTCACATTTCTTGGAACTGCAACAGCGGCGCGCTTGGGTGAGAGCTCGGCCGCAGCGGCACTTGTACACCGGCGCTTTACTAGCAGTGCTAGGATGACTTCGGGGCTTCGTCGTAATCCTCTGCCGTGACTCCCGCGGCGCGGGGCGACGGCTGGAAGAGCGAGAACGGGGTCCCGAGCTGCGTTGCTGACGCTGTCGCGATGAAGCAGCTGGAGGCGGTGGGCGTGACTGAGAGCTTTGTGGGGCCGGTCTAGCGCGGCTCGCTGCAGAACCGGAGCGCTTTGGCAACAAGTGCTTAAACGCTTGTGACGCTTTCTGATCCTCGACGAATCTCTCGACATACTCGTTGACAGACAATCCGAAGAGGCCAGCAGGAGTCAGCGGGGCGTCGAGGAACGCAACGCGCTCAGACTCCGCCATGTCCGAAAGCGTTAGCCACAAATGTCTCTCAGCCACTGTAGCGGAAGCCATAACCCGTCCCATGGCCTGTGCAGCGGATTTAGTAGCGCGGAGGGAGAGATCCGAAGCACTCCTCAAATCCGCGAGACAGATCGCTTCAGGTCCCATCTCATCCAGCTTGCGGAGGAGATCGCCCTGGAAGATCTGCAGCGTGGCCATGGTGTGTAGCGCAGACGCAGCCTGCCCAGCAGCGGAGAAGATCCGTGCGAGCAGCGATGACGTCATGCGGCAGGCTTTCGATGGCAACGCCGCTTTCGTCCGCCATCCAGCAGAGGGCGGGCAAAGGTGCATTGCTATAGCCTGTTCCACCGGCGGAAGTGATTGGTAGCCTTTGTTTTTAGCATTGTCCAGTGTGGAGAATGCTGGCGAAACAGACAAACGAGCTCTCGCCGAGAACGGAGCATTCCAAGCTTTCGCCACTTCTTCATGAAGCTCAGGAAGAAACGGGGCGTGCTTCGAGCTGGGAGAAATACGCTCATCCGGGAGAAAGCTACCATCCAGCCGGGAACGAGAGGGGTGCGCTGGTGCAGACCACTCGAGGCCGAGGCTCGCCGCGGCCAGCGTGAGCACTCGCATCAGCTCTTTCTCGATATCAGCCCGTCTGCTGGGCCTCTGAGCAGAAGGCGCGAGATCCGCGGAGCTAGCCCAACCCTCACTGCCCGAAGCTAGCAGAGAGCACGTGTCCTCTTCCTCCAACGCGGCCCTGAGATCCCCTTCCTCGGAGGACGCGGCAGCAGACAGCGGGCGCTGACCATCGGGAAGCGATGCAGGGGAGGCCGGTGAAGCGGGGAGAACCGGCGAGCTCGGTTGAGCTGGAGGCGGTTCCGGTAAACGCTGGAAACGGCGCTTTTTACGGCGCTGCGGCACAGCGGAGGATGCAGGCTCAGAGAAGAATGCCAGGCGAGTCATCAGAGTCACCATCGGCAGTAGCTCGCAGTGAGGGCAGCCGCCGTCAGCGAGCGAGCGCTGCATGATCCTCACCCAGGCAGGAGACACAGATGACGTGACAGTCTCCTTCGCTGAGCAGGGCTCTGCACGAGCCGCACGAGGGCATCTTTAAAAAGACGCAGCTCTTTTACGAGTGTGCGTCGCAGGGCGAACACACACAAGGATATAAAAGGATATAGGCACCGGAGAGCGCAGCAGGAACGGCAGTGGAAGGCGGCGAAGGCCAGCAGCTTCAGAAGTGGCTCGTCCCGCTGAGATGCTTATCAGACGCCGCTTGCTTCCTTCGTGATCCAACGATGCGTGAGCTTCGCTGAAGAGATGAAAAATCAGGTGAGTTAGCCTTTTCGAGCTCCTTTTATAGGGTTGGGCCACACCCGTTTCGGCGGGAAGTGACATGAAGGGCGCGAAGCGCCCTTATTGGTCTGATGTTGCATCAGTGCGCGCTCGATAGGCTGTGCAGTTGCCGCAGAGCAGCCAATGAGCGAGCAAGCCGTCTCGCCTATGCCTGTGTGCTGCTGCAAATGCGCTTTACAAAAATTCAAAATTAAGGATAATTTTTTGCTTCAGTATTTCGTGAAAAGAGACTTTTCCCGTAGCGTCTTAGCTAAGACGCAGTACGAGAGAACTCTCGTAAGAGAACCTATCAAGATTTTTTTTATCAATTTTGCGATTTCGATTTTAATCACGATTTTGACACACAGAGACATGCTTTACAGTCATAAATGCAATCAGTATAAATTTGAAACATATTTCCAAAAGAAAACCAATGAGAGCTTTATCAAAAAGTTTTAATATGTCTCTAGAACAGACTTAAATCAAAATAATCACTAAGTAAAGATGTCAAACAAAATCTAGACATGGCAAAAGATTATAATAAAAATAAAAAATAAAACCCTTGTTCAGGGATTTTTTTTTTTTTTTTTTTGCCATGCATTGGTCATAAAGCTCACTGTAGCGGTGCCTCAGGTGTTATATGTTTTGCCCGATATATTTATTGCCCAGCTCATAAACTCTCCCATTTCAGTTGCA
Source organism: Carassius carassius (assembly GCF_963082965.1). Classification (NCBI taxonomy): domain Eukaryota; kingdom Metazoa; phylum Chordata; class Actinopteri; order Cypriniformes; family Cyprinidae; genus Carassius; species Carassius carassius. Next base: position 23,346,599 of record NC_081798.1, read on the forward strand.
TTTAAGAAACATCAAATGGCAAATTAAGCGAAAGTGAATCTAAAGCGCACTACATTCCAGCTGCGTATTGCGGACCTATATTATTTACTATTTTTCAGTTGCAGTTGATTTTGCAACACTGTTACTGAACAGATGCACCAGTGCTGCGAGATCCAGTGAGAAGCGTTTCAATCCGCTGCACAATGATAAGGTTACCACAAGATCTAGTAAGAATCATTCAAATTCTGCACAGAAATCTCTGTTATAAACAGCGCTTACATTCATCAGGAAACCAGAAGCTGTAACGCTAATTGTAACCATGGTGCTGTGGTAGAAATAGTCGAATGCATTATATCATTCATTTCAGGGTTTGTACAACCCTTTGAGAGAGAAATTCAAGCACTTTTCACAGAACATCAGAACATTTCCAGCACTTTAAAGCTCTAAGATGATCCAGTTTGAATGTTATTTTTAATGGGATGAACAAAATATACATTGAGGTAAACAAACACTTATGTAAAATGTATGTAAAACATCAAATCACAATTATAACCAGTGGACAGGAGCAAAGGAGCACTTATTGGCTTATTAGTCATTCATTTCTAAAATCACTATTATAAAATATTAAATCATCAAGAAATCAGAATTTGTCAGAATTGTACAGTTTTTTTGTGTATGAAGTAAGAAAAGACAAACTTTTCTTCAATTTGATACTAATTCATTCAAATCACTGAAGTTGGTCAGTTCCATATGCCAGACAAATAATGGTACATTTAATAAGAGTGGAATTAAACTTTTCTGTATATAAAAATTAGATTTTTCGCCTGTTACTGTTGTTAATAAAAGTAAAAAATGTTATGTATCTTAATTCAAGTTTAGTGCTTTTCTGTCAAATCTGTATAAACGATAAACAAAAGAAAAATAAACAAGAAATTAAAATGAAATATTATTAGTAATACATTAGTATAACAGTAACTGCACTTATTAATGCAAAACAATAGAAATTTTATGATTAAATGATCTTTATTTTGAATACCCCACACACTACCCCTAGTGCTACCAAATCTGCTCCTGGCGCCACCATCTGGAGAACTTAGTGGAGCTGGTGCCACTGCTCTCAAATGTTAGTCTGGAGCCCTGATTTATTCATTACAGATTTACAATTTCCAATCTGCTTGAATTTATAAGTGCTCACTTCATGAATTTAATGTATTTAATGTATAAAAACAGGCTTAGAAATATTACTTGTGATATAGCTTGTTACGATTATTCTCTGTGTTCATAAAGCAACTCTTGGTAAGAAATTGTTTGTTCTATTTAAACAGCCTACAGTAAAACAATTTAGTATCACAATACAATTCATTTCAGAGCTGCATTACAGAGGGTTGTTCTGTTATTTTATTCCTCAATGCTATAACATTAAAGGGTTAGTTCACCCAGATAGCAAAATTTGTAATTAATAACTTACCCTCATGTTGTTTCAAACCCGTAAGACCTCCGTTTATCTTTGGAACACAGTTTAAGATATTTTAGATTTAGTCCGAGAGCTCTCAGTCCCTCCATTGAAGCTGTGTGTACGGTATACGGTCCATGTCCAGAAAGGTAAGAAAAACATCATCAAAGTAGTCCATGTGACATCAGATGGTCGGTTAGAATTTTTTTGAAGCATCGAAAATACATTTTGGTCCAAAAATAGCAAAAACGATGACTTTATTCAGCATTGTCTTCTCTTCCGTGTCTGTTGTGTGAGAGAGTTCAAAACAAAGCAGTCTGGATATCCGGTTCGCGAACAAATCATTCAGTTCACCAAATCGAATTGAATCGTTTTAAACGGTTCGCATCTTTAATACGCATTAATCCACAAATGTTTTAAGCTGTTAACTTTTTTAATGTGGCTGACACTCCCTCTGAGTTCAAACAAACCAATATCCCGGAGTAATGCATGCACTCAAACAGTACACTGACTGAACTGCTGTGAAGAGAGAACTGAAGATGAACACCGAGCCGTATTAGAGATGCGAACCATTTAAAACGATTCAGTTCGATTTGGTGAACTGAATGATTAGTTCACGAACCGGATATCCAGACTGCTTTGTTTTGAACTCTCTCACACAACAGACATGGAAGAGAAGACAATGCTGAATGAAGTCGTCGTTTTTGCTATTTTTAGACCAAAATGTATTTTCGATGCTTCAAAAAATTCTAACTGCCCCTCTGATGTCACATGGACTACTTTGAAGATGTTTTTCTTACCTTTCTGGACATGGACAGTATACCATACACACAGCTCTGACAGGGACTGAGAGCTCTCGGGACTAAATCTAAAATATCTTAAACTGTGTTCCAAAGATAAACAGAGGTCTTACAGGTTTGGAACAACATGAGGGTAAGTTATTAATTACATAATTTTGCTATCTGGGTGAACTAACCCTTTAAGAAATATATTGTGATATGAATAAGTGTATTGATCAGATTGCTGAGATCAAGCTATATTGGGTTTTATTTTATCTGATAGATATACATCTGTGCAACTTGGTTATTAAAAACTGCAAACGAGAAATCAATTTGGTTCTGTGTGTGGTACAATAGAAGATGGCTGTATAATTTCTACGAATGTGTACATGTTCTGGCCACTGAATCTTTCAATCAGAATGACAAAAAAAGTATACATGTAAATGTGGCTACTGTTACATTTTAGATTATTTCACCTTATTTAAGGTGGAAACACAATGAACAAATCTTTTAGAAAAACAATGTTTCTGCTTCTCACCTCATGTGTGTAAGTCCGCACAGGTACACCAAACGCTCTGGCCAGACCAAAATCAGCCAGTTTGATCTCACCCTGAGCATTGATCAGGAGATTCTGGGGTTTAAGGTCCCTATGTAGAACACGATGAGAGTGACAGAAGGCCAGTCCCTGGAGCAACTGGAACAGGTAACTCTAAAAAAAAAATACAGACAAACAATTAGAGTACTATTTAGCCTTGCGGGCTAAATTTTTTTAATTGTCATATTTAACCATATTATTATAGTGTAATTTATTATAAACAACAAGTGTGTGGGACATTCGCTATACAAATCAACTTGATGTGCCTAACCTTGCCTAACATAGCACTGTTGAATGCAAAAATGCACAGTTATAAAAAGAAAAAAGGAATATAAAAGTAGAGAACGCTAGTGTTAGAGGGTCAATACAATTTTTTTAATAAAAATAAAAGCCAACAGAACACAAGAGAATGAAGTGATAGAGGATCATGTTTTATTTTGTTTTGAATAAAACGAAAACAAGTAGTTAGAATAAAAATTAGGGCTGTGCAATTAATCGAAATACAGCTGAGGTAAAATCGAGATAAAGTGATTATCGCGCCCCTTTCCAGCTAGTGCTTTGCTTTTGCTCCTCCATAAAAGCCCAATTTCAAATCAGTAAAATGTGATGTGACTTTTGCAAAATGGGACGTGATCTTGTAAACTTGATTTACTGAAGTTGATTAGATTTACTCATGTTTTTAAAAGCACTAAAGAGAACTTGCACTGTTTGAACATAAAAAGTTGAGAATAAAAATACTGTACATGTTAACAGTAAATGAGATCAGTGCGACTCTTAAAGCAACAGTGGACTATTCATGCTTCTGACTTTGTGCAGTGGCAGGAGGGGCAAATGAAAGGCACAGTGGGTGTGGCGTCAGGCCTCGGAGAGGATTTTATTAACAGAAAAATAACAAAAACAGCGAATAAATTGTCCAAAGGTAAAGGGTGTTCATAGTAAATGGGATCTGGTGTTCTCGTTGTGCTGTGGGGTTCATGAAGGTGGGACAGTGTCTGGGAAGGAAGGGTCCAGGTAAGGTGAGGAGTCTAGCATGAGGAGCGTTTGCTTCTTCTGGGTGGCTATGTCCTCCTTGGCCCACAGCGCTTCCCGGGGATAAACGGCCCTGCATTCTGGCCCAGAATAATGGGTGCGGTTCTCGTCCGGACTGCAGTTCCGGCAGCTCACTGCTCTGGCAGCACGGGAATCCCTCTACACACCCTTCCTGGACCTACAAGGCATGCACGGGGAAGCTCTGCATTTAAAAAGCGTGGTGATAAGGCTCCATTTGGTTCAGGTGCGTCTCATCACACGCCGCCAGCCATGGCTTTTACAGCGCCTCTCCTCTCTCACGCACCCAGTCCTGCCAGGAGCCTGGCAAAGGGCAGCGGTTAAGGGACGGGGTGATGCTGATAAATAGGGGGAGGCAGCCAACTTGTACAAATCAAACAAAAGACAAAGACAAAATCACTCACTGCTCTTAATTGAAGGACTTTTGTAACTTTAATAAGAAACAAAGAAAGTGTAATTCTTACAGTGAAGACTATGCGGTTTTATTTTACATTTGATTATTCATTTCTGTAGCAGGCTGTTAACTGAATACTTAAAGGGTTAGTTCACCCAATAATCAAAATTATGCAATTAAAAACTCACCCTCATGTCGTTCCAAACCCGTAAGACCTCCGTTTATCTTCAGAACACAGTTTAAGATATTTTAGATTTAGTCTGAGAGTTCTCAGTCCCTCCATTGAATCTGTGTGTACAGTCTACTGACTATGTCCAGAAAGGTAAGAAAAACATCATCAAAGTAGTCCATGTGACATCAGAGGGTCAGTTAGAATTTTTTTTAAGCATCGAACTTCCATCGGTTCAGACGCTCTGTGTGTCAGTCTGCTTCACACTAGGTGCGTTTACATGGAGACTTTTTGCTTCCATCAGATTGAATTCAGTCTGACTGACGAATCTGAACGTAGTGTTTACATGAATGCTGAATAAAGTGATCGGGTTGATATGCGCATTTACATGTCACAAGCTTCTGATCGGATTTACTCTTTGGACATGCGCACACTGAATGAATATAAAGAGTTTCACACTGTTATTGCATACGGTTTTAGAAATCACACGTTATATTTATCTACTTCGGGTCCCAATTAGGCAACGACCAGCACATGAACTGTTGTGCTGATTAACGTATTTCTACGGGGTCAAGTGTATATGGAAGAGATGTTTTTGAGCTGATTCCTGAAGATGGCTGAGGACACAGCTGATCAGATTGAGTTGGGCAGGTTATTCCACCAGGAGGGAACATTTAATTTAAAAGTCAGTGAAAGTGATTTTGTGCCTTTTTGGGATGCCACTATAAAGCACCATTCACTTTCAGAACAGAGGCTTCTGGAGGGCACATAAGTCTGAAGTAATGAATTTAGGTAAAGGGTTGCAGATCCAGTGGTGGTTTTGTAGGCAAACATTAATGCCTTGAATTTTAATGATAGCAGCTATTGGTAGCCAGTGCAAATTGATGAACAGAGGTGTGACATGCATTCTTTTTGGCTCGTTAAAGACTATTGTTGAATAATGGTAAAGGTTTGACAGAACTGGTTGGAAGACCTGCCAAGAGAGCATTGCAGTAGTCCAGCCTGGACAGAACAAGAGCTTGAACAAGGAGTTATGCAGCACGTTCAGAAAGAAAGGGCCTGATCTTATTGATGTTTAATAAAGCAAATCTACAGGATCGGACAGTTTTAGCAGTGTGGTCTGAGAAAGTCAGCTGATCATCAATCATAACTCCAAGGTTTCTGGCTGTTTTTGAAGGAGTTATGGTTGATGTGCCTTACTGGATGGTGAAATAGTGATGTAACGATGGGTTTGCTGGAATCACAAGCAGTTCTGTCTTGGTAAGGTTCAAGGTGATGGTCCTTCATTAAGGTAGAAATGTCTGTTAGACAATCTGAGATACGAGCAGCTATCGTCAGATCATCATCTTTTTCAGGGTGAGGGTGGATGGATGGGGACTTTAATGAGGGCAATAAACTCTCATAAGACTTCTCAAACTTTTTGTGGACAGGAACCCCTTGCAGGTAAGAACATTTTCCAAGTAAAAACTATTTGCACTCTTATATTAAACAGAAAAATCAATAATCTCTACTGTAAAAGTCTAATAATTCCCTGCTTATAGAATTATAGTTAGTAGAAGTCTAGGGAAAATCCTACTTTTTTTGTACTCTGCACTCAGATTTGCTAGGAATCATACCCAGTTTGAAAGAACCCTTAGGCTTTAATTAATGATTATATAATAATTATAATAAGTTACTATAATGAAGCACAATTATAATGAAGCAAGAATGTTTAATCCTGGAGAGCCACAGCAAATCAGACATTTTGTATTGGCTTTTGTACACCTGATTTGATCAGTATGAGAGTGACACTGAAAACCACTGGTTAACAGCATTATTTTCTTAAGAATAAAATGACACATGCCTGAAATATTTACAAATTAACTGATACTGAAACAAAATCAAACAACAATCTTGTAATTTGAAATTAAATTTTTTTGGAGAATATTGTGTTCATTTAAATTCATACATTTTGTGTAACTCTTATTCGCCAAAATTGTACGGTCAGGGTATATATATATATTTCACATAATCAATAAAATCAGTGTTATAACTCTAAAAATTCACCTTAACGAGTGGCAAGGATATGCCAGTGACAGTGGACGAGTCCATAAACCTCTTCAGGTCTTGGTGAAGAAATTCAAAGACCAAGTAAAGCTTATTTTCTGTGTGTATCACATCATGCAACCTGCAGGTGAGAAAACAGCCCTGTAAGGCTCCAGAAGCATTCTGTACACTGACTGAGTTTGACTCTACATTATGATGTGAAGTTATGCACTTGAGGAAAAATTCAATCATTCAGGGCTCAGTTTCCCAAAAGCATTTTGGTCGTAGGTCAAGTGGTGACAACTGTTTCTACAATCAGCTTACGTTTACGATGCTTTTGGGAAATCCAATCCAGGACTGAAGTTTAGACACTGTATATACATACTTGACTATGTTTGGGTGATTGAGCTCTTTTAGCAGAGAGATCTCACGTATGGCAGTGCTGGGAACACCTTCAGTCTCTCTGAAATCAAACAAACAATCATATGTCAATCAAAGACGTGCATTTAAGACAAACATCTTTAAACATGAGTAATAAACATCATATAAAATATCCCCTACGTCTCCGACTTCTCCGTTTATTTGGGTAATACGTCATTTAAGGTTAAATACTAAGTTAATGAAAAACTTAAGTTAAGGGAAACTTCATCATCTGTTCGTAAACAAACATTAAAAGGTGTAAATCTGGATTATCTAATTTACATCAGCAGTGCAACAGCTTTGTCGAACGCTTATCTACAGACGAGGCTAAACACGTAAATTACGTAACAGATCAGTTTTATGAAACATAAATATAATACATGTAACGTTACGTTAGAGACAGGCACTAAATTACAATTAAGAGTGTGACTGTATGCAATATATTTCAATCTAAAACACTAATGACACAAAAATCTGACACGCAAATTTAATAACACAGGAAGAAGAAACTAATGACAAACACTTACGTGTCTAATCGAATTTTCTTTAGTGCAACTGTCTCTCCGGTGACTTTATTCTTGGCTTTATAAACAACCCCGTATGTTCCTTCTCCAATCTTCTCGACTTTCTGAAAGGACTCCATGTCAAACTGCCCCTTTTCCGGGGAATACTGCCACTCTAAAGCTACTTACAACAGCGGCTGTATAGAGAGAGTACTTTTAGTATCCAAACGGCAATCAAAAGAGTTAAAATCAATTATTTGATCTTAAAAATATTGACGACTGAAAATAATGTCACAACTTATAATCAGAACCGCCAGTTCCCGCGTTTCATACAGCACGCCTTCACTACGACGCACAAAACAAGGTCCGCCCTCTGGCGATGGAAGTTCAGCCTTCTAAACCAATCAACTGAGGCAAAACAACAAAGCCCTCCCATTTGACGAAAAAGCGACCACACAAAAAACTTCGTTTCCGTGTGACTAAACCAATGAACTGAGGGGGGAAAATAACGTCCGCCCTCTTATGGTTTACAACAGATGCTGGCGCATCAGTGTTGCCAAGTCCGCGGTTTTCCCGCCGATTTGTGCTACTTGCCGCGGTTGCTTTTCATGCCTGCGGGATACTGTGATATTTAGCCCATGGAAAGCCAATTTTACTGGAGGTTCTCAGGAGATTTGCGATTTTTACCGCGGAACCCCCCTTAAAACACGACTGGGCTCGTTTTTTAGTAGAAATTGGGAAGTTTTGTTTGTGAAAACCTGGCAACCCTGAGGAGTTCAAACTAACACAAGAACACCCAGTTGAAACGATAATAATAGCACACTGGCAAAACTGGCTTGTCCGAATCTGTTCATAAACGAAATACGGCGATAGACTGCTGCTTTCAGACGCTGACGTGCCTTTCAGTGCGTCGTGCGCGCTCTAGAGACACTTATGTAAACTTATGTGCTTAAAATATAACAGTTTCAAAGCAGCTTCACAATAATTAACTGTGAAATAATAGAATTGATATTGCAAAATTCATAACAGTATGAATTTCAGCTGTAAAGTTTACATTATTCAGCTCAATTTTGTTGAATGTTCATTCGTGTTGCAAAGTTCATAAGTTGTGAAATTAAATATAATACACCTGAAACTCTAACGTTAAATGTAAATATTAGACACATTGTACTTTTTGATTTTTATGTGTGTAGTCTATTAAAAACCTGGCAAACTGTTTTAAATGTCTTTTAACCATTTAGTGAAATTCATATGGATGTAATGAGGAACAATCTCAACGTCACGTTATTCCCAGTCTCCTGACAGAGCGGTGGCGCTGCAGCGCAAAATTGGCCGTTAAGACTTAAAACCGGAATGAAGCAGATTTCAAAATACAAACCTCTTCAAGAAAATGGCGGAAGTCGTGGAACTGCATAAACTCAAGGTAAGAAACAATATGTAAAGAATCTTTTGTGTAGTGTTTGGGTCTGGCTGTAACAGCAAGCTGTTCTTAGCTGTGGGATGAATAAGTCGAGATATAGTTGACGTTTCAAGCTTCATCCAGCTCTCATGTTGCTCAAACGTCTAGCCAGCTTCCTTGTAGACCGACAGCGTTTAGACTCTAGCCTCAAACATAGTGAGCTGTGTACCTTTCGTTCCTCGATGTGAAACATTTTACTTAAAATAATTTTAGCTCAGTCTTTAAGAGACTTCTAAAATACGACTTCTACTTTGTTCTCTCACCACTCAGGCACTACCTTAAACTAAAGTGGTTTATCAAACAGTTCACTCTAAAAATAAAACGCAAACCAGCACGTGTTCTTTCCCTTACAAGTGCCTAAAAAGTGGGCTATAAAAAAAGACATCATAGTTTAAAACAAGTTAGTTGTTTACTTTTTTGGCCATCATCCATCAACACCTATTTGCCTTCCTAAACCGCATTTTTGGGCTTGACGAAAATCTAGAGAGCGGCTGACGTAAACAACTCATCTTGTTAGACCATACATTGACGTAGACAGAGTTTTTCACTCTTGTCTTTTTTTTTCCTGTTATGCATGTATGTCATCATGGTACATAACAATTTATTTAGAACTCTTTTATCCAACTTTGTGGACTGGCAAAACCGGTTTCGCACTGCAGATATGTGATTTGTTTGTTAAATGTAACCCCAGTCATTATAACTTATATAATCTTCACAGTTGGCAGAGCTGAAGCAGGAATGTACTGCTCGTGGGCTGGATGCCAAAGGAAACAAAGCCGATCTGATCGCCCGGCTGCAGGCTTACCTGGACGAGCATGGTATGCATTTGCTAATACAAGATATTTCAGTCTTATATATTACTTTTTTTTTCTATCTTAACCAGTTATGATTACAGTTGTGTTCTTAGATCTCTATAATCAAAGTTGAGTCTAATACTTTTCCTATTTAATTACTTTCTACTCCTATATTTCTTAAAGAGGTAGTTAACCCTAAAATTCGGACATAATTTATCCACCCTCACGTTGTTTCAAGTCTGTATGTATTTTCTTCTGCTGAACACAAAAGATGATATTTTGAAGAACGTTGGTGATAAAACAGTTTTTGGTCATCAGTGACTTTGTTTTTTTTTTTTTTTTTTTTTTTCATACTATGGAAATATGAAAAATACTAGAAACTGTTTGGTTATGTGTTCTGTGTTTAGAAAGAAACTCTAAGTAAATGTGACTAAGTAAATGAAGACTGAATTTTCACTCTTGGTTGAACCACAGTATTCCTTTAATAAATGTGAATAAAAATAATTTTGGGCATCCTGGTAGGACCCATCTTAAATTCAGAAATCGTTACAATGCCTGTTTAACATTTTAAAATGTGGTTTTAGAAGAAGTGAATGAAGAGGAAGTTCTGGAAGAATATGGTGAGGTAAGTTCTCTCAGAAGTAATGTTTTCATTGGAATTTTCAGGGCAAAATCCAATAGATGCACAATGAAGGAGCTACAGTGTTATTTGATAGAAATGAATGAAATGCATTGTGTGTGTTTGACTAGTTTATGCCAGGATCTGATCATAAGTGACCATGATCTGATTTCGATAGGAAGGGTCTCTGGTTTCATAAATGCATGAATCGCTCGCCATGTCAATGTATAATGCATGTTAATAAAAGAGAATGAATCCATAAAAAAGCAGTTTTCCTGTAGGGTTTCAGCACCTCGTTAGGTGTTTACAAGCACTAATATCTGTAATCCGTTTGGAATTGATCCGAGTTCAGAAATTCTGTTTGTGAACCCTAAACGTAACTCCCCAGTTCATACATTCATGTACATGTTACATGATGTATTCTGCACAAAACTACAGTGCCTGCTTGGGGCCCAGTGGTTGTGTTAAGGACATGTTTTTGAATATGGTTAAGAAAAAGATTTTTGCGGTTATTTAGTTCCTTTTCACTGTTGCATTTAGCTCTTTTTAACATCGGGCACATCCTGTGTGTTTACTTATTGCTCTAATATGAATAAATAGTTAAAAACATCTCTCTCCATTCACACTTTATATCATTGTCAAGAAATGTGTTGTCATACAGCCCTAGTTTCTCTTTGACAAACTTCACCTATCTAGTTTTATTTTAAAGCGTAACAAAGAACATTGAATGATTGACCGGTAAATAGGTGGTCCTTTACTGTCCAGGATACAGCAAACAAATTAATGTTTACCTTTCAAAGCGTGTTGACGTGCCTCTCTGATGAGCTCTCTTTGGGGTTAAGTTAATCAGATCACCTGTGACTATTATTATTTTATTTTGTTTTACTGTGAATGAATGGATTTTAATAGATGTAAACCGACAAATGTGTTTGTGTCAGGACTCAGGTTCCAGATGGGACAACAATCATAGTGTTTGATTTGCTCAATGTAACATACTGCACTTGTTTTAGGAGGCCTTTGCCAAAGAAGAGACCGAAGTCCAGAAACAGGAACTTACTCCTCCTGAAGAGTATGTCATTCCCCTTTCACTTGTACATCATACATTGCACATGGCGTATATAAAGAATGTGCCACACTATAGTACTAGCCTTGCCTGAGGATTAGTGTTTGGAAATGGGTCTGTTTATTTACTGTGCTCTTGATTTCAGGGTCGCTGAGAAAAAACTGGTCAAGATAAACCCTCCTGCTGCAGTTGGTGAGGTAATGATCTTTACTGAAACCACATTGGTCATACTTATTAAAGATTCTTACCATGTCAGTGGTAGTTTATTTGATTTGCTACTATTAAAGATTTGTAAAGCTTGATTTGTAAAGCTTGTTGTGCCAAGTGGTACAACGGGATGTTTTGCTTCATTAGGGCATTATTTGTATGTGCATCATTTATGCATCTAAAAAAATTAGTAGTAGTTAATTTTTAAATTATTTTCTTTGCAGAGGCTTCAGAAAAGAGCAGAACGCTTCAATCTTCCACCGAATGCAGACAGCAAGAAGGCGGCACGAGCAGCAAGGTTTGTTTGATAGAGAGATTCCATTAAATGTCATTAAAACTAAAAGAGGGTCACAGACAGAAGAACTCTTGAGAACAATGCGGTGTTTGGTCTGTGCAGTGCTTTTATGTAAGAAAACCAATTCAATTTTTTCTGTGTCAATAAGACAAATTATATAACTGCTTGTCAAACATTCAAATAACTTTAAATTGGAAATAAAAGTTTACAGGAATAGTAAATTGCACACAGACTTGTAACTAAAATGTAAATGTATTGTGGCTTGAGACCTCTATATATCTTTAATTCCTATTCTTGTTTTTAATAGATTTGGTTTGGAAGTACCTGAAACTGTGTTGTCCAAAGGTGAGATGACCTCTAATATGTGTGCAGTGCATCTCAACCTTTTTTGTTAAAATACAGCTGCTATTGGTTATTTTCAAATAAGTTTATTATGTGTTGTGCTGCTATGATGCTGTTGTCATGGGTAAGACCATGATATTATTTTTTCATTATATTAATTTCTTCTGCCACACATTGGTTGTGTCCAGTTCTATTTACATTCTCCTATCCACCTTATTTTTTAATGCGGAAGAAAGAAACCCCAGTTTGCAATATCAAGTGGCAAAGCATGCTGTTTTGTACAACTGAATATAGCTGGAAGCGGAGAACACCAGAAGGCAGACACAAAAAATTTACTAATGGCTGTGCTTGCTTTTATGGGAAAATAAGGTGGATTAAAATAGCTTCATACAAGTACTTAAACATAACTTGCAAATGAAAGACATGACATAACATTAGAACAACCAGTCAGTCACTAAGTACAGTGTTTTGATCTGATTTTCTTTGTGATGACTTTTGGTCACGATGAACTGCAATGAATGACTCATTGAGTGTTGTTTTTCATTTTTATTCTGATAATCGCTTTGAATTTGTTCATTTTAATCTTTTAATAAACTATTTACTTTAAACGGGCACATACTGTAAGTCAGTCATTTGAATTGGGACACCGGTGCTTGCTCTGTTTGTTGTGTGCAGTATATTGTGGAATCCACTCTTAAAATTTCAAGACACAGTGTCTAATTAATAAAGAGTTCCATATTTATTGATGGTTTTTTTTTTTTTTTTAGGAACTTCAGCCAAACCAAATGTAAGTAATTTGGTTGCGCATTTTCATGGTGGCTTGGAAATTGAAATGTGAAACAACAACTTTTCTGCAAAACCACTCATAAACATGCCACTCTTCTTTCAGGTTGAGGTATTAAAGAAGAGAGCAGAACGTTTTGGCATGAATGTCTCTTCAGTTTCTAAAAAGGTAAATTTTTCATATTTCACTTACAACTTACATTTGTCTTGCACAGTAGCTGTTTGAATGTGGTGTTGGCTGTTTTGTATGTTCACAGATTGAGGATGATGAAAAGCTTAAGAAGAGGAAGGAGCGATTTGGCATTGTCACAAGTGCAGCGTCTGCTGGAGCCACTGATGCAGAGGTATGGGTTCTGCTGGTAAACTGGTTTTAAAAGGTTCATTAAATCTGTGTGTGATGATCAGTGTTTATATGTGAATAATGCCGTTTGTGAAATAAATGCCGTTTAAAATCTGTTCATCATATAAAGTGATAGATTATTCAGGTTATCTTTGTTGGAAGAAATGAGGGTTTTACAAATTTGATGATATTGTGTGGGGTGACTAACATTGCCTACCATACAAGAGACAAGGTAGTGCCACTTTGTGGCAAGACTACATTTTTACAATCCTCTCCATATAATCAGGTTATGTATAACTTATACAAAGCACAGAAGGGATAGAATATATATATATATATATATATATATATATATATATATATATATATATATATATATATATTGTCAGACATCACTTAGAGCACATTCACTTCAGAGGAATAAAACTCAAATCATATCTGAGAGTTAACCGCTGTAGATTGTGACACCATCTCAAGCGAGGCTCCTATTAATATCAATATTGACCATGGTTCAGTCTTGTTTATCCTCACCCCACCCTTTCTTTCTTTTTCAGGCAAAGAAGCGAAAACGTGCCGAGCGGTTTGGAAATGTATAAAAAAAAAATGGATCTTACCCTTTTTGGACTTTTTTTATTAATTTTTTTTAAGTGTTCTTTGCAGTTAGTTTTGTGATAAGCTTGTAAGCCCTGTAGTGACATGGTTGTTTATCTGCTATTTACATTAAAAGTACCCCATTTTCTTTTTAATTTCTCTCTTTTCTCTTTTATTCTTGATGTGATGGATGATTTGCATTTGGTGTGTGTGTGTGTGTGTGTGTGTGTGTTCTTAAGGTATTGATATGCATTCTTCATAAGTAGATCAGGAAAGGTGTACCTACTAGTTGCTAGAGATGTAATGATACATTGATATGGATTGATGCATGGAATTAAATGATTAATGAACTATGCAAAGCATACAAATTGTGTTTAAGATCACAAAGCATGCATGGGTTTAGCTACAAAATGTCACCAATATTTTGGATAGACTGAGGCAATGAGTAAGCACATTTTTCTGTTTTTGGAAGAACTATTCCATTAAAGCTGCTAGCTCTCACTAGTCCACCAGTGGGCTCATTATAACATATTTGGGACCATTAGATGTTATTCTAGAACATAAATTAATCTCTACACAAACCCTATATCATTGGAAAGTAATTTTCATATTTGACCACCATTTTTTTAGATATATGATGGGACTCTGCTGTTGAGCTTGTTTATTGGATCCTTCTGCATGACATGCTGTCACAAACTAAAACCAATCAGGCTTTCCAGCAGTGCCTACACTTTAAGTACAGATTTTACCACAAGAAAAAAAAAAAACAGTATCTGCATTGCATGCCGCTTCACTTTTTCCCAAATGATGACTGTTTCACTGATTGGGCAGCCTGTCATTACATACTTTTTCACACACACTGGCTTCTCTGAGGTAGTACTCCGTATATGTTTACGTGCCATCATACAAATTTATTAGTTTGAGTTTATAGTAACAAGTCAGCTTTGGGGTGGTACACCTTCGTTTACCAAAAAAAAAAAACACCCTTCAGATTCAGGTTCATTTTCTGAAGTACCTCTACTTCTTGATGTACCTCTATGTATATATGTAGTAAGTACAAATGTATTATATATTTGGGAAAGTCTATTTTAGAAAATGAACTTGAAGTATACTTAAAGCTTAAATGCAAAAACAAAAAAAAGTTTAACATTTTGCAAATATTTTTTATATTATATACAATTTACAATTACTTGTAAATATAGAAAATTATATATGTATTTATATATTTATTTATATATATATATATATATATATATATATATATAATTTACAAGTAATTGTGCCTTCACTGTCACTTAGTACTAACTTCATAAATATGTAAAAAAAAAAAAAATTGTGGAATTTCCACTGCTGAACAGCACAACAAATCTGGGTATAAAGTCTTTTGAAAATATATTTAATATATTTTTATGGCTACTTATCAGTGTCCTTACATTTCTATTCTTATTAAGTTTACAATTGTTTTTCTCAGAACTACACGTGCACATGTTACGCATGTACAGAACAATTAATTTTAAATCAAATGTAAGTAGAATTTAATGAGGAAGGATTTGTGTCATGTCCCATCAGTGATGAATGTAAAATAATACCTAAAACGAAGACTGAGTGTGGATCATAATTTCCTATAATTAGAATTTAACGACCCATTAGTATGCTATATGCTTAAAAAAAAAGACTCATTAGGTATCAGTGTTTCAGTTTTTTTCTGGGACCTACAGCAATGCACATTTTGTTTGTCTTTCTTATCTGACACACTCAGTTGAGTTAATGGAGCTCTTTTTAACAAGCTAATGATCTCCTAATGAGTTCATGATCCAGATCACAACATGTGCGGTTCTGTTGGTCCCACAGGAGCAGATTAAAAGTCCTCTGATTTGTGGCAAGACTCGCAGGCAAACACTTAATTATGGACAAAAAGACAAATTCATTCAGTTTCCATTCACTTTTATTTGAAGATTATATTGACGTGAACTTCTGAAATATTATTTTGGTTGTCTGTAAGTGATTGTTTGTTGGGCATCTTGTTAGTGACTATTAGGTCTGCAAACATGATTTATTAGTTAAGGCAGTGTCATGTTATGCTTATATATAGTAATAGCACCATATCATACACAATACTGAGTCACATTTTAGCTGATTATTCACTACACTACAAGCATCATCGTAAACATTGTTACGGTCCCTTTAAAACTGCAACACATAATTAATTACTCATCAAGCATTCATTTATCTGCACGCTCTGATCTTTGTCAGATTTAATCTGTGCCTTGACCATGTGAATCTTTTTTCTCATCTCTGCTCTTTTCTTTTGTCGATTCTTTCACCACCTGAGCAATGAACCAAAGAATCAATCAGATACAGTATATGCAATATGTTACAAATATATATTTAAAAAAAAAATCTAACAAGATATAATTTTAAACATGAGAATACTCTCCATACAGTATTTTTTCACTGGCCAATTGTTAAAGGAACTGTTTCAGTAAGTCTGGAAACAAAGAGCCTCACCTCTCCATCACGAATCTCAACAGTCTTGATTACGACTTTCTTTCCAGCTCCACTATCAGAAAACTGACCATAATCTGTTCAAAGACATCACAAAGCAGATGATATGATGCGAGGGTGAAATAAAAGAACTCAATACTTAGAGAGAATTAAAACACGTTACAGATTGACACAGATGAATCATTGCATTGTTTTATGTCATGATTATCATGAGCAACTACAGTAGCAATCAAAGTTAACTCAGTTTCTTGGAACAGATTCAGTTTCAGCAGAAGGAAATTTGACCGTTTACACAAAGGAATAGTTCACCCGACATACAACTCTTCCGAAGTAATCTAAATGGTTTTAGGTGATAACTATTTGATTACATTTTAAATAGCATTTGAATTAGCTCTTGTTGGTTTGATCACATACATTGAAATATGATCATCTTGGACTATTCTGACATGAAAAAAGAAAACAAAAAGAGAAAAAGTTTCATTCTTATTCAATTGCTGCTATAAGGTCATTTGTGCTGTACAATTGCCTACATAATAAGGCAAGGTAGCTCTTTTTTATTTCTTTTTAATTTTGTCTGTGTGGAAAGAGCAGTACATGGATCTTTTACTTTTAATACTTCAAAGCACTAATAAAGTTTGCTTGGCTGGTCTGTGTGTGCGATTCTACAACCCTCTTTTAAGTTTGAGTGAACTATTCCTTGAAAACCTTCAACCATCCATCCTGATAAAAATCAAAATTGCTCTTTTTTTAAAATAATAATAAACATTTTCGTTCATGTAGTATGTTATGATAGACTCACCACCACTGTATCCCCCCATTGAAGGCATTTTCATGATAGGAACCACAATTCTGAAAGGTGCAGTTTGAAGGTCATCAGTTACCAGAGTAAAAAAAAAAAGTATATATATATGAGAAACTTGTTACAGTGCCTCAATGGTATCGCTCTTACCGGTTTTCCTCTCCCTCCAGGAGTTTCCTGTAGGTGGCAATCTCAATATCTAGGGCCATCTTAACGTTGAGCAGATCCTGGTATTCCCGCAGGTGGCGTGACATCTCCTCCTTCAGGTTTCGTATCTCATCTTCCAGACGGGACACAGTATCTTGATAGTTTCTGGCCTCTGCAGCAAACTGCTCTTCCATTTCTCTCATCTGCCTCAGCAGAGCCTCATTCTACCATCACAAACACACACACATCTAAATAAGGGATGAAACACCCTATAATCACCACAGAAATACACACATTTGATAAAACTAAACAGCTTAGGTTAAAAATATAACATAATTAGTGAAAACCCTGAATCAATTTCTTTTTCTTTTTATACAAAGGCAGCTTGAAAAGAAGTTGCATAAATATTTTATATAGGTTATGTACGTACAGTGCTCTTGAGAGAATCGATATCACAGTTCTGGGCTTGAATTTGTCTCCTCAGGTCATTGTTCTCTTGTTTACCCTGTCTCATGGCCTCAGCATTGCGCTTAGCCGAATCAGTCAGGTCAGCAAACTAACAGAGAAAACACAGAGATGATCAGTAAGTTTTACAGTATTTTATCAGTGTATTATTAATAACTCACAGTGGCTCTTGGTGATGGCACTCACCTTGGACTTGTACCACTCCTCAGATTCCTGCATGTTTTTGGTGGCGATGCTCTCATACTGAGCTCTAATGTCTCGTAGAGCTCCAGTAAGATCAGGCCGGCTGGACGTCTCCATCACCTCCATCTTCATCTGCTGACTCTGAACACTCACCTGTACATCCTGAATTTCCTACACATTTAAAATACACAATTCTTTTGAATGTTTGCGTGTTGAAAAAAAAGTATACAGATGGAATCAAAATGGAAAGGATTGTATGTAACAAGAATGTATTTCAGGATAAAGCATCCTCATTAAATCTATGCAAAATTTTATGACAAATATTTATTTTCAGAAAAGCTATTTTAAATGCATTCCTCTAACTTCGTAAACATGTCTGGACATGTCCACTGGCAAAAAATTTACAATTTCATTCTTACTTGTTATTAGTTTATACTGATAATTACACAGAAAGGTGTATTTAGCCTATAACTGAAAAGTCATTGGGGGACCAGAAATTGCTTGTTGGTGGTGACAGAATGTTCATCTATAGGTAAACTGTCCTATATTGTGTCCTATCTATCCTATACTATACTGAGTATATTAAGTATAGTCGGCTTGTAGTTGTCTTCACTGACGGATTAGCTTCTTACATACTTTTTCCCACAAATACTAGCTTCTTTGAGATAATACACTAGCATGTATTTTAGCCTGTACTATCCTTATAAACCTATATGTTTATTGTAACAGTTCAGCGTTTTAGCTATTCAAAACCATATATTTTCAGTATAGACAGGAATTTGAATTTCACATTCACTGAATTCATTATTTCTTAATTAAATATTAGTGTCTCACCTCATCATGCATCTTCTTGAGGAACTCAATCTCATCCATCAGAGACTCGATCTTTCTCTCCAGTTCCAGACGAGCAAGTGTGGCATCATCCACATCCTTCAAGTATAAACACATTCAGATAATTAATACTGTTATAACCATTTTTTTTTTTATACATGCTTTCAATTTCAAACATTTCATTTTTGATCTTTAGCTGACTAAATAATGATAAGGGTGAAAATAATGTCAGAAGAAGACTGAAAAAATGCTATTTTAAAAGGTTCACGTGTTTCAATTCACACAATTAATTTATTTATTAATTATTTTTTTTACTGAAAGTGAAGATGGGAGTCAATCCCAAAATGAGAACATTCATACTTTTTAGTAAAAGATTGCTTTCAGGGAAACTCGGAGATCAACTCTATGGTACTATTGCATACTATGATATGCCTGAACCCGGAAACAATTCAAATTTTTAGGACTTTTGATCATGTCCTTAAGTCATTTTTTTTTTTAAATTACGCACAAGTTAAACACAAAGACCTTGACACTGTGACTGGTGTGAAGACTTCTTATTGTCACGGCATGACAAAAATAATGAACCACAGAGACAGCATTCAGTGGAAATGCAATGTTATAAAATACTTTCCATTATCACATTACCTTGCGAAAGAGAGTCAAATTATTCTCAGCTTCCTGTCTTTTCCCCATCTCCTCATTTAACCTGCACATAAGAGAAAATAAAATAAAACAAAAAATAAAAATAGTACCTTCTCCCAGAGTTACAGAAAACGTAATTATAGATTAGTGTGTTGTTAGAAGAATCATGTAATCCATCTTTTATTTAATACTGGGATGACTGAGAGACTGTATGTCTGAAGCCAAGGTTGTAATATAATTATAAAATCTTATCTGGCAGGGAGTCAGAGGAGCAATTAGCTAATTTGCTTAAAAGCATCTGAGATTACATTAGTACCGGTAAAGTGAAATGTTCTTATTGCAAATATAATAATCTATTTAAAGCATAAGCCAAGCATGTAGAGTGAGTCCAGTACTTCTGCTTTGTCCATATCATAATATATTGTATGAAGAAAAAAGACTAAATCTAGACTAAAGCAGAAATAGATATGTTATCATACGCTAACAACATCAACCACAGCAATGTATGACTCTTAAAGTTCAACTAAAATAGCCATCAACAACATGGAGTTATCTTATTCTATTCTTTTCTATTCTATTCTACTTTATCTATAGCACACTTGTACACACAATTTATTTTTATTTTTCAGTTTATTTATGTGTATTTTATTTACATCTTATTATCATTATCTGTGTCTTGTTGTTGTTATCTCTGTGTACTGAAGCTTGTGACACCAAAACAAATTCCTTCTGAACATATACAGTACAGTGATTCATTAAAACCTACTGTTGATGAAATAACCAGCAAAAATAACACTGCAGAATATGAACAATGCACATTATAGTTTATTAGAAGAAAAATTATTGCAATGCTTTAAGGTACGTGAGCTAAAGCTTTTGATTGCTTCCATTGTCCTCATTTGTAAGTCAATTTGGATAAAAGTGTCTGCTAAATTATTAAATGTAAATGTAAAGCTGAAATTTTAGTTGGCTACAATAGTATAGACCAGCTTATTATAATGTTATATACGAGTTTAGATTTTTAAGGGGATTGCTCACATTTCTTTCTAAATCAAATACTGATCGTCGAAATGTTTGAATTAACATATAAAATGTTTTGTCAACTAAAATAAGAACCCATCAATATTGACTAATATAACTGTAATAATAATAATAGTTTTTTACATTTATATAGCATTATATTACATTTATATAGCGCTTTTTCTAAGCACTCATCTCCTCATCCACCACCAGTGTACAATGTACATGCCATGATTGAATGATGACTGCATTTAAAGGATATTTACATCAAAATACAAAACCATGATTAAAATTAAAAAGATACATTCAGATAAATTAATGGCAAAAAAGTAACACTCTATTTAACAAACATTCTACTCACTATAAATAACTTTGCAAGTGAAAGAAGAAAACTGATGTTTTCGATGTTAACTAATGTTGCTGGGCAATGTTGCAATCAACGGATAGCCAGGTGAGACACAGGGCCATGACCGATCTAAAGAAATTTGTTGCCCTTTCTTAATGGGAAAGTGCTCAAGCAACATTGCTCAGCAACAATGCTCTAAAAGTTGCCACCCAACCACACACCTTGCCCTCCAGGACCAGAAGAGGATCTTATGCAAGTGGACGCCTTTAAACGTCTTTCAAAGTAGCCTCCCTCTGCACTGCAGCTGGCAGCTGTATCATCTCAATGTCCTTTGAGACCTCCTTGTTTTCTGGTAAGTTCCATCTGTTTCACCGTGCTCAGTAGTGGGCAAACCACTTGTAAAGTCAATCATCACTCACAACATTTAACCATTAGTTTACTCTTCCCCTGACACTGAAAGGCTGCAACCTTGTCTTTGTGACCCCCACTGTCCACTATGAATACGAATATGGTAATGCATGGCATATAGTGTCTGTATTCCAAGAATTGATGAATGAGTGACTTTTGTATTAACCTAAAATCCATTTGTGAAAGAGTATTTTCATGGGGGGATTTGAAAAATTAAATGAGGATTTTTTTCTCTCTCTCTCTTATGTCATATCCTTACATTGAATCGATAAATTAAGTTTGAATAATAAATCACCATATAGGGTTGTTTCCAATAAAATCAGTATCAATAAGATCCACCTTTGCACTGTAGATGTAGCAGAAGCTGCATCTGAAGTGACATCCACAGGCTTTAATGCAGCTCAGCAACATAAAGTTATGAGATTAATGTTTTAAATGTAATATTTTGAGTAGGCTATAGTCTAAATATGAAATTATTTAAATCTCTCTCTCTCTCTCTCTCTCTCTCTCTCTCTCGCTCTCTCTCTCTTTCTCTCTCATAATACATTATTGATTGCGACTTTTTAATATAACAATTCTGACTTTTTTTCTCTCGCAATTCTGAGTTTATTTCACACAGAACTGCGCGATATAAACTTGCAGTTAGCCTATTAGAAGAAAAGACAAAAAGTCGCAATTATGTTACCTTTTATCCTAAATTATCACTTATTCCGTTTTTTTTCATTACGCCTATTATTAGAATTTTACACTTAATTAACGCCTCCGACAGTTGTCTTAATTAGGCCTATAAATATTTTCGTGGACCCCCCAGGACCTGCTTTTGTTAGGCCTATGAGCCATGCTTACTCTCGTTTGGGAATAGCTGGTCTATCATATAATTTGCCTATAAATGTCTATGATTTATAAATTAATGTTTTAAGGGCACGTTGCTCTGTAAAAATAAATGCTTTATGCACTGTTTGATTTCATATTTTGTAATGGGCTACTTGTTTTACTTTCTCTTTCAATTCTTTTAGAAGATATTTCTTCCCTTTTCTCGTCGGAGAAAACGCCCCTGTTCTGAAGTGGTTTTATCATCAGCGCGACAGCACACGCAGACCCCTTCACATAGACACGCCCTCCTTAGTTACTGTTGTTAATTAGGCTGCAAATTTGCGCATGCACTGATTTCGTGTACGGTTTGAAATTGACATTAAGCAGAATTTTAATAAAGTTCTTTGAGTGTTGGTTAAAGTTGTTCAATGGGCCTTCAATGGGTACAATGTTGTCGATCATTATAAACACGGAATAGGCTTATATGTGTGTGTGTGTTTATATATATATATATATATATATATATATATATATATATATATATATATATATATATATATGGAGCATTAAATGTCTCTTCCATTAGACACAGTCTAACCGCGGTAGACATGATGATGATGATGATGGGTGGGTCCCTGCTGCAGTTTCTTTGTCTGTGTTCATTTCATTCGCTGCCACGCCCATATAACATGAACATCATTATGCAGACATAGCAGACTGTTATTTCTGTGTATTCACTTAAATCCTCTGACGTGATGTCTGCAAAGTTGCTCTTTTTTCCTCTGAATAAATAAAATAAACATTTTCAATAAACATATTTTCTACATCCATTTTCAGTTCACTTATATATCCATAATA
Source organism: Carassius carassius (assembly GCF_963082965.1). Classification (NCBI taxonomy): domain Eukaryota; kingdom Metazoa; phylum Chordata; class Actinopteri; order Cypriniformes; family Cyprinidae; genus Carassius; species Carassius carassius. The sequence goes on from NC_081798.1 coordinate 23,369,473, forward strand.
CCAGTGTAACCAAATTATTATTAATAATAATAATACAATAATATTATAATTATGACAGTTAAACAAAAGCTTAATCTTTCAGAATCATAAAATGTAGGGTTAGGCCTATAATATAATTAGAAATGGGGCAAAAAGAAATTTCTAACTTTGGCACATTTAACCCATTCTAATTTTTACTCTTAACTAAAATTCTCTCTTTATTTACTCACCCTTGTTTTACTCCAGACCTGTATGACTGTCTTTTCTCAGCCGAGCACAAGTTTAAAGAATTTTTAACTTTTTTTGTGCAATGAAAGTCGATGTCCATGCATAGATATAATTACAAAAAACTAAGGTTTGGAATGACCTGAAGACCTGAAGTAGATGATGAAAATTTTACTTTCGGGTGAAGTGTCAACTAATACACAGGCCTGTGTGAAACATTTTAAATGTCAAAAATGTTCTAATAATTTAAACAATGCATATTATATAAAAGTGAATATTTTTTCTCTCTCTTTCTCTCTCTCTATATATATATTTTTAAAGGACCTATTATCTGTTATCTATTCCACACAAGCATACACCAGTCAGCACACGCACCTCTGATTGAGCAGGGCCACATCTTCGGCCAGGTTGTCTCTCTCCACCTGCATCTGGTCTCGATCTTTGGCCATCAGTTCCAGCTGCCTGCGCAGCTCTCTCATCTCCTGCTGGCACAGCTCATTGATGCGGCCTGTTGACCCTTGATGCTGGTCCTTGTACTGACCCAGCTCCAGAATCAGCTTCGAGTTCTGCTGCTCTAAATAACGCACCTTCTCTATGAAGATGGCAAAGCGATCATTGAGTTCCTGTAGTTCTCTTTTCTCATTGCTGCGTGTGGCAAAGAACTCCTGGTTGATGGCCTCTGCCGATGAGAAGTCCACTTTATCATAAGAGAGACGGGGGGCCGGAGCACTGGAGCGGCTCCTGAAGTCCACAGAGCGGGTGGGAACAGAGGAGGAGACGTAGCGGCCCCCTATGCGACTGGACACAGGGCTATAGACAGGTGCCCCGAAAGTGCGGTGAAAAGAGGTGCGAAATGTAGAGTGACTCATGGTTATACTTCTAGTTGTTGTTTGAAGCTTTTATTTAATGATATGCCTCTTTGTATCTTCCTCTTTGTCTGGTCGTTTTGTCTCTAGTAGTTTTGATTAAAGCTGAGTCACAACAGGATGTGAGACTGTGGCTTTTATACATGAAGCTGGTCAGTTGATCTAAGCTCCACCCAGCCCAGCCCTATCCTGGTCTCCAGAGCCCCTGATCTCATCTTCCTTTATGTATCTATCATTTATCCTTACAGTCACTCATTCCCAAGCCCACCCTGGGCACTACTCTGACACTTTCCATTTGATGCTTGTATTCTTGCTACAAAACACTGATCATCAACAGTTTTATGTGCAAATGTTTATAATATGAATGGGACTGAATGTAGCATCTTAAATATAACAGTGTATGGTAGAAGTTAAATTCAATGCAAAAGAATCCAAATGAATCTCCTAAACATCCACTGATCCCAGGTCTTGCCATCACATTCACAGCCAGACTTACCATAGGGCTAGACTAGGCCCAAATTGGGCTGAAGTGCAGGACAGAAAAACAAAATAAAGAAGACCTTCCAGTCAAAAAATGTCTATGAAAGACCTGACTGGTTTGAAACGATGCTCTTTGTTGGGATGAAATTTTCTGGTGCTTTATGTTATGTGCAAACATCTATCTTTTTGAATAACTCAAGCATTAATGAATAGTTCAGTGACTCATTAAGACAGTGACTTGTTTCATTTATTTAAGTATTTCATACTTAAACTTGACCCTAAACTTGTCACTGAGACAGTACCGATAATGATTAGTAATTTGTACCATTAAGATTATACATTTTAGGGTTAAATAAGGTACAAAGATGGCCCTTTGAGGGTAGTGCTCCAGTGACAAACTGTTGAACCTCTAAATATATTTTTTTCCTAAGTACATTATTCTAATTTATTAAATATGAGAATTTCATTTTGAGATATTTTTCGTAATGATTGTTAATCAACATGTTTTCTACAAAACATATTGACCACAGGAAACAGATGATTCTTCTGCACATCTGACTTTGCTGCAGCCTGGAATTGAACTACTGGTTTCGTCTTGTCAGAGGAGAACTGGCCCCCCAACTGAGCCTGGTTTCTCCCAAGGTTTTTTTCTCCATTCTGTCACCGATGGAGTTTCGGTTCCTTGCCGCTGTCGCCTCTGGCTTGCTAAGTTGGGGTCACTTCATTTACAGCGATATCGTTGACTTGATTACAAATAAATGCACAGACACTATTTAAACTGAACAGAGATGACATCACTGAATTCAATGATGAACTTCCTTTAACTGTCATTTTGCATTATTGACACACTGTTTTCCTAATTAATGTTGTTCAGTTGCTTTGACGCAATCCTTTGTGTTTGAAGCGCTATATAAATAAAGGTGAGTTGACTTGACTAATGAAGAACGATATGAATAATTATTTTGCAGAGTGAAGCACATACAGTGCTACAATAATTCATACACAGCTTCCACTTTTTTCCTTTGCTCAGTCAATAAAGTCATCACTGAAACAGTATAACAAGCAGGACATTTTCTAAAGAAATACTTTTTGTATATAACAAGGCAAGTAGTGACTAATTCTTATGCAGTTAGTATTTCTAAAAGATGGGGATTTTAAAGGGGTCTTGACATGGATTTTTATTATTATTATTATTATTTCAATGTTACTTTAAGTAAATAAAAGTTTTTTTGCACAAAAAAATAAAATAATAATAATAATAATGTGGAAAAATTGTCATTTTCAACCCTCATTCTGACCCTAAGCCAAATACCACTTGTTTTAAGGGGCGTGTCCTTTAAGGCTTGCCAGTAATCAACCACTGTTGTCATTGGATAATGTCATTGCATAGGAAATAGTATCCATGCCCCGCCCCCTTGCTATTGCATGTGAGTGTTTTGACAACATGATCAAAATATGAAATCATTTACTTATGGTTTCGGATGCAGCTGCAGTCAGATCTAATACCGCTTCATCTCTCAACAAATGTTTCTTTGTGAAATCCAAAGTCCATTTTTGTGTTATCAATACCACAAGTTTTCTTTTTAATTTGGAGTACTGTTTACATGCATTTTCATGAGACTGTGCTCCATTAAGCATAATCAAGTCAGCCGTTAGCGACTGGATGCCAGTGGGCGAGGTCTATGGTGAGAAGATGACTATTCGTCGATGCCTTGCTCTGGAGGTAGTATATGCCCCTCAGATCCAAATGAGACATTTGTGGCGCTTGATAAAATTAGGGCTTTATTTAAATAAGGAGGACATTTTAAGCTATGAAACTTGCAGGATGTTTTAATAGTACAAAGGTCAAGGCAGATTTCTCATGTCATGAACCCTTTAAATATCTTTCTTTCATTGTCTTCACATAGTTTTAAAAATTGTCACTACATGACAAGTTTAATTGGAGTTTCTAAGTCAAATCTGTGAGATACTTTAAGTTAGGAACAAAAACATTTAACATATGCATGGATTATGTGACGATCGGAAAGGTTTATGATTTTCTAATATTTCAAATGTAGCAGAATGTCAAATTTGTCTGAGATGTGCTTTCACATTAGTACCACATAAATCAATCAATAAATCAATATACATACCTGCACAATAACTTGACTAAAAAGTACAAAATAAATAAATAATAACAATCAATAGTCATTATAATACCTTTAGTAGCATAAATTATACCTAAAATTACAAATAATTTCCAATTAATTCATTGTAGTATTAATAATAGTTATATACATTTTTAGGAGACTTCATACAATTAGCCTATTTTTGCTCAAAATTGTGCTTTTAAAATGATAATAAACTCCTGCATTATTTGATTTGACTGATTTGGAAACTGAAACATTTTTCATTCACAAAAGCTTGAAAAACAGGAGGATGTTTTAAAAAGTTAGTTTTTCTAAAAAAAAAAGAGAGAAAAGAAAAAAAAAACGAAAGGACAGTTAATTGTTCAAGTCCCCTTAAATTTAATTTAAAAAAATGATCAAATGCTCATTTTAAGGTTTTTATTAAGTTCCTTAAACAAACGAACAAACAAAAAAAGCACACAGAATATACCCAATTAGTTTTCGTTGTAACATTTGTCAGCAAATTACACACATTCAAGCTAAAACCAAGTAGGCAGAACATTTACTTGTGAAATTATTTGGTCTAAAGGCTACCTGCTATTCATTTTCATTCTGGAGAAAGCATGACAATGAAGGAAATCTAATACTCCTCTCCCTCCTCTTCTCCTTCTCCCTCGACTGAATCTACACCCACCTCCTCATAATCTTTCTCCAGAGCTGCCATGTCTTCTCTAGCCTCGGAGAACTCTCCCTCCTCCATACCTTCACCTACATACCAGTGCACAAAGGCACGCTTAGCATACATCAGATCGAACTTATGATCAAGTCTGGCCCAAGCCTCTGCAATAGCAGTGGTGTTGCTTAGCATGCACACAGCTCGCTGTACCTTAGCCAAATCACCACCAGGTACAACGGTAGGGGGCTGGTAGTTGATACCAACCTTGAAACCAGTTGGACACCAGTCCACAAACTGAATGCTGCGCTTGGTCTTTATGGTGGCAATAGCAGCATTTACATCTTTAGGTACAACATCACCACGGTACAACAGACAACAAGCCATGTACTTGCCGTGACGTGGGTCACATTTGACCATCTGATTAGATGGCTCAAAGCAAGCATTAGTGATCTCAGCCACTGAGAGCTGCTCATGGTAAGCTTTCTCAGCTGAGATCACAGGAGAGTAAGTTGCTAAAGGAAAATGGATACGTGGATACGGCACCAAGTTTGTCTGAAACTCAGTTAAGTCAACATTCAAGGCGCCATCAAACCGTAGGGAGGCAGTAATGGAGGACACAATCTGACCTATCAGCCTATTAAGGTTGGTGTAAGTGGGACGCTCGATATCGAGGTTTCTACGGCAGATGTCATAGATGGCCTCATTGTCGACCATGAAAGCACAATCTGAGTGCTCGAGGGTGGTGTGGGTGGTAAGAATGGAGTTGTAGGGCTCCACCACAGCAGTAGACACCTGTGGAGCTGGGTAGATGGAGAACTCAAGTTTGGACTTCTTTCCATAATCAACAGAAAGGCGCTCCATCAGTAAAGAGGTGAAACCAGAACCAGTTCCTCCTCCAAAGCTGTGGAACACCAAGAAGCCCTGAAGTCCAGTGCACTGGTCAGCCTATGAAGAGGGGGGTGGAAAGAAACAGTTATCAAGTCTGTCATATTTAATATTGAGTTTAAACCTAAACAAATGTTGAATGAAAACAGGCGATTACAAGGATGTCTTACCAGTTTGTGAATCCTGTCAAGAACCAGATCAATGATTTCTTTGCCAATAGTGTAATGGCCACGAGCGTAGTTGTTAGCTGCATCCTCCTTTCCAGTGATCAGCTGCTCAGGGTGGAAAAGCTGACGGTAAGTTCCGGTGCGAACCTCATCTGAACCACAAAAAAACAATTTGGAGAGAATGAAATCTTTGAAACTCCTGGACTAACTATAAGAGAAGGCTAATCAAGCAATTACCAACCAATCACAGTGGGCTCCAGATCTACAAACACGGCCCTGGGAACATGCTTGCCAGCTCCTGTCTCACTGAAAAAAGTGTTGAAGGAGTCATCCCCTCCACCAATGGTCTTATCACTGGGCATCTGTCCATCCGGCTGAATCCCATGCTCAAGGCAGTAAAGTTCCCAGCAGGCATTGCCAATCTGGACACCGGCTTGACCCACATGAATGGAAATACACTCACGCTATTGTGGAAAAGGGAAATAAATGACTCTGTCATAAACATAAATCCTGAATATTTGGATAATTAGCCTACCAGTACTGAGACACAATGAGGCTTTATAAAATGTAATTCTCAAATGATATATTTGATTACACAACACATTGAATACAAATTTATATTCATTTACCAACAAAACATGTTGTTAGAAAAACTTTATAAGCTGTAATATGAAACTCATAACTGTAATAAAATAAAATAGCAGCACATTTTCAGATGCATAATTATCCAGCAATGTGCAAACACCGTTATGTATTTCAAAAAAGCTAAACCAGTTTTTATTTCATTGTTTATTTTTTTTATTTAACATAGCTGTTTAGCCGTAGCTGTAGCCTTTTAGGCTCTCAAACCAGAAATGTTGTCTCATGAATAATAGACAGCTCATCATGCTTCTCTGACTCCTCTTCTAACAATGACGACCAAAAATAATTTTTTTAACTTGTCACGGTTGCTAAACCGTGATCTCTGGGTTTTGCACTTTGTGGGTGAAGTCTGTGTGTTACGCGTCAGCCCTGATTAGTTTGTGGGCATCTCTGTTAATTGTCATCTGTTAATTGGATGTCCGTGTTTCCCCTGAACCCACTCTACGCAACCCACCACCAAGCAACACCACTTACCTTCGGCTCGCTTCACTGCAGTTCCTGTGTCACCCTCTCCTGCTGCCTACTCACCTCCGCCTTCCGGATTCGTCACTCATCACCACCATCTTGGACTGTGCATTCCTCCCAGCGTTGTTTGTGTCTCAAGTACTGTCTGTATCATTGTCTTCATTAAATATCATTAATCTCGCACTTGCTTCTTGCCACTCCTTCACCCAGTCGTTACAGAACGCTCTCACCAAACATGGAAGCAGCGAGCACCACTTCACTGTCTGAATTCATTCACCACAGCATCAACCGCATGGATCAGCAGCAGGAGAGCATCGTGAACACCGGACACACGATCCAAGTGCTGGTGACACAGGTGTCCGAGCTCACCCAGCGGATTCATCAACTCACCTCTCCCACTGCGCTCACCGCACCGCCTGCGCCGCCCGTCCCCCGGGAGACCTCCCAGGACCACTTCCGTCCAGAACCGCGACTTCCGGCGTCAGAGAGTTACTCCGGTGAGCCAAACTTTCGCAAGACTTTCCTTAACAAATGTTCCATGCATTTTGCATTGCAGCCCCGCACCTTCGCGACAGAGAGTCCAAGGTTGCGTTTGCCGGCAGGGAGCCGCGGCCGGCAAGGAGGCTGCTCACCAGCTCTCGGACCTCAAACAAGGAAAATAATCTGTGGTGGACTATTCCATTCAGTTCCGCACCCTGGCGACCGCGTGCCAGTGGAACGAGGCGGCGAAGTGGGATCGATTTCTGTATGGGCTGGCCGACCGTGTTCAGAAGGTGATCTACCTCCTCGAGCTGCCAACGGCCTAATTGACCTGGCACTCCGGGTGGACGCTCGGATTAACCGCCTGGGTAGACAAGTCAGTTCTACACGCCATTACGTCTCTCCGTAAAGGGGCCGCTCGAGTCGAGAGAACATGGTCGGTCCCGTCGACGATAACAAACCCATGCAGGTGGGTAGAGCTTGGCTTTCCCGGAGGGAGAGAGAGTGGTGGAGGTCCCAAGGACTAAGCTTATATTGTGGTGGCCGGAGCATTCCATCCATTCCTGCCCGGTAAAAAGAGCCAGCCCGGTAGTAAGTTTGAGGCTACTATCGGGTGGGATCTCCGCCGGGAAGTCCTCAACCACATCATCGACTCTCCTCCCGGTGAAACTGCGGTGGGAGAACCACACTCACGATTGTCACGCCCTTCTGGACTCTGGGGCCGAAGGTAATTTCATTGACTCTCTCCTTGCACGTCACTTGAACCTTCCAGTCCTTCCTGTGTCTCATCCCATCCATGTCACTGCACTCAATGGCCAGGAACTGCCACACGTCACCCACTACACTGATCCCATAACTCTGCTCACCTCAGGCAACCACAGTGAAACCATATCATTTTACCTCATGGACTCCCCTGTAGCTCCCATTGTTTTAGGTCACTCCTGGTTAATCAAACATAATCCACGAGTGGATTGGGGTTCCAACACAATCACCTTGTGGAGTGAAAGTTGTCATGAGTCTTGTCTGGTTTCTGCTTGTCCTGTTGTGCCTGTTTCTGTCTTTCAGAAAGAGACCATGGTGTTATCAAGCGTGCCCGCAGAGTACTTGGACCTGAAGGAGGTGTTCAGTAAGTCCCGTGCTGCTTCTCTTCCTCCGCATCGTCCCTACGACTGTGCTATAGATTTAGTGCCAGGTAAGTCTCCGCCTAAAGGCAAACTTTACTATCTTTCTATTCCGGAGAGGGAGGCCATGGAGAAACATTTCTGATTCCTTGGCATCGAGGTTCACCCGCCCTTCCTCTTCGCCAGCGGGGGCGGGACTCTTTTTTGTGGGTAAGAAGGATGGTTCTCTGCGACCTTGTATTGACTACCGAGAGCTGAACAACATCATGATAAAGAAAACCTATCCGTTACCGTTGATGTCTTCAGCTTTCGAGAGGTTACAGGGAGCATCCGTATTCACAAAATCGGATTTACGTAACGCTTATCATTTGGTCCGCATCAGGAAGGGGGATGAATGGAAAACCACCTTTAACACCCCTAGAGGGCACTTTGAATATTTGGTGATGCCGTTCGGGCTCTCTAACTCACCAGGGGTTTTCCAGGCACTCGTTAATGACGTGTTGAGAGACATGGTAGATCAGTTTATATATGTTTACCTGGATGACATACTGATTTTTTCTTCATCTCTCCAGGAACATGTTCAACACATCAGACGAGAGATTACTCGAGAATGGGCTTTTTGTCAAGGCAGAGAAATGCGTATTCCATGCACAGTCTGTCCCCTTCCAAGGGTATATCGTCTTGTCCGAGGGAATACGTATGGATCCTGACAAGGTTAAGGCTGTGATAGATTGGCCATCTCCAGATTCCCGTAAGGCCCTACAGCGGTTTCTGGGGTTCGCCAATTTCTATCGACGTTTCATTCGTAATTTCAGCCAACTAGTCTCACCTCTGACGGCCTTGACCTCCCCCAGTACTCCGTTCAGGTGGTCGGATGCATCCGAAAATGCATTTACCAACCTCAAGAGCTGCTCCGTTTCGGCTCCCATCCTTGTAGCCCCTGATCCCACACGGCAGTTTGTGGTGGAGGTCGACGCATCAGAGGTGAGGGTAGGAGCAGTTCTTTCCCAACGTGCTGCCTCGGATGATAAGATGCATCCCTGTGCGTTTTTCTCTCATCGGTTATCTCCTGCTGAACGCAATTATGACATTGGTAACAGAGAATTGTTGGCCATCAAATTAGCTTTAGAGGAGTGGTGTCACTGGTTGGAAGGTTCAGGGGTACCTTTCATTGTGTGGACCGATCACAAGAATTTAGAGTACATAAGAACTGCCAAAAGACTCAATTCCAGGCAGGCTCGGTGGGCACTTTTTTTCGGTCGTTTTGATTTTACTCTGTCGTACCGCCCGGGTTCCAAAAATGTCAAACCTGATTCTTTGTCACGTCTTTTTGATCCCTCCGCCCACCCGGTGACTCCCGAGTGTATTTTATCTGAGAAAATAGTCGTCTCAACACTCGTATGGGAGGTCGAATCGAAGGTCAAGATGGCCTTAGAAGGGGTAATGTCTCCGCCCGGTTGCCCACCGAATCTGTGCCAGAAGAGTTACGGTCCGAAGTTATTCAGTGGGGTCACTGCTCTAACGTTGCTTGTCATCCAGGGATAAGCCGAACCAAGGGGTTAGTTAAACAGCGATTCTGGTGGCCACTTATGGCTCGTGACGTCCACGATTTTGTTTTGGTTTGCTCAGTTTGCGCCAGTGGTAAGTCGTCTAACCGGCCTCCTGATGGGCTTCTTCAACCGCTGTCCTTCCCTTCGAGACCCTGGTCACATATCGCACTAGATTTTGTAACCGCCCTCCCGCCCTCTAATGGCATGACGGTCGTTTTGACCATAGTGGACCAGTTCTTGAAGGCAGCACATTTCATACCGACAGCCAAGGAGACAGCGGTCACTGTCCAAGATCACGTCTTTCGGTTACATGGCCTCCTGGTAGACGTGATTTCTGACAGGGGATCCCAATTCATATCCAAATTTTGGAAAGAATTTTGTAAGTTGCTAGGAGCGATGGTTAGCCTGTCTTCGGGTTATCATCCCCAGAGTAACGGGCAGTCTGAGCGAGCCAACCAAGATTCAGAGAGAACGTTGTGATGTTGGGTCTCCAAGAATCCTTCTTCCTGGAGCCAACAACTCTCTATGGTGGAGTACGCTCACAATTCATTACCAGTGTCAGCCACGGGCCTCTCTCCGTTTCAGTGCAGCTTAGGTTACCAGCCACCAGCTTTTCCTAGTCTGGAATCTGAAGTCGCGGTCCCCTCCGCTCACGCATTTGTCCAGAGGTGCCACCGCACCTGGACCAGAGCCCGCGAGACTCTGCTCCGGATGAGGGAGCGCACTAAGGCCAAGGCCGATCGCCACCGGTCAAACGTCGTGGGTCAAAAAGTGTGGCTTTCTACGAACAATATTCCTCTCCGTTCCGTTTCGAACAAATTAGCTCCCAAATTCATTGGCCCGTTTACTATCACCAAGATCATTAGTCCGGTGACAGTCCGCCTCAAACTACCTCCAGCGTACAGGAGGATACATCCCGCCTTCCCACCACCAAGCAACACCACTTACCTTCGGCTTGCTTCCCTGTGGTTCCTGTGTCACCCTCTCCTGCTGCCTACTCACCTCCGCCTTCCGGATTCGTCACTCATCACCACCATCTTGGACTGTGTATTCCTCCCAGCGTTGTTTGTGTCTCAAGTACTGTCTGTATCATTGTCTTCATTAAATATCATTAATCTCGCACTTGCTTCCTGCGACTCCTTCACCCAGTCGTTACAGAACTGTGCAAACCCTCTGATTAAAGCGCAAAACAGCAAAATAAGATGAACATTATAATGCAGAAAATTAACAGACAAATTAAAGTATTCACTTACCATTTTGTCGTTGTTCCCAGCTGCTGCAGACGCTGATATGTGCTGATCTCACTGCAGAGAAGATGGAGATGTCGCTATGACAGAGCAAGCTGCAGGAGGGAGTGGCTCAGCTTATGAACAACAAAATACATCTTCTGAAAACACTCCAAACATAATACTGCATGCACAGAAACCAAGACAGATTACACACATCACACATAGAGTCTTTCGTGTAATTGTATTAGACTGAATTAAACATCCATACTAAAAATCTTTTAAAATGATATTTAAATGTTATGCCATACGTGTTGTTTTGACCAAAAATTTCAATAAACCTACATAGTTTTTATAACACATTCAACACAGACCGATCGTTACACATGAATAAAAATAGACGCGTTTTAAATGCTTTGATGCAGCCGCATCTGATCCATGCAAACACAATAATGTGTTTTAAAACCTAATAAACTGTCTAGACAATATTGGTAGGACCAATCTAAACGCGCCAGGGCCACCGCCCGTCTGAGACTCTGCTGCAGTAGATGACGTCACAATACTGCAGCCCACCAAAAAGCTGTTCAACAAGAATGCAAAATAAATCTTTCTGATTTTGAAAGAGAACTCGAACTGACAGAACTGACTTGACTCAGTGTCATAGCTATAGCGGTTTTATTTAATTTTTAAAAGTATAGCCTACATAAAATGCGCTGGGAATTACATAAAGTGATAATTATTTCAAATTACCCCCAGAGATTATTAATAAATCAATGGCACGCAAAAAGCCTGAATGAAACAAGTGTTGTAGAAGGTCACATATCCTGACGCTCTGTCGCGTATAAAAGCGGCTCGACTCGAGGATTGCGCGCAGTTACTACATCGACTCTTCGCCGTCGACAACAGTAACGCAGTACAGCAAAGTATTGTTTCCAGATTATTCCAAAGTATACAAAAATGGTGAGTAGCTGACTATCTGTATTATTACATTTTAGGCTATATTATTTTAAAGAAAGCATATGCTAAATATTGTGTCTCTACATTATAATTATTGGATAGTAGCTCTAGATGAGGCAGTGTGCGGAGCACTACACCTGTGCCATCACTTTAATAAACTGCATCTGCTGTATAAATTCCTGATGAATATTCTGGTGAATATTGTAGACTCTATGCTAATTTGGATCGGGATATGTGACCGCTTTTCGTCTGTTAGATGCTGATTAACTGTTTATTAGTAGCCTATGATTTTTTTAGTTTTCAGTATTCATTTGGCGCGACTCAATCGTTAAGATTGCCACAGTGATACTGTTTTACGTCGAAGCGATGATGATTATTAGGCATGATTAATAATTACATTATTAAAACACCTATACAATATAGTCTATAATACAAAACTGTGGCCAGAAAGGGTGCGTCATAAATATATTAGACCTTCAGACGGTCAGATCCATTGATTGTTAAGTAACCGAGGTTTAATTCACAAGGACATGCATTTATATATGTGTGGACTAAAGACGTTTGGTTTTGTTTTGAACTATCCTTGCACATAGGAATCGTTTGTTTTGTGAAATTTAAAAAAAAAAAACACAGCAGTGAGCGCACAATGCAGCATATGCAGACAGCCATAATCTCATTAAATGCACTACTCTAAATAAATAATCTACTCTGACCAGCTAAACCCAGGAAACATATGCTGTAGCCTACCAGAAACAGTATTCTTCTGAGTGTAAGATTGTTTTAAACAAACTCAGTTATACCTATCAGCAAAGAAATGATGTTTAAACGCATAATAATAAACCCTGGTATTGCTTGAATTTATATTGCATAGACTGTAGATTGAAACACTGTGCTGCAATTTGTAAAATGGCTTGTAGTTCTAAGTAAACCCATGTTGCCAGGCAAGAAATAGGGAACAGCTGGGTGGAGCTTGAGCTTGTCAAATAGGAGAGGAGGAGGCAGGTGGCATCCATAGTTGCTCTTGCCTCTCTCTTTGGCCATATTCAATCTTATCTAAAGAATAGAATTGCATGTTATGTCAAACTTTTTACAACACCCAATTTACATTGGCAAAGTATGTACATTTCTATCTTATAGTCACGTAGTAAGTCAAAATTTGACTTTGAATTCAATCTGTCATGTAATCAAATATATCATTATAAATTTTCATTTTATAAAGCTTTGTTGTGTCTCAATACTGGTAATTATCCTAATTGTCAGGATGAATGTTTATGACAGAGTCATTTATTTCCCTTTTCCACAACAGCGTGAGTGTATTTCCATTCATGTGGGTCAAGCCGGTGTCCAGATTGGCAATGCCTGCTGGGAACTTTACTGCCTTGAGCATGGGATTCAGCCGGATGGACAGATGCCCAGTGATAAGACCATTGGTGGAGGGGATGACTCCTTCAACACTTTTTTCAGTGAGACAGGAGCTGGCAAGCATGTTCCCAGGGCCGTGTTTGTAGATCTGGAGCCCACTGTGATTGGTTGGTAATTGCTTGATTAGCCTTCTCTTATAGTTAGTCCAGGAGTTTCAAAGATTTCATTCTCTCCAAATTGTTTTTTTGTGGTTCAGATGAGGTTCGCACCGGAATTTACCGTCAGCTTTTCCACCCTGAGCAGCTGATCACTGGAAAGGAGGATGCAGCTAACAACTACGCTCGTGGCCATTACACTATTGGCAAAGAAATCATTGATCTGGTTCTTGACAGGATTCGCAAACTGGTAAGACATCCTTGTAATCGCAGTCCGCCTGTTTTCATTCAACATTTGTTTAGGTTTTAACTCAATATTAAATATGACAGACTTGATAACTGTTTCTTTCCACCCCCCTCTTCATAGGCTGACCAGTGCACTGGACTTCAGGGCTTCTTGGTGTTCCACAGCTTTGGAGGGGGAACTGGTTCTGGTTTCACCTCTTTACTGATGGAGCGCCTTTCTGTTGATTATGGAAAGAAGTCCAAGCTTGAGTTCTCCATCTACCCAGCTCCACAGGTGTCTACTGCTGTGGTGGAGCCCTACAACTCCATTCTTACCACCCACACCACCCTCGAGCACTCAGATTGTGCTTTCATGGTCGACAATGAGGCCATCTATGACATCTGCCGTAGAAACCTCGATATCGAGCGTCCCACTTACACTAACCTTAACAGGCTGATCAGCCAGATTGTGTCCTCCATTACTGCCTCCCTACGGTTTGATGGCGCCTTGAATGTTGACTTAACTGAGTTTCAGACAAACTTGGTGCCGTATCCACGTATCCATTTTCCTTTAGCAACTTACGCTCCTGTGATCTCAGCTGAGAAAGCTTACCATGAGCAGCTCTCAGTGGCTGAGATCACTAATGCTTGCTTTGAGCCATCTAATCAGATGGTCAAATGTGACCCACGTCACGGCAAGTACATGGCTTGTTGTCTGTTGTACCGTGGTGATGTTGTACCTAAAGATGTAAATGCTGCTATTGCCACCATAAAGACCAAGCGCAGCATTCAGTTTGTGGACTGGTGTCCAACTGGTTTCAAGGTTGGTATCAACTACCAGCCCCCTACCGTTGTACCTGGTGGTGATTTGGCTAAGGTACAGCGAGCTGTGTGCATGCTAAGCAACACCACTGCTATTGCAGAGGCTTGGGCCAGACTTGATCATAAGTTCGATCTGATGTACGCCAAGCGTGCCTTTGTGCACTGGTATGTAGGTGAAGGTATGGAGGAGGGAGAGTTCTCCGAGGCTAGAGAAGACATGGCAGCTCTGGAGAAAGATTATGAGGAGGTGGGTGTAGATTCAGTCGAGGGAGAAGGAGAAGAGGAGGGAGAGGAGTTTTAAGATCATTTTTTTCTTCTCCAGGTTAGTTACAGCTTTGCATCATTAATCAGTTTTATTCAGAAATGTAAATGAATGAGTCTTTAAAGGTGACAAATGACATGTCAAGTGAGGATTCAGTTTGTCTATTGCGATGTCAAGAATGTGTAGTAAACATTTGTTCTTTGGAACACATCAATCACATATTTAATGCACCAATCAACTGAGATTGAGTCCTATTTTGATTCCTGTTTGTAGATCAAATAAAATTATGCACTGACCTTACTGACATCTGCAATAAATTGATCATTTCAAGACATGAGTTGTGTATGCTTTCACTGACACCCCATTAAAAAACATTCACTTTATACACACACACACACACACAAATACATATATATCTTAATAGACATTAGAATGAATATCTATTTTTTATTTTCCACTAATGACATACTGCAGTTAAACATTTAACATTTAAGTATTTTCTTCTAAGTAGTGACTGACAAAATATAAATTAGATTCATATTACAAATTGTATTAGGGATTGCATTTACAATATAATACTACTACAATTCCTGCTGAACATTACAAAAGTAACGTTTAAATGGTTACAAAATAAATCCAAATTCAATTGCCATTTTACTTATTTAAAGAAGTGGGATTGTAAAATCAAAATTTAATATAGTAAAATTACATTTCTCATGATATGTCACTGTAGAACTCCGAATTTTAGTCCAGCATACATATTTTCCAATGGCATGGTTTTGAAGTTAGTGCAATGTGGTTCTGCATTAATTTCTATTTTAACCTCACTAAACAGCCTCTATAGCCAATTTATTTTTCCTTTAAGTGATGTAAAGAACAGCAATGTTAAAACAGGCTAAATAATTAAAACCAAGCTGCATTATATATATTATATATTGACATCACATTACATATTGATCACTTTCAGTATGCATTAAACAGATACGCTTCAGAAAAGCTTATATTTGTAAATTATTATACAGGCTCTGGGGTTGAATAATTTTAATTGGAAAAAAAAATTACATACACTATCGCACACACAGACACATACACACACAAAAAAACCTTTTGAAATTTTTTAATTTACATGGAATGAATCTAGAATATATGAAACTTTATTTGAAAGTTTTCTTTTTCTAATATTTTGAGATGAACCTAATTGTGTATATATATATATATATATATATATATATATATATATATATATATATATATATACAGTACAGACCAAAAGTTTGGACACACCTTCTCATTCAGAGTTTTCTTTATTTTCATGACTATGTAAATTGTATAGTCACACTGAATGCATCAAAACTATGAATTAACACATGTGGAATTATATACATAACAAAAAAGTGTGAAACAACTGAAAATATGTCATATTCTAGGTTCTTCAAAGTAGCCACCTTTTGCTTTGATTACTGCTTTGCACAGTCTTGGCGTTCTCTTGATGAGCTTCAAGAGGTAGTCATTTACATTTACATTTAATCATTTAGCAGACGCTTTTATCCAAAGCGACTTACAAATGAGAACAACAGAAGCAGTCAGGTCAACAAGAGAACAACAACAGTGTACAAGTGCCATGACAAGTCTCAGTTAGTCTAGTATAGAATGCATAGGTAGGTTTTTATTTTTTTTTTTTTTTTTTTTTTTTTTTTTTTAATAAAAAGACAAGAAAAGGAAAAGTGCTAGTGTTAGTTGGTTAAGTGCAGGCGAAAAAGATGAGTCTTTAGCTGTTTCTTGAAAATGAGTAAAGACTCAGCTGTACGAATTGAGATTGGGAGGTCATTCCACCAGCTGGGGACAGTCCAGGAAAAGGTCCTTGAGAGTGATTTTGAACTTCTTTGGGATGGTACCACAAGGCGTC
The DNA here is from genome assembly GCF_963082965.1 of Carassius carassius. Taxonomy (NCBI): domain Eukaryota; kingdom Metazoa; phylum Chordata; class Actinopteri; order Cypriniformes; family Cyprinidae; genus Carassius; species Carassius carassius. Next base: position 23,386,032 of record NC_081798.1, read on the forward strand.
GATCACTTGCAGAGCGCAAACTTCTGGAGGGCACATAAGATTTAACCAATGAGTTTAGGTAAGTTGGTGCCGTGCCAGTGGTCGTCTTGTAGGCTAGCATCAGTACCTTGAATTTGATGCGAGCAGCTACTGGTAGCCAGTGTAACCTGATGAGGAGCGGAGTAACGTGAGCTTTCTTTGGCTCATTGAAGACAACCCTCGCTGCTGCATTCTGGATCAATTGCAGAGGCTTGACAGTACATGCAGGAAGGCCCGCCAGGAGAGCATTACAATAGTCCAGTCTGGAGAGAACAAGAGCTTGGACAAGAAGTTGGGTTGCTTGCTCTGACAGGAAGGGTCTAATCTTCCTAATGTTGTATAAGGCAAACCTGCAGGACCGGGTAGTTGTAGCAATGTGGTCTGTGAAGCTTAACTGATGATCCATCACCTGAAATGGTCTTCCAACAGTCTTGAAGGAGTTCCCCGAGAGATGCTTGTTGGCCCTTTTGCCTTCAGTCTGCGGTCCAGCTCACCCCTAAACCATCTCGATTGGGTTCAGGTCCAGTGACTGTGGAGGCCAGGTCATCTGGCGCAGCACCCCATCACTCTCCTTCTTGGTCAAATAGCCCTTGATGCCTTCAGTGTGACTCTACAATTGTCATAGTCATGAAAATAAAGAAAACTCTTTGAATGAGAAGGTGTGTCCAAACTTTTGGTCTGTCCTTATATATATATATATATATATATATATATATATATATATATATTGGGTGTAACAGTACGCAAAAATCACGGTACCTTGGTTTTAAAGTCACGGTTCGGTTCATTTTCGGTACAGTAAGGGAGAGAAATGCAAACATTAAACTGCAGGTTGTTTATTACTATAAACTATTTTTTAACAATTTGTTTACACTTTTTTAAAATACTTTTTAATAAAATATATATAAAATAAAAAAAGAATAGGAAATAAAATACTGCTGCAAAGTTCTCCACTAAATAAAATACTCTCAGTCTCAAACCAATATCATATAGTAAAATATAATGAAAAATATAAATAAATAACTATGATTACAGTGCAGCATTACCAATCCCAGCTTGTAGGCCTGCTCATATTTAAAATATATATATAACTTTTCCAAAGTGTAAAGTGCAGCATCAACAGTTTCAGTTTTTAGACCTGTTCAGATTTCGTTATTGCGTTAGACCGATCGGAATTAAGAGCAAAGGTCTGTTTAAATGCCAACGGGAGCTGCGTTTGAATTACAATCTTTTTTTTCCTAGTTGTAGTGATGTTCACACTCGTGTGATGTGTTTTGAAAACCTTAGGCCGGTGACACACTGGCATATTGCACCTGTCAAACATTATCTATTTTGCCATCAATACTGTTGACGGTGTCCTTTATCAGTAGGCTTTATATTTATGCTCAACATGAAGTATAGATATTGTTGTCGTGAAGACAAGATACTGGTCTGTCGGCGGTCTCCCTCTATGTCACCTACAAAAGGAGCAGCGTGCCAGCGCCGCGTCAGGCACGATTCTGGTGTGTAAAGACACAGAAAACGCAAAGCAGCCGTCATGCAACTGACATGCAGCAGAAATGCCACGCTCACGCCACGCAGCCAGTGTGTCGCCGGCCTTAGAATCAGCTGCAGGGCGGAATTTGCGCTGAACGCAGAGACTTCCGCCACTTAGATAGGCTACAACAGCAGAAGACCCCACTGGGTACCACTCATCTCCAGTACAAATAGGAAAAAGAGGCTACAATTTGCACGAGCCCACCAAAATTGGACAGTTGAAGTCAAGTCAAGCCACCTTTATTTATTTAGCACTTTAAACAAAATACATTGCGTTAAAGCAACTGAACAACATTCATTAGCAAAACAGTGTGTCAATAATGCAAAATGACAGTTAATGGCAGTTCATCATTGAACTCAGTGATGTCATCTCTGTTCAGTTATAATAGTGTCTGTGCATTTAATTGCAATCAAGTCAACGATATCACTGTAGATGAAGTGACCCAAACTAGGCAAGCCAGAGGCGACAGCGACAAGGAACCAAAAATCCATCGGTGACAGAATGGAGAAAAAAAACCTTGGGAGAAACCAGGCTCAGTTGGGGGGCCAGTTCTCCTCTGACCAGATGAAACCAGTAGTTCAATTCAAGGCTACAGCAAAGTCAGATTGTGCAGAAGAATCATCTGTTTCCTGTGGTCTTGTTCTGATGGTCATCTGAGACAAGGTCTTTACAGGGGATCTGTATCTGGGGCTCTAGTTGTCCTGGTCTCCGCTGTCTTTCAGGGATGTAGAGGTCCTTTCTAGGTGCTGATCCACCATCTGGTCTGGATACGTACTGGATCCGGGTGACTGCAGTGACCCTGTGATCTGGATACAGACTGGATCTGTTGGCTACGGTGACCTCGGAATAAGAGAGAAACAGACTAATATTAGCGTAGATGCCATTCTTCTAATGATGTAGCAAGTACATCGAGTGGTATGGGAAGTGTTCCCGGTTCCGGTTTACCTAATTAATGCAGCCTAAAAATCCTTTAACTGATTTGGATATTAAAAGCATATTAGTATGTTATGTGTAAGCCAGGTTAAAGAGATGGGTCTTTAATCTAGATTTAAACTGCAAGAGTGTGTCTGCCTCCCGAACGATGTTAGGTAAGTTATTCCAGAGTTTAGGCGCCAAATAGGAAAAAGGCCCGGGCTAATATGGTCATACTTCCTGGTTCTAGTAAGAACTCTTGCTGCTGCATTTTGGACTAGCTGTAGTTTGTTTACTAAGCGTGCAGAAAAACCACCCAATAAAGCATTACAATAATCTAACCTTGAGGTCATAAATGCATGGATTAACATTCCTGCATTTGACATTGAGAGCATAGGCCGTAATTTAGATATATTTTTGAGATGGAAAAATTAAGTTTTACAAATGCTAGAAACGTGGCTTTCTAAAGAAAGATTGCAATCAAATAGCACACCTAGGTTCCTAACTGATGACTAATAATTGACAGAGCAGCCATCAAGTCTTAGACAGTTTTCTAGGTTATTACATGCAGAGTTTTTAGGTCCTATAATTAACATCTCTGTTTTTTCAGAATTTAGCAGTAAGAAATTACTCGTCATCCAGTTTTTTATATCGACTATGCAATCCATTAGTTTTTCAAATTGGTGTGTTTCACTGGGCCGCGTAGAAATATAGAGCGGAGTATCACCAGCATAACAGTGAAAGCTAACACCATGTTTCCTGATGATATCTCCCAAGGGTAACATATAAAGCTTGAAGAGTAGCGGCCCTAGTACTGAGCCTTGAGGTACTCCATACTGCACTTGTGATCGATATGATATGTAGCAGTGATCTTCATTCACTGCTACGAACTGATGGCGGTCATATAAGTACGATTTAAACCATGCTAATGCACTTCCCATTAATGCCAACAAAGTGTTCAAGTCTATGCAAAAGAATGTTGTGGTCAATTGTGTCAATTTTATCTCTAATATTTAGAAGTAAAGTAGTTCATAAAAGTCATTACTGCTGTGATTTTGGGAAATGTCAACAATTGTTGAGGCTTTATTTTTCATTAATTTGGCAACTGTGTTGAATACCTGGGGTTATGTTTGTTTTCTTCTAAAAGAGAAGAAAAGTAATCGGATCTAGCAGTTTTTAATGCTTTTCTGTAGGATAGGTTACTTTCCCGCCAAGCAATATGAAATACCTCTAGTTTTGTTTTCCTCCAGCTGTGCTCCATTTTTCGGGCTGCTCTCTTTAGAGTGTGAGTATGCTCATTATACCATGGTGTCATACTGGTTTCCTTAACCTTTCTTAAGCGTAAAGGAGCAACTGTATTTAAAGTGCTAGAAAAGAGAGAGTCCATAGTTTCTGTTACATCATCAAGTTGTTCTGAGGTTTTGGATATGCTAAGGAATTTGGATACATCAGGAAGATAACTTAAAAAGCAGTCTTTTGTGGTAGAAGTGATGGTTCTTCCATACTTGTAACAAGAAGTAGAATTTACAATTTTGGCTATATGAAGTTTGCACAAAACTAAATAATGATCTGAGATATCTATCACTTGGCTGCATAATTTCAACACTATCAACATCAATTCCATGTGACAGTATTGGAAAGACTTGAAGAATGGAAAAATGTCTCCTGGTCTGATGAGTCTCGATTTCTGTTGAGACATTCAGATAGTGTAGTCAGAATTTGGTGTAATGGTGTGGGGGATGTTTTCTTGGCACACTTTAAGCCCCTTAGTGCCAATTGGGCATCATTTAAATGCCACAGCCTACCGGAGCATTGTTTCTTACCATGTCCATCCCTTTATGAACACCATGTACCCATCCTTTGATGGCTACTTCCAGCAGGATAATGCACCATGTCACAAAGCTTGAATCATTTCAAATTGGTTTCTTGAACATGTACTAAAATGGTGCATTATCCTGCTGGAAGTAGCAGGATAATGCAGGATAAAATGGTTTCTTGTTCACTGTACTAAAATGGCCCCAACAGTTACCAGATCTCAACCCAACAGAGCATCTTTGGGATGTGGTGGAATGGGAGCTTCGTGCCCTGGATGTGCATCCCACAAATCTCCATCAACTGCAGGATGCTATCCTATCAATATGAGCCAACATTTCTAAAGAATGCTTTCAGCACCTTGTTGAATCAATGCCACGTAGAATTAAGGCAGTTCTGAAGGTGAAAGGGGGTCAAACACAGTATTAGTATGGTGTTCCTAATAATCCTTTAGTGTGTGTGTGTGTGTGTATATATATATATATATATATATATATATATATATATATAAAATAAGAATGCAGTTCTTAAACAGACCTTATTAGTAGGCAGTTTATGTAACAATCAGTAGTCAGTGGAAATACAAGCCTTCATCATTGAACATGTTGATGTTCAGAATACAATTATGAACTAAGTGGTTTACATGTCATAAGATTTCATGATAGCAACCCAGGCGAAAAAAGTGCACTTTCATAATGTACTTACTCTATTTTCACGCACTAATTTTGTACTTACTATACTTAAAATTTTTCTTAATTCATATTCATGGTGTCCCAAAATATTACATTTGAGTACACTTACATGTTAAGATTATCTTTAGTACTAAAGAATAATTTTTAGGTACATTATTGAAGCAATTTAAATACATTATTGAAGTGCACTTTTTTTCTCCTGGAAATGAATAACAAATGATAACCTGGTACAGTCAGTTTTGAATAAGTGTCCTAGTCTCTATTACCAGGAATTATCCATCAAGCCAGATATGTGAGTAAAATCAAAATAATTTCAAGCACTTTCAAGAACCCACAAGCTCAGAACAGTTGCAAAGCTACAACCCAACTTGCACCAAAGAGAATTCCGACAATTTTGTTTAGATGCATTTTACGTTCACATACAAAGTTCATTTTTGGTCTTTGAAACCCTCAGTCACTTTTACCTTTACTCGATGCCACGCATTACTAAGCACTCCTCGTAAGTTCCAGATTGGAGCAACAGTGTCTGGCTGCGTGTTGTAACCACTGTCCACTGCTTTACACACAATCTCTAGCTCCTGAGCCCTATGAGGAATTGGGACTTCTATCTCCCACAGCTTCCAAGCCCAGGCTCTTCCAGGTGGAGGAGGGGGAGGAGGGTGCTGTCCTTGATCACTAGTGCGAAGCTTGGCTACATGCCACGTTTTCCCTCCATCTACCGAGACGTCCACTCTCACAACCTCTCTTCCTCCCCCACTCCACGCATAGCCTTTCACAGTCACCTCCCTATCACTGCGGTCTACTGAGGTTCCCTCTGCTGGGTGAGTGATGGCTGACTGTATGGGGAGCTCCTGGATGGCTGGTGCTGATTTAAAGTCCACAGTGTCCCAGTCAGTGCCCGGAGAAAAGCCTTTGTAATCATTCTGCTGCCAATGGCTATTGCTTTCTTCATCACTTACAACAATTTTCCCCAACCATTTGACATTGCGGGCTCCAACAACTCCAGGTACAACTACACGGACAGGGAAGCCATGGTCAGGTGGGAGGTCCTCGCCGTTCATCTCATACGCAAGGAGAACATCACCTTCTTCGCTCACAGCCTTGTTCAGTGGAATTGATGCACCGTATGCTGTACCCGTCACATCTCTGTCTAACCCTTCAAACTGGACATGTTTAGCTTTTGCTGCAACCTCTGGTCCAAAGCCATAGTATAATAGTACATCCCGCAGACGTGCACCTGACCATGTAGCATTGCTTATTGCAGCAATGCCCCAATTGAGTCCTTTGACTTGCTTGACTGCGTTCATCTCAGAACGACGGTTCCCTGCGCACTGAAGTGTCGCTGTAATGGTGTGTTTTGGAAAACAAGACTTCAGCTCACTTAGACTAAGTGATACTACTCCACCAGAGAGACCCTCAATCTCCAACCTGTAAGCTTCAGGATCCACCCTGGGCACTGGAAGGTGATTACGCTTAAAAAATATGACTGAAGGGGTGATGTAATTATCTGAAAGTATAGATGCAGGTGGTTCGGCATTGAAAGGTTTCAGACTGTTGATTTGAAGAGCAGGGTGACGTGTTGGCTCAGCAGAGTAAGGGTCTAAAGGGTTGGCACTCTCTTGCTTCTTGTAACTCTCTGGATTAAGAACACCAATTTTATATTCAGATAGGATTTCTAGAACATGGTCTTGCTGATGAACGGCATATAATGCCCAGTACGGTTCCAGAGCTCCACCTGCAGCCAGAAGTATTTTGTCACCACCAGGGTGAATGGCCACAAATTCAGTGATATCGTAGACTCCTCCTTTATAGGTGACCCACACACCAGTGTCAAGAGAACAATGCTTTGTGACTTCTTCTAGGCTGTAAACGGGAAGATCTGAAGTCTGCATTACCCGTAACTGTGCTGAGGTAGCAGCCCACTGAACCTGAACAAAAATAGACACAATAATAAAAAAAATAATGCTCAATAAAAAATTGAGACTACTCAATGACAACTAAAGCACCAGGCACATTGCAATTTTTATGTCCTTTACAATTGTTGCTTGTCAGATTGTATGATATGAGCCCGGTGAGATCTTACAGACTGTGAGACATCAATGATCTTTTACGTCAAACTGTATGATATTGTAAGACTTCAGTAATAATTGACAGGGTTTGACTTTGCAGTCTGTTTTGACATCCTTATTTACACAAAAAAATTTAAAGGGGTCATGACATTTTTATTTGAATATGTCTCTTAAAGTTCACTTAACGTTGTTTTTGAAGGTTTTGCACAAACTCTTCACTCTCATTCTCAACAAGTATGAGTAATGACAATGTACACATACATATTTGTTAGTTTTTTAATTTGTCATTTTACCTGAGAAAAACATGACAAACTTTTGGCAACAGAAGCATATTTCCATAAGTGTTTGAAATACAAAGTATGTCAAAGCAATCCTTTTTGTGACAATCAACCCTGAGTGGAAAGGTTATTTTCATTGGTTGTGTTAGGTTGTTGTTATTTTTAGTAGATTTATATGCACCCACTGCTGTAGATATCTTCCCCTGGTTATACCTTTAGAGATTTCTCATTATTTAGGAATCAGAAAACATATCAGGTGTCTCACCTTGTCTTGGTGGAGCTTATAGGCTAAAACAGCTCCAGTACCTGCCAGCAGCCCTGTCAGAGTGAATCTAAACTTCGGCAGCCTGTCATTAAAGTATTTCTGTCTTCCATGTCCACTATTGCTCCTCCAGCGACAAGGCAGATGACCATCCCACATGGACAGTGACGGAATAAAGCTCTTTGAAAGTCTGGAACTGAGAGTTAAGAATTTCATTTTAACAAACATTTTCAAGTTTCTAAAAGAGCATTTCACAGAATCTGGCCATGTCTTTCCAATCATTTACATTAAGCGAATCATTAAATCAAGTGGGTAATTCAGAGTCAGACTAAGTGAAAGATGTACTTTCATGGGTCTTATTTGGAAATGATTAAATGATAAGGAACAAAGGTTTAAGGTTTATGAAATGGCAGAATTACCTTTGACTCCTGATAAGGAAGACCTGAGCAAGACCTTGGCAATTCTTTAGGCGCTGCATTGCTCTTTCTGAGAAAAGAGAAAGAATAGCATAATGTCAAAGTACGATGACAGTCTAAAGGCTAAAGGTTTTGACTAGAGTGAATCCAGTCAAATGTTATACAATGGATAAAATAAGCTTTTACATTTTACCTTTTATCATAACCACAGAAAAGTAGATGAAAGTAAATTATTAAATAAATTCAATGCACACAGACTGATGTAATGCACACAGACGGATGTAATTTAAGTAGGGGTGCTCCGATCCCTAAATTTAAGTCTTTGGTTATTTTAATTGTGATGATTTTGGCTCACATTTAACAAAACCAAACTAATTCACTCTCTCAACAAATTAAAATATGATGACATGCCAATCAGCTAAACAATTCAAAATACCTACAAAGATTTCCTGAGCCTTCAAAATGGTCTCTCAGTATGGTTCACTAGGCTACACAATCATGGGGAAGACTGCTGTTCTGACAGTTGTCCAGAAGACAATCATTGACACCCTTCACAAGGAGGGTAAGCCATAAACATTCATTACCAAAGAAGCTGGCTGTTCACAGAGTGCTGTATCAAAGCATATTAACAGAAAGTTGAGTGGAAGGAAAAAGTGTGGAAGAAAAAGATGCACAACCAAACTAGGGGTGTGCACGGATAGTCGAACATTCAAATATTTATTCTGCTCTAATTATTCGATAAATAAAAATGATATTCGAATTTCGCTATATTTTTGCTTGCCATAAAAAAAAAGAAAAAAGTCCACAAAACCTAATTCGGTCACTTTCTGTGATTCTCCACGGCATATTTGAAGATGTATGATAGCAAAAAATAATTAATGAATGAATAAGAACTACTGTCTTCTACAGTACTTCAAATATGCCGTGGAGAATCACAGAAAGTGACCGAATTCAAGAACATTGTTGTGTCAACTCTCAAGCAACAAATAAACACAGCTAACTTGGAGAATGCAGTGAAAACTCCTCTTCTCGCGTCCACCCTAGACCCTCGGCATAAACATCTCAGGTTTCTCGATGAAAACATGAGAGAAGTAAGAAATTTTTTTTTTGAACATTATCAGAACATTTTCCTTGATGCAAGTGGTGCGGATGCAGCCGCCGCCACCAACGATGAAGAGGATGCAATGCCCACTCGTCGGAAAAGGCTGAGCCAGTTCTTCAGCAATGATTACAGAGTCCAGCCAAGACGAGTGGGAACAGTTCTTGCTGTAGCCATGTATTCCCCCAAATGAGGATCCCATTCAGTGGTGAAACGAAAACACGAAGCACTTCCCAAAACTTATTCGCTTAGCACAGCGTTATTTGTGAGTCAGGCCAACGTCCGTGCCATCAGAGCACGTTTTCTCCGCAGCCGGCCTTATTGTTAACAGACTAAGGAGCCGACTTTCCCCCGATCATGTTTAAATGCCTGTGTTTCTTAACAAGAACATGTAAAACAATTAGAAAAAAAAAGCAAAAAAGATTTGCTGACAGTTTCAAAGTGTAAGCATTCTGTACAGTCGTGGCCAAAAGTTTTGAGAATTACATAAATATTGGAAATTGGAAAAGTTGCTGCTTAAGGTTTTATAATAGCAATTTGCATATACTCCAGAATGTTATGAAGAGTGATCAGATGAATTGCATAGTCCTTCTTTGCCATGAAAATTAACTTAAACGTGCAGTATGGAATTTTTGGCCACCAGGTGTCACTCAATCAAAAGAATAACATGAGACGTACTTTGATGACGTCGGGAAAGAGCGTAGGCTCATGGGAGTTGTTGTTCATTGTAACACGCGCTCTGTCGCTCCCCACATTCCTCACTCATTTTAACTGAGGCCGGCGTCTCAGCTGCGTGGCGTGTCAGTTTTTAATTCTGCTCCCATGTTAATAGGTTAGAGCTTGCAGACTGCCTGCGTGAGACGCGTGTCTCATGCACGGCTCGGCGCGGAAAACGTGTGCATGCTAGAAATAGAACCGACGCCTATTTTTCACGCGACACGCACGTGTGTTGGAAGCGTTTCCAGGCAAAATATAATAGGAAAATATGTTTATATGTAATTTTGTACACAAATACATATTAATTCATGACATTTTGATGTTTGAAAGTCTATAGGTTGACATAAATTCAGATACAAATGTAATTTAAAAAATAAATAAATAATTATTGATTTTCAAATATTGCACCTGTCAAACATAAGTCTATTTTGCCGTCAATACTGTTGACGGTGTCCTTTATCAGTAGGCTTTATATTTATGTTCAACATGAAGTATAGATATTGTTGTCATGAAGACAAGAGCCTGGTCTGTCAGCGGTCTCCCTCTATGTCACCTACAGCGCTACGCTTCTGGCACGCAGCAGAGACGCCACGCAGCCAGTGTGTCACCGGCCTTAGTATTTTGACAATCACGTATTTTCGAACGGAGAGATATATGAATTATCAGACCCCTATCAAATCAATATTCCATCTAGCTAGTAGTAATATATGTAATAAAAAAAACACGGTTGCCTTTTGTTAACAATTATAATTGCGTTTTACACAAGACATCATCGTTTCACAAAATATACGGATAGATATAGTTAGCTGAATGGATGCATACCTGTTTATTAGAATGCAAGCATCTCTCTGTAGTTTCAGCTTGTCACGAAGCTCTCTCTATCTTGGAAATGCAACTCCAATATTTACCCGTGTCTCGTTTCTTCTTCGTCCCAAAACCTTCTCAGGTCATTTATTTCACCCGTACGTTTGCGCTTCACAGAACGTGCAGGCAAAGCATAATCATGATCCATAACTAAGTTATTGATTGAGGTATAAATACGAATATAAATATAAAATATAATAGTCTCGATCAAGGCTAGCTACTACTTTTTCTTCTTCGTCTCGTCTTTGCTTCTGTTCACCTTTGTATTTGGCGGTTCCGCAGGAAGTTAGATAAACTAGAGGGGTCAAAGTTTATATGACGCCATAGACGGGCGACAAAACGGAAATAAAGAAACGTGCCGTGTCTTCTAATTAAACTATAATTTTCTCCGGATTTTAAAGTTCGTGGAAACTGTCGGAATAATGTAAGTACACAACAAAAATATATATATAACATAGATATAGTGATATCTGCTATTTTTAAAGCAGAAAAATTACATATTGCGCCTTTAATCTCAAAAAACCTTTCCACTGCATTTCATTACTGTCATTAAAGGACCTGCTGAGATCATTTCAGTAATCGTCTTGTTAACTCAGGTGAGAATGTTGACGAGCACAAGGCTGGAGATCATTATGTCAGGCTGATTGGGTTAGAATGGCAGACTTGACATGTTAAAAGGAGGGTGATGCTTGAAATCATTGTTCTTCCATTGTTAACCATGGTGACCTGCAAAGAAACGCGTGCAGCCATCATTGCATTGCATAAAAATGGCTTCACAGGCAAGGATATTGTGGCTACTAAGATTGCACCTAAATCAACAATTTATAGGATCATCAAGAACTTCAAGGAAAGAGGTTCAATTCTTGTAAAGAAGGCTTCAGGGCGTCCAAGAAAGTCCAGCAAGCGCCAGGATCGTCTCCTAAAGAGGGTTCAGCTGCAGGATCGGAGTGCCACCAGTGCAGAGCTTGCTCAGGAATGGCAGCAGGCAGGTGTGAGCGCATCTGCACGCACAGTGAGGCCAAGACTTTTGGAAGATGGCCTGGTGTCAAGAAGGGCAGCAAAGAAGCCACTTCTATCCAAAAAAAACATCAGGGACAGACTGATCTTCTGCAGAAAGTATAGAGAATGGACTGCTGAGGACTGGGGCAAAGTCATATTCTCCGATGAAGCCCCTTTCCGATTGTTTGGGCATCTGGAAAAAGGCTTGTCCAGAGAAGAAAAGGTGAGCGCTACCATCAGTCCTGTGTCATGCCAACAGTAAAGCATCCTGACACCATTCATGTGTGGGGTTGCTTCTCATCCAAGGGAGTGGGCTCACTCACAATTCTGCCCAAAAACACAGCCATGAATAAAGAATGGTACCAAAACACCCTCCAACAGCAACTTCTTCCAACAATCCAACAACAGTTTGGTGAAGAACAATGCACGGTGGAGCACCGTGCCATAAGACAAAAGTGATAACTAAGTGGCTCGGGGACCAGAATGTTTGAAATTTTGGGTCCATGGCCTGGAAACTCCCCAGATCTTAATCCCATTGAGAACTTGTGGTCAAACCTCAAGAGGCGGGTGGACAAACAAAAACACACTAATTCTGACAAACTCCAAGAAGTGATTATGAAAGAATGGGTTGCTATCAGTCAGGATTTGGCCCAGAAGTTGATTGAAAGCATGCCCAATCGAATTGCAGAGGTCCTGAAAAAGAAGGGCCAACACTGCAAATACTGACTCTTTGCATAAATGTCATGTAATTGTCGATTAAAAGCCCTTGAAAGGTATGAAGTGCTTGTAATTATATTTCAGTACATCACAGAAACAACTGAAACAAAGATCTAAAAGCAGTTTAGCAGCAAACTTTTTGAAAACTAATATTTATGTAATTCTCAAAACTTTTGGCCACGACTGTACAATAGCCTAATTGCTGCAGGCTGCTTTACGTTTTTTCTTTGTTCACTTTTTTTTTTTTTTTTTTTGCTTTTAATCTGTACTTTTGTTTGTTTGCACGCATTGTCCAAGGTTTTCAGCTACAAAACACGAGGTGTAATGTTCAAGGTTATTGTATGTAAGCTGGTTCAAAAATGACGGAAACAATAAATGTTGCTGAAAAATAACGTCTGTCTCATTAAACTTAATTTAAATAAACGAATATTCAAATATTTGTTTTTTGTGAGCTCAAATATTCGAATGTGATATTTGCGGAAAACGCCCATACCTAAACCAAACGAGAGAACCGCAGTCAAGCAAAATCAATTCAAGAATTTGAGTGAACTTCACAAGGAATGGACTGAGGCTGGGGTCAAGGCATATAGAAGTGTCAAGAAATGTGGGTACAGTTGTCGTATTCCCAGACATCCCAAGTCTCCCGGAAGTTCCGGGAGTCTCCCGCATATTGAAAGCGGCTCCCTGAGACCCGCAAATTAGTTAAAATCTCCCGGAATCTAGACCGAGTGAGCAAAAGCGCGCATGCGAAACAGATACTGTGTTTCAAACCGTGTAGCGCACGCACGGCAGAGAGGGAGAGGGAGCGAGAGACCTTGCGTGTGTGTGCTAATGTGCGTGTGTGCGAAGCGCATGTAAGACAGAGAGCATCCTGATTGGCCTGTTTCTGCAAATCAACCAATCAATTGTCAGTGTGGGCGGGCTTTTATCTCTTGTCCCGAACAAAATTAATCAGTTATGTCTATCTAGAAACAGGAGCACTATTGCAGAGGGAGAGTGCCACAAAACAAAACAAGTATAAGTCATATTTTACGTTAGACTACACGAAAGTGTACTCCTGTCTTATAGGTGTCAAACATAATGACAGTCTTGCTCAAGCATTGCCCATGGTGGGTTATATGATTGCAAAAGGCATGTTGAGGTGAGTTGACAAGTTTAATTTCATCTGCATATTATTCAGGTTAGTTGCCAAGGCTACATGAAAACAACCAACTCCTTTGACCTGTTTAAAGTTGCAATGGAAAATAAATAAAAGCAGTTTACATAAATTGTATAAGCAGATTATATAAATAGTAAAAGTAATCTACATAATTTAAACATAATTAACGAATAATTACATAGGCCTATTGCTTATAGAAATAATATTTTATGCTTTTATATCTGTTAGGGACCACAACATGTTAGGGAGGCTAAGCACAGGGAAGGCTGCTCCAATATATCTCAGTTCTCCCATTCAGATAGGCAAAGTCTCACTAAGAAGGTGACTACAGCTGAGATGTATTTCCTTCCTTTTTGGGGGGGGGGGGGGGGGGGGAGAGATACCTCCCTGAAATGACTTTTTGCAGGTTGGGATGTCTGTATTCCTCTTGTTAAGCCACACCTGAACCACAGACAACGTTAGAGGCGTCTTACCTAGGCTAAGGAGAAGAAGAACTGGACTGTGGTCCAAAGTCCTCTTTTCAGATTAGAGCAAGTTTTGTATTTCATTTGGAAACCAAGGTCCTAGAGTCTGGAGGAAAGATGGAGAAGCTCATAGCCCAAGTTGCTTGAAGTCCAGTGTTAAGTTTCCACAGTCTGTGATGATTTGTGTACAATGTCATTTGCGTGTTAGGCTCGGTGTTCATCTTCAGTTCTCTCTTCACAGCAGTTCAGTCAGTGTACTGTATGAGTACATGAATTACTCCGGGATATTGGTTTGTTTGAACTCAGAGGGAGTGTCAGCCACATTAAAAAAGTTAACAGCTTAAGTCATTTGTGGATTAATGCGTATTAGAGATGCGAACCGTTTAAAACGATTCAGTTTGATTTGGTGAACTGAATGATTAGTTCGCGAACCGGATATCCAGACTGCTTTGTTTTGAACTCTCTCACACAACAGACACGGAAGAGAAGACAATGCTGAATAAAGTCGTTGTTTTTGCTATTTTTGGACCAAAATGTATTTTCGATGCTTCAAAAAATTCTAACTGACCCTCTGATGTCACATGGACTACTTTGATGATGTTTTTCTTACCTTTCTGGACATGGACAGTATACTGTACACACAGCTTCAATGGAGGGACTGAGAGCTCTCGGACTAAATCTAAAATATCTTAAACTGTGTTCCAAAGATAAACGGGTCTTACGGGTTTGAAACAACATGAGGGTAAGTTATTAATTACATAATTTTGCTATCTGGGTGAACTAACCCTTTAAGTCTATCCCTCACAGCCTTGTTTTCATGCATGTAAAATTCAATAAGGCATCTACAAGTAAGCACCGCTCTAAGTATTCATCTTTGTGAATAATAAAAATATTTAATTAAAAAAGGATGTGAATTTTGTGCAAACAGTCAGTTCTCTAAACAATGGGACAAAAAAAGCCATCAAAAAAGTTTAATGTCAGAGAAGTCACTAACACAGAACATGATTACTGCATTGAAAAATACAACATGCAGGACAGCAAAACTAACAAAACACAAGGTACACAGGATTTTCTGTGTTATTGTGCACAATATGTGTGTGCAATGTATTAAATATTGTGTAAAAGACATCGGGTGAATTTAAAACATACTGCATGGATCTTTTCAGACTAACCAACATCATGACTCATCAAAACCTAAACTAAATTTGTCTTATCATTACAACCACATGTACAAGCCTGCTGGGTAAAAAAACAACAACAACTTCAATGTATCAATGTGATTTGGTCCTAAAGTGACCAAAGAGAAGAGAATTCAAACTCAAGTCTGTTAAAATTTGTATATCTCACTGCACCTCAAAATGATTTATGCCCAATAAACATCATAACATCTATTTACTGACTCCAACATTACATATCAGTCCAGACCTCAATTAGAATTGCAGTCTATTAGCTTTATATCAGCTACACATGCACTGCATGAGCTACCGGTTTTAAAACGGTTTATGACCTGTCATCAACATATATTTGCACATGATAAGAAGAAGGACAGCAGGGTTAAGCAGAAAGACTCCTGCATAGAGGATTTTAAACCTCTCGGAAATAAAAAAAAATGAAACCACAGCCTCGAAGCCAACAAACCGTCATGTAACCAAAGAATGGTTAAGGGTTTGAAATGAGTCACTGTTGCTCAAATATTTGTACGGACACCATTGCATCAAAATGACTTGTTTTGGTCCATGAAGTTCTTGTGTACAGAAAACATGAACCTTGCTGTTAGGACCAACAATGTAGAATCTTTTCATTAAAAGGACCAATAACTAATCCTACTGACTTTATTTCAGCTTACTGATTTAACATTAAAGCCAACTATGAGACTATTATTAGACTTTACAATAGTTTCAAATGATGGAATGTCCTGTAATACTGTAATAAACTGTTCATTCAAGGTGTGCCACATTTCTGTTACTGTAATGCAAAGAATAGCATTACTGGAAAAAATTCAACCAATTGTTTGGAAATAATTACAGGATCTACTCTGTGACAGTGAATCTTTTCCAGAACTGTGCGTCTAACACTCCCTCACTTGTCATTTAGGGGGTGGAAATGAATTAAATCTGTTTTTGGTTTCACTGCACAAATAGGTTTCACTGGTACTGGTTTTAAAAACCGAGGAGGTTTTAGTAACTTAAAGTTACATTTCCTTGACTGGTTAAAAAAAAGTGAACATTCATTTGTTATAAAAAAAAACTGTCGTTTGATAACCATCATAATTATGCCACGTGCAGTAGTTTGCAATCAAAGAGAGAATACTCAAACATATGCTTTTGTAAACAATGAATGGTTCAATCATGCAATACACACAAATGCACCATTATTTATATGTACATGAAACAATTAGCACCCATATTAAATTAGAAAAGGATAAAAAATAAAAATAAAAAGTCGCAAACAAAAACAAACGCAACTCAACGATTTTCGATTCAGCCCATCGCTGCACAACTTCAAATACAAAACAACACACAGACACACACAGACAAACTGCGTTGCTTTGAATTCCAAACACTGCCGATTTCCCGATCTATAAATTACTATCAGAGTTGTGCTCTTACTGTAACTATGCTGCAGTTCTCGGAGATGAAGGTCTACAGAGATCTTTCTCGAGCCGCTCGGAAACTTTATGAGACGCACGAGTGTGACGTGGACGCAGCCTGCCGCATCATCACACGCACCACGTTTACTGTGCCTTCATCACCATCCAAATACATCAGATTCCCCGATTACATGCATTCAGTAGCCTTTCTCCTATGGAAGGCCAAAAGGGCCAAAACGTGTGAAACTGTGCTAATGTCCCAAATTTAGGTACGCGTTAACACGCCATTTACGCGTTAACACGCCATTTACGCGTTAACACGTAAATACGCGTTAACGCGTAATGACGTGTTAACGCGTAAATTGCGTGTTAACACGTAAATACGTGTTAACGCGTACCTAAATTTGGGACATTAGCACCACCTACTGGTTTGGTGCTGCTCTTGCTCAAACACAGAGAACCTAAATTAAGCTTGTAAATAGCAGTTTTTAAGGTGAAAATACATGTTCAACAATGACTTTTCAGAATAATTACAGCATATTTTAAATGGGCATATTTAGACAGTTAACTATAACTGTTCAAGCCCTAAAAGTCATGACCATTTTCACAATCACAATAGAAATTGTGTAATATATTTACACATTTCTCCAAACAGTATTTACATGTATACTTATACTGTAGCATATTTCTAAAGTATCTTTTTATAATTGAACCACTATGCATTATTTGTTAGAGAACCCCTTCTGTTAACACCATTAAGCCTTGAATCTGAGAATTTAGAAGAATCTGAGATTTGAGATGCATTGTTTTGCAGTATTTTTCGAAGATAACAAGCTCAATAAAATATAACAAATAATATATATATATATATATATAGGCTATAAAGGTGGTTATAAATTAGAATGTCTTGGAAAAGTTAATTTTTTCAGGAATTCAACTTAACAGGTGAAACTGTCTATAAGCAAAAGTGGCCCAAACCAAGTATTGAGTACATATGCATTATACTTTTCAGAGAACCAACATTTCTGTATTTAAAATCCTTTTTTTGTTGATTTCATGTAATATTCAAATTTTCTGAGATTTTGAATTTGGGGGTTTCAAAAGCTGTAAGCCATAATCATCAAAATTATAACAAATAAAGGCTTGAAATATCTCACTTTGCATGTAAAAAGTGTATATTAGTTTCACCTGTAAAGTTGAATTCCTGAAATAAATGAACTTTTCCACGACATTCGAATTTATTGAGAAGCGCCTGTATGTATATGTATATATATATATATATATATATATATATATATATATATATATATATATATATATATATATATATATATATATATATATATATATATATATATATATATATATATATATTACAAAGTTATATTACAACACACACTACACACAAACACAAACACACACACACATGCGTAATAATAATAATCTAAAGTGATTGGCTTGAATTTTTAATAAATGAAATGAAACAGAACTTCTGCTTTTCTTTTTTTACAATGGATATTACATTGTGAAATCATGAATATAGGACCAAAAGTAATAATATTTTATTAATACTACACAGAACAAGAGATTAATCTATATTCTCGCCAAAATGTTGGATAGATTTGGAGTGCTAATACACTCGTGATCTATCTATTCAGTTTCCTGGAAGTTACCCTTCCATCAGTGTCGTTGCTCATGATGGCTCATGAGGTATGTTCAGCGTAGTGCTTGAGTCACTCTATCATGAATAATTCAAATAAAATAAAGGTGTTGTGTCACGGTGACACCGCCTGTCGTTACTGTTTGTAATCATTCTCATGACTATTAATTTGGTGACGCACACCTTCGTTTTATTGTATTTATTCATGAGATTGCGAAAAAGCGCTTACCTCATGGATACGATGAGCCTACGTCACCTGGCATCTTCCGTTCCGTGAGCGCCCGTGATGAGAATCGTATAGAGAGACGGGAATCCATACATCGTTTTTCCAAATTATATATTACACTTCTTTACAGGTAACTTTGAACAAACTAGCTTTCGGTTATAATAAACACTGTTAAACATATTACGGTGGGTTGAAAATAGTTTTTTTTTTAAACCTTATTTAAGTTTGTCATGAGATTGTTGCTTCGCAATTAGCGCGACAGCCTGCCATTATATGCAATACATCAAAAATACCGTTGCATGGAATCCATAAGAGTTGATGTTTCAGAGTTATGCATTTTCTTCGACTCACATATTTGGTCATTTAACCCCCTGTGATATGTCTATTAACAGCGAGTAATAGTACTAGAATAGGCTAGCCTATGTCTTAACACATTTAATCATTTTTTCCCCCAGAGTTTCCCCACATTTGTATGGTATTTACAAGATAATTAAATAATCGATATCAATTATATATAAAAAAATAAATACTTTAAGGCTTTTACTTTTATGGCACAACTAATCAAATAAAATGATGACACAAAAAATCTAGAAATTGGATGCAGTTATTATAAACTTTATTATAAACTGAATAACACAACAAATAAGTAAAGATAGATAGATAGATAGATAGATAGATAGATAGATATATAGATAGATAGATAGATACATGGTTTTACTACAGTTCTATTGTATCAATACAGTAAAACCATAGTAACCATCACTGTAGTAACCATGGTTTTACTAAATTATCTAGAATTACATTCAAGCCATTTTGTTACAACAAACATCTACAAAATAACAACAGAAAGAAAAGTTACCATTCTATGATACAGAGTTGATGACAGACAGACATAACTAGGCTACATAGATATCTATCATAGATAGATAGATGAAACCATCACATCAGCATTATTTCCTAAATATATTCCTAACTATATTACACTTATTTTATTCCTAAGTAACTATATTACACTATAATACACTTCTTTTCAGGAGGATTACAATGGCGCTGGGACAGTTTCTGTCAGATTGCAATAGAGCATTTCGGGAGTGCACCCGATTGGCACAAACAGACGACCAGGACTCTATTGAAACAATAATTACAAGGTAAGTTAACCTAAAAGGCAACTGATTATTAAGAAATATCTGTTCCAGCTCCTCTATTTTTGTATTTGACTTAAATTAAGGTAAGGCTATCCATTGATTGCCCTGTTTCTTGTTAAATTCTGTCTAGAATGGAAACGATGGCACGGAGTCTTCAATGGGCAAGAGGGAGACTTTGTGAATCCCAACTAGCTGACGGACTCTTAAATTTAATTGACGAGTTTGTGGCAGATGTTCGGCAGCAACGACAACCTGGTGGTATTGTTGTTTTTCACTATGAGAAACTAGTGGATGGGCTGGACTATATCGGAACTCTGATGGATAAAGAAATATACTTTCACATTAGAGGTTTTAATGTTCAATGTACCCACACTATAATGGAAAACATAAATCATGCAGTTGGATAAAGTGTAAAGTAAAGCATACTTGGATAAAGTGTAAAAAAAAACAAAAAAAAAAAACAGTCAAAGTAAGGTGGATGTTAAAGCACTAATCATTGTTATATCTAATTCAATGTTTTCTATTGCAGCTTTCCTTGGTTATCAAGTTCCACGCGTTAGGGGACATACTGGGCGTCCAAAGTGCCACATCACATCTGAACAACTGCAGTTTTTACTGTCTTTACAGTTCACCATACCCCAGATTGCAGAAATACTGGGCACTTCAAGTCGCACTGTGAAACGACGTCTTGGGTAAACATAGATCTTACTTATGAACCCAATGGTATTGTCATAATTTTGTTTAATTGCATAATGATAATTGTCAGCTTGACTTCACTACTTACAAACTTAAAATCATATAGATTTATTTAAAATTAAGTAAAATAAATCAATGTTACACTCAGAATTATCTTTAAATGTTTGATCCTAAACAGATCATTCAATCTATCTCTGCGTGGCCGTTTCACAAACATCTCTGATGCGGAGTTGGATGAAAGAGTCAAACAGGTGGTCAACGGCAATGACTTACTGGGTCCAGAAGCTGTACGAGCAAGACTTTTTGGAGAAGGTCTGCTGGTGCAACGGAGGCGTGTTCGCCAAAGTATGCTCCGGACCAACCCAGAAGGGGCTGCACGCAGAGCCATGTCTTCCAGACTACGCAGGCGGACATACCGAGTTGCAGGGCCAAATTCTTTATGGCATCTGGATGGCAACCACAAGCTAATTAGGTAACTTCCTCTTATATATATATATATATATATAATACTTCAGGTCAGGACAATGTTTTTTTAACAAGTGTATTAATATTGCATTTCATTTTCAGGTGGAGAATTGTTATTCATGGGGCTATTGATGGTTTTAGCAGACTTGTTACATTTTTGGAAGCTTCAAACAACAACCGAAGCAGCACTGTGATGGAGAAGTTTGTTGAGGCTGTCGACCAGTATGGTGTGCCATCAAGAGTTCGCTGTGACCAAGGTGGAGAGAACAACGCCGTTTGTCTTTTCATGGAGGTTTTTCGAGGTTCTGACAGGGGGAGTGCTTTGAGGGGAAGGAGCACCCACAATCAGCGGATTGAGAGACTGTGGGGAGATGTTTGGAGAGGTGTTGTTAATGTGTACCATTCACTTTTCACCCTTTTAGAAGACGATGGAGTAGTAGACTGCAACAATGAGAAGCACCTTTGGGCACTCCATTACATCTACCTTCCCCGAATTAACCAGGACTTACATCTTTTTGTCAATCAGTGGAACCATCACCACCTGAGAACTGCAAGGTACATGTCGCCATATCAGATCTTTGTGCGTGGCTGTCTTCGCTTACAGGCTCAAAATCTGACTGGGATTCAAGGAGTGTTTGGTGCTGATGAGCAGCCTGCTCAACTGGATGCAGAAGTGCCTCACTCACCTCAGGTACCCACTTTTAACTGGCCAGACAGCGTTGAGGTCCCCTTGACTGAATATACCCTGGACAATGACCGCTTGGGTGAACTTCAGCAACTTGTTGATCCCTTGGGAGGACCAAGAGACAACCTTGGAGTGGACCTCTTGAGAGAGGCCATTAGGTTCCTTGACTCTCTGTAATAACCTTTTTATTGTTCTTTGTACTGTTTTTACATTGTATTTATGTACAGTACATCTCTCTTTCCCCATTTTAAGCACTGATTCATCTCGCTAAGGTTTGGTTTTGCTTTGTCTAATACATTCAGATTTTCCTTGAAATGTTCATAATATTTCTGCTTCAGAATCCTAGTTATTATCCAGTCAATTTAGTTTAGATGTTTCATTTTACATGCAGTTTACTTGATATCTGCAACATTCATAAGACAATTCTTTCATGTGTTAAAGTCAATAAAACTATAACAATATAAAATATTTCAGCCTATTTATTGTGTGAAATGGTGAACAGGGAAACAGTTCAGTAAAAACATCCAAACACGTTAAACAGGAATAAAAAACATGAATTTGTTTTTAAGGAACAAATGTAAGTAATATCTACTGAAGGCAAGTTTGAAGAACCCAAGTGAAGTATTTATTCAGAACAAGATCAAATATAAAAAAAAGGCATGCCGTGGCCTGGATCTCAAAAAAAAAAAAGTGAACATAGACTTACAAACAGTGAATACAGGAACAATACTTGACAAAGACACACGGCTAACATGAGGGCTTAGATACACAAGACTAATTACTAGACAAGGGTCACCTGTAGACATAATCAAGACAATCAATCAAGGACAACATGACACATTCACATGAGGAACACATGGCAGGATCACATGACAATAACAGGACTGTAACAGACATGAAACAAAACCAAAACATGACAGGAACTCAGATAAAATACAAAACTTGTCTACAAAAAAATAAAACATTTACTGGAAACCAAACTGGTCTGAACAGCCAATCCCTGTTTCCATTGCACTTTTAAACTCCCTATAGGTATTCTTGACTGGAATTCTTAAAATAAGTAAACATGTGTTTGCAGTGGGGTACATTGCCAGTCGTTCATCACCCTCATGGAGGAAGGACAGCTCTGGCTGGGGTTGAAACCCCATTGCTGGAACCCTCTCCAATCCTGTGGCAAATATTAAAATATCAGGTAGAGAAATTGGAGCTGCATCTCCACCTGTCAAGTGATGAGAAATATGTATGATTATAAACTCTTCCGTTTAAGTACTTAGTAGAGCTGCACGATTCTGAAATCACGTTTTTTTTTTCTTTTAAATAGATCACAATTCTCACACAATTCTGAAAAGACAATAAAAAAAATAAAAATAAAAGTAATTTACTCAAGGTTCTGACAAACTGTTTATTGCTGCAGTCAATTTAATAAAGTTTAAAAATTAAAAAAGAAAAAGTTTGAATGAATGATTCAATGACTCTCTTATTAAGACTTCACTTGTTTAATCACTGGATGAATCATCATTTTTGAACAATCTCTTGCATTAATGATACAATGACAAATACATTAAAGGTGCTATCAGTGATGTCACGCGTTTTTTAGGCTAAAACATTTTTTTCACATACCGCAAACATCTCATCACTATCCGCTAGCTGCCTGTCCTCTGAACACACTGTAAAGAAACGTGGTCTCTGTAGACAGCCCAGGCTCCACAAACACAGCTCAAACAAACTGAGCAACAAACAGTTCGACCTGTATCACGAAACATAACAGACTGTTCCAGCCAATAACCGACAAGAATGATGTGGGGTGGGGTTTAGGGGGTTATTGCACGGATGAGGAGGAGGGAGGGTCTAGCTAGCTTATGTTTGATAATAATTCAAACATCAACAAGAGGTTATGCCAACCGAGATCACTGATAGCACCTTTAAACAGTTGCTTGTCTGCTGATGTAACAACGTAATTGATACAATCTTTATTTGAAGCACTTTTATTTGAAGTTACTTTCAAAAAGTGATTTACTCTATTATTTTTATCACTGTTATCCAAACTAAAAACTTGTATCGCAGTTCTTCGATTATCTATGATCATTTGAATTATTTTAACAAAAATAATTATACGGTGTGGTTGAAAAATACAATTTGTGAATTTCTGAGTTTGAAAACGGTCTTACCCTCCACCTCCAGAAGCCAGTCCCGCCAGAATGCAATGGTCCTGGTCTCTTGTCTCCTTTTATGGGAGCCTCTTGTTGAGCTGAATTGTGGCTTGAACAGCTCCACAATGTCAGCAGCAGTAATTTGGGCATCAGTTTTCAGAAATTGTTCTTGAAAAACTGTTGGGTGAGCCACAAGCTCATCTAGGAGCCCAAGGGCATTTAGACCTTCTTTGAACCTAAAGTAAAGATGGTAGTAGGAAAAATATTTTGTGTAAATACTAAATATATCACAGAGTAAACATTTTTAAACCTATTTGACCACTCAATGACATCTGGGTTCCAGAAAGTACAATGTGCAATTCTTTGAGAATAATTTAATATTAACACAATTGAAGAAATTTTCGTGTATTTTCATAGAATTGCATGTACTATAAAAACAGTTAGTCCATTTCACAAGCACTACACTTATTAAAATCACACTACTGCTGTACGAAATTAAGAAATCTTATCATGGTAAAAACAAGCTCCACACACCCTGAATCTGAATGCTTTACAAGCTTCATTACGTCTCTTAGTTGGAATAAAGACTTATTGATGCATCTGCCACACAAAAGAATTCCTCTTCATCATTTTTCTTCATTCCTTAAACCATAACTTACTGCTGGAGTGCGGCATGAATACGGCCCTCTGTGTAAAACTCCAGGATTGCTGTCATCAGTTCGTCTCTCTGGGCCATGGAGTTTAGGTAGCATAAAGCTCCCATAAGAGACAGCTCATCTGTGGCTCCAGTGATTGCCTCTCTGGCCTCCTCTAATGTACCAGCACTTGCTATCTAGTATGAGAAGGAAGGAAGGAAAGGAATGTAAAGCACAACTGGAAGGCAGATATCTACATTTTCTGGAGAAAATGTGAGTGGTGCTTGCTGTGGCAAAACTCAGCAATCGTTTACATGATTGCATACGAGCCAACAACCATGTCTGTACGATATTGTAGGGCTGAAATATGTTGCAATATGGTTTCTAGGTGGCTCTAAACGGTTGCTGGGGGGTGCTAGACAGTTTGTAGTTGACACAAATGGTTATTATGGAGTTTTTATAGACTTCTTAATATGTTATTAACATGTTAACAATAGAGGAGAATTTGATGCTTCACTAATGGGAAATTTCTGAAGTTATAACAAACTCTCAAATCCATTTGTCCTTTATAGACAATGGATATATATCTATTAAAACTACATATTTAATTAGTAATTACTACTATTAAAATAAATGCATGGAAACACTTTAACCTCTTTACATGTGTGATGTGAGAGTTACAGGTCCAGTTCATAAAAAGAGTCATATCTACAAACCAGTACATTGCCGCTTGACTGTTCTAACATTCTAATGATATTACAGTATAAAGTGATTTACAAACTTGCCTTGCGCAATTTGTCCTTCAACTCTGGGTCTGCCACCTCTTCTATGGAAGGGGCAAGCGGTGGAAGGCCACAGACTTGCCTGAAGAGCCGATCGGAGAAGAAGTGTGGAGAAACCCCTCCCTGAATTAGGCAAACTGCTACCATTTGGCCCACAAGCCTATATATCCCGTTGTGCAGAGCTATAGAGGAAAATTGTTTAAAATGTAAGGTCTTGATGCATTACCATTTATTAGTGTTTAGTGTAGGATACCCAGTGACTAATGTTATAATATAATAATATTAATATATTAATATAATAGTATTAAAGTGACATTTAAGATGATTGTGTGGAAAGCAATCATACCAACACTGTCTAGAGCCAAAGCTCGTGATTCGGAAGGCCCTTCAAAAATATGGTGCTCCTGGAGCTGGACCATGAGGAGACGACAGAACTCCCTTGTTGGCCCACCTTCATCAACAGCCCCTTCACCCACTCCACTCTCATCCACAAACACCACATCCAGCCTGGACTGAGGATCAAATGTGGACCGACTGAAAGCTCTCACCGCACAATCAAATTCCTCCCCACGGAGGACATTAACTTGATTGGCAGTGATAGCCCTCTGCCTCACCCTCGACCGCAGGCAAAGCATAATGTGAGTAATGTCCAAATGTCTGTATTGTAGATAAAAAATACATTGACATAAAAAAGGAATTAAATTACATATCTTTAAAATGCTCATATTCTGATACACAAGCTTAAACATGTTGTATAACACTTGGATGCTACTTTTCACCAGAATAAAGACTGGTAGATCTACAAAACAAGAGAATTTCACTTCATTGTTTTTTTCTTTTCTTGCAAGTTAGTTACTTGGCAGAATAAATATTGACCTACAAATGCAAGCATGTTGTGTTTTTAATTGCTTAAGAGCAGTATTGTCTGTGAAAGCATTAGAATTAGTAAGCATTCACTACTCACTCTTCAGGTATGCCAGGTGACAAGAGAGACATGTCGGAGCTCGGGGGTGAAATGGCGGGCCGTGGAGGTGAAATGACGTATAGTGGGGGAGAAATGGCGGGCCGTGGAGGTGAAATGACGTATAGTGGGGGAGAAATGGCGGGGCGTGGAGGTGAAATGGTGGGGCGTGGGGGTGAAATGGTGGGGCGTGGGGGTGAAATGACGTATAGTGGAGGAGAAATGGCGGGGCGTGGAGGTGAAATGGCGGGGCGTGGGGGTGAAATGATGTACCGTGGAGGTGAAATGGCGGGGCGTGGAGGTGAAATGGCGGGGCGTGGGGGTGAAATGATGTACCGTGGAGGTGAAATGGCGGGGCGTGGAGGTGAAATGGTGGGGCGTGGGGGTGAAATGATGTACCGTGGAGGTGAAATGGCGGGGCGTGGAGGTGAAATGGCGGGGCGTGGGGGTGAAATGATGTACCGTGGAGGTGAAATGGCGGGGCGTGGAGGTGAAATGGTGGGGCGTGGGGGTGAAATGATGTACCGTGGAGGTGAAATGGCGGGGCGTGGAGGTGAAATGGCGGGTCGTGGGGTTGAAATGATGGACTGTGGGGTTGAAATGGTGGGGCGTGGGGTTGAAATGGCGGACTGTGGGGTTGAAATGGTGGGGCGTGGGGTTGAAATGGCGGACTGTGGGGTTGAAATGGTGGGGCGTGGGGTTGAAATGGCGGACTGTGGGGTTGAAATGGCGGACCGTGGAGGTGAAATGGTGGGGCGTGGGGTTGAAATGGTGGACTGTGGGGTTGAAATGGCGGGCCGTGGAGGTGAAATGGTGGGGCGTGGGGTTGAAATGGCGGACTGTGGGGTTGAAATGGTGGGGCGTGGGGTTGAAATGGCGGACTGTGGGGTTGAAATGGCGGACCGTGGAGGTGAAATGGTGGGGCGTGGGGTTGAAATGGTGGACTGTGGGGTTGAAATGGCGGGCCGTGGAGGTGAAATGGTGGGGCGTGGGGTTGAAATGGCGGACTGTGGGGTTGAAATGGTGGGGCGTGGGGTTGAAATGGCGGACCGTGGGGGTGAAATGGCGGGTGAAAATCCAGTCGATGAGATGTCTGTATTTGTAAGCAATTCCTGAAATGATAACACATTCATCACATATATTGTACACTTATACATATATATACTTATACAATATTATATATATATATATAGTTGAGGGAGTGAAACCTGCCAATGAATGAAAAATATCTGTAGTTATTCAATAAAGAAAATAATAATGATAATGCACAGATAATTACTATTTGTAGTAATCACATAATAACACACATGTATCACATGTTCTTACCTGTACCTCATCCGAAGATAACCACAACACATAAAGAGTGGAAGGCCCATCTATGCCATGATCTTCTAGGGTACCTACTAGATTGCTATATAACGGAGTTGGTGAGAGTGGCAACTGCACTGAGAACACTTCACTTGCCATGTCATCAACACCAGCAAATGCAACCAGGTCCTGTCAGAAGCAAAATAAATTATCAGTAATTGAAACAACTTTCTTCAACAAATTAAAAAGTAGATAATAAAATAGCAATTAACCTGAAATGACTGAGAGACATTGAATCTCCTCTTCAGGATTCTCCCATCTGGGTATTTAAATTGTATCATAAGACCATCGGCCGGCTCAGGAATTGCTGATATATGCCTCCGGCGATCATCTATTGCCTTTTTAAAAAGTTAAACATTTTTAGTTACATACACAGAAAAAAATATTGTGGCCAAATTTTTGACGACATCATATTTGAATATACCTTTCTGCGTCGCCTTTCACACTCTTCCATCTGTCTCCTTCTTATCTCCTGTTACATTTGAAAATGTACAAACACAAAATAACATATTTTGAAGAACAGTTTCTTGTCGACATTGACTTCCATAGTATTTATTTTCCACTGTGGAAGTCAATAGCTACAACCAAGTGTCTGGTCACCAACATTCACAAAATATCTTATTTTGTGTTCAACAGATTTTTTTTTTTTTTTTTTTATCATACAGGCACCAAACAACTAGTATTATTTGTATTATTATAGGCCTACTTACCCTTGCTCTGTCAATTTCCAGGGAGTTTTTGTACTCTATATCTTGTTGTTGCCTTAGGGCCCTCCATGCCCTTAAATCCTGCACAGATCCATATAAACACATGCTTATTTAAGAAAAAATAATATAAATGTTGATTTTGAGGTAGTAGTGCAGCATATAACACAATAAGAAATACTACTCAATTCTGTTTGTAAATAGAATGAATCCATGAATAATGAATGGAACTGATCTAGCGAACAACAGCTTGGTGTAACTCTGGTCTATTAACCTACTAATTGTAGTGAAACACTTTTTCATTTACATTTTTCCCCAATCACATTTTCAATCATAAAAAATTAGGTCACTCAAAAGCTTAAACACTCAAATTTCATCCTGTGAAAATCGCCAGAAGCTGTTCTTAGAAAAGAGTTTACAGTACACAAATATTACTTGCTGAACAAAAGTTTCCTTTTAATATCTTAAACAAATTGTTACATTGTCATCTTGCACTATAGCTTCATCCTCAGCTGGCTCCAAAACCTGAAAAAGATCAAAAAGCTGTTCTTAGAAAAAAACATATCCCTTGCTGTAAACTGCCACACATGTTAATCATGTATTGCTTTCAATATCTTAAAATTAAAAAATTGTTACATTGTCATCTTGCACTATAGCTTCATCCTCAGCTGGCTCCAAAACCTGAAAAAGATCAAAAAGCTGTTCTTAGAAAAAACCCATATCCCTTGCTGTAAACTGTCACACATGTTAATCATGGATTGCTTTACATTTTAACAATTGATAAATTTACATTGTCATCTTGCACTAAATCTTCATCTCCAGCTCGCTCCAGAACCTAAAAAAAAAAAATATATATTCTATCAAAACAAATTACTTGCTGAAGAAGTGTCATTTAATCACATAAATGATCTACTACAGTTTTTCTTCACTGCTTTTGAGCATTTCTCAGATCAGATAGGAAATTCTCAAAACTGATTGGTCAGATGCCACATCACGTTGACACTTGTGCAAAATGCACATAAAAGGAGCTGAGCTGAAAAAACATTTAGATAGAATCATACCCTTGGTCTAATGTACACAGCAGAACGTGAGTTCCTGAGTTCTTGGCAGGACTTTATGGTAGCGGGGCAAACTGTGGGGAGGATTAATGGGATAATCTGCCTGTGCCGATTTAATCGGCAGAGTGTGAATTCACACTGCTGCACTTCAGGAAATTCCTCCCTTATTTTTGCCACAAATTCCCTCTCAGACATGGAATGTGGGACAACCAATAGTTTTTGTGTTGTTCCAGCTGTAAAGAGGGGTAAAAAAAGGTTTAGGCAGAGCATGAGAAAGAACAATTTGATTGGTTACAAGATCCACTTTTAACAGCTGTTTTCAGAAATAGCTTACTGCACATTTAAAGGCCCCATATTGTTCACCTTTCTAAAGTTTTATTTTACGTTTTGATGTCCTTAAGAATATATATTTGCTGTATAAGCACCAAAAAGCATCTCAATATTTATTTTACAGCTCCTTTCTCAGGAGCTCTGCCAAGAACAAGTCGATTTTGGTCTGTCTACTTAATATTCATGAGCCTCTCTTCTGATTGGCCCGTTGTTTTCTGAGTGAGCCACCATTGGTAGGGGTGGAGACTGAAGGCGGAGACTGAGTAGTTCTGACATCACATTTATACAGAAGTCACAATGGCTCCTGAAATGGCACAGCTATTTTAAAACAGTCGTCTGTGGATCGACTGTTTTGAAACTTATATTATAGTTTTACAGACCCTAGAGCTCTGTTATCATGAAGAAAGCCAAGGGATTTCAGTTTTGACAATATGGGACCTTTAAAATAATCTTGTCATGTACAAGTTATGTGAAATTTTACTTTACACTGTAAAAAATGTGTAACCCTCCCAAATCAAAAATTTCAATTGACCGATAACATCTAAATTTTTCAATTGGCCCAAGTGAAAATCTGTACATTTAATTTTAGAATTTACAGAATTTCACTTGGTCCAATTGAAAAATTTAGATGTTATCGGTCAATTGAAATTTTTGATTTGGGAGGGTTACAAATTTTTTACAGTGTAATAGTTACATATTTTAGCATAAAATATGCACACGCCTTGGCATATATATTGTGTCATTCCCATTTTGAATCAAACCCATTCTTATTCTTGCCAGGCGCACTCTCGGTGGTCGTTGTGTCGCAGATGTTCCCTGTCCCCTTTGGAACATCCTCAGTCTTATTCAACACAAAATACAGAACACATTACTTAAAAAATGAACAGGTATAACTTATCAAGAGCCCAACTAAAGCAGTCACTAATCACCATCATGGTAACTAAAACAATAAATCAACAACATCTAAACCTCTGTTAATTCTCAAACAGAACTGTAGCAGAACAGAAGTTAAGTCAGTCTGGTTAGTAATAAGTGAAGCTGGTAATGCTGTTTGTGAGTGTTGTTTAATCCTCCTTTGCTGAGATCTTGAGGGATTTTATGTTTTTTATGTTAATTTGATTTCATCAAGGCTGTGTCTGAAGTAAGATGTAGTTATTGTGTTTCTGCTCGTCGCTTCTCTCTTCTTTCTGTTCTTGTTATTTCTCTAAATTGACATTCCCAAAATTCCCTGCGTGAGACTTCACATTTAATGTTATTTCATTTAAATAATTATGTTTCTTCTTAGTTTTTGTTTTCAGTTATGTACATTTGGGGTTTATATTACATATAATTTGTTTAATTAATGTCTATGGCATTATTTGGAGTCATGCGTGTCACTATGATGTTGTTTTGCATTTGTAGACTGTACACCATCTTTACATTATCATATACAATCAACTTATGGAAAACGAATGGTGGTGATCTTTGAATCATCACAATCTATTAAAGTTACTGCATTGTTATAGGCAGAGAAAGTTTGGGGGTTTTTTCTTGGAGTGTGCAGGTTTTAAGTATAGCAGAGGTTTTAAGGTGGAAATCATCAATATAGACTAGGCCTATTTATTAGCCTATTTAAATTATTGTTCATCCATAGGAAATTTTGATCAACGGCGAAGGTTTTACTGCAAATAATGTGGTAAAACCATGGTTAATTTTCATAAGGGTACAAATTACTAGTCACATTGGATAAAAGAATCTGATAAATGCAATGCAAATGTATCTGGGTCATTATACGAAAACGTGCCATTTCCCACTTTTAATGTTTGATTTTCAAAGTACTGTTTTGAAAATCTTTAAGCCCCTTTTTGGATGGAGTAGATCCTGCTTTTCTGATGTATCAAATACTTATGTCATGCAATAAAATGCAAATTAATTACTTAAAAAATCATACAATGTTATTTTCTGGATTTTTGTTTTAGATTCCGTCACTCACAGTTGAAGAGTACCTATGATAAAAATGACAGACTTCTACATGCTTTGTAAGTGGGAAAACCTGCAAAATCGGCAGTGTATCAAATACTTTTTCTCCCCACTGTATATTATGTAAATACTATTAGTAAGAAAAGTACGTCTGTGAAAATTCTCAGTCACCCAGGTCATAGTTATCCAAGAAGGGTTGGCTCAGGGGTGACAACCCCACAGAGGTTAAATACCTGGCACTCCCCATCAGTCATTTAGAACTGAAGAAACCCCTTGGATGAGAGGCAAAGCAAAGTCCAGTTGCCCTTGATTTAACCCTTCTTGGGTTTACAACATGGGTAAGACACACAAAAGCATACTTTCGTCAACCCTGTTACCCTGGAATGATAACAGGGTTGACGGTAACAGGGTTGACGAAAAATGTTATTGGCTGCCATTACTAGCCATGAGGTATAGGTAATGACACCACATTATGTGCCTTATTGAGAGGCTTAAATGTTGTAATATATGTACATTTTTAAATATGTACAAATAACTTTTTAACCTATGCTTTTCTGGTAACAGGGCTGACACAATGAGCGTGTCCCTGTCTTTCAGACATTACATAAACATAAAGAAAATTCATTAAAAGAAGATAACACTTACTTGTTTTCTACCATCAACATCATGAAAGGCAGATGATGTCACTTCCTGGAACTGATGCAACTTTTGGAACAGTCTATTATCTTTAAAGAGGTGTTTTCATAAAAAGTAACAGGGTTGACGAGAACCTAGGGACCCGACTAAATTGTGTTTTTTTTCTAAATTTGACACATGTTAAGAATAAAATCCATTCATGACTAATGAACTGACACTTAATGCTTTATACAAGTATATGGTTTTTTATGATATTTTGACTTTTTTGGCCTCAATAGCAAGTAGAAGTAGAAAAATCATACTGAGGGACAGGCCATTTTCAACATTTCTGCAAGATGCTTTGCACAAAAATGTGATTAAAATCCTTTAAAAACAAAAGAAACAGAAATTAATTTATTCTTATATTATGAGACATATTATGGAAACTAAATTATAAAATATTTTATTTGTTTTATGGTTTATTAAGATTTACAGAGCTTTTTTTTCTGAGGGACACAAAATGGCACGTTTTCGTATAATGACCCATCTATTTCATCTGTTAACTGAAAATTAATGTAATAAAAATAAATTTGCAACTGCCATTGAGATTGGTGTACATTGCTTTTTTTTTTTATCCATTATAGTGAATTTTGGTTAGCATGAGTAACTGATTATAAATCGTGGACCGACCGTGGTCCGCCAGAAAACACTTATTATAAACCAGCGGCACGATAGCGGACCACCGTCGGGAAAGCGTCGGTGATCCGCCGGTGGGCCGCCACTGGCCCGCTGGACTCATGTTAGCTGGGTAGGCTTTTTAGAACGTATGCATAATAATAATAACAACAATAATAATAATACCGTAATAAGAAAAAGAAGAATAAGAACCCATTCTACCATGCGAACCTACAAGTTAAGCAAGCATTACTAGGCTTACCTGTCGATTAGTCCTTCTCCTGCAGAATTTTCTCCGTCTTCTGCCAGTCTGTTTTGAATCAAAGAACTGAACCTATCTGCCAGAGAATTCAGCCTTCTGTGTCGCTCCATCAGCTCTCAAAGTCTCAATATCTTGATTGTCGAAAACGAAGACCTCAAATCACAAAATGGAGTTTAAATAATGCGCGGGCAGAT
Source organism: Carassius carassius (assembly GCF_963082965.1). NCBI lineage: Eukaryota > Metazoa > Chordata > Actinopteri > Cypriniformes > Cyprinidae > Carassius > Carassius carassius. The sequence continues at coordinate 23,419,207 of NC_081798.1, forward strand.
TCCTAACCAATGGACGGCGGCGGCGTTTCTTAGTGCGAAATTTTGAATTCGAATTCTACCCATAATTCTTCTCAACGGGGCTATATGGCCTATTATTATTAATAATATTAATACTAATTGTTATTAATAATAATATTAATACTAATTGTTATTAATAATAATATTAATACTAATTGTTATTAATAATAATATTAATACTAATTGTTATTAATAATAATAATAATAATACAGGGCTTTTCTTGGGTCAAATTATAGTCTTCGGTGGTGGTCTTTTTTTAAGATGTGATTTTACCACTGGATTTCATAGCTTTTCATAGCTTTTCTATTTTGTTGACCTGATAATTATGTTGGTATATAATCATTAATATTAAAAAAGTAGATGGAAAAGAAGCAATGAAAAAGTTTATTTTGTAATTTAACTTTTTTTATTGTTCAACAGTCAAAACTTGGAGTCCTCACCATTATTCAGTAATCATCTTTGCAATTACACATTCAGCCAGTAGGCTAGCCACCATCAGTCAAACAAAACAAAAGCACATAAGAAATAGCCTAGTTAAGGGACCCGCACTTCACAATTAAATTTTCAGAGCCTAATGCAAATGCAAAAATTAAAAATTAAAACCAGACATACTTTTTCTTGTTTTTCCAGTATCAATGGATAGTTGCCTTTTCTCCCCCTTTTTAAATTAATTGTGCTAAATTGTGACTTCAGAAACAAACATTTGAATAAATGAAATATAACAGATTTTCTATTTTTTCGTATTAAATTTGCGCCGTGCACTAACTTTATCATTTCATTGATGCAACGGCTTTATTTACACTGCATGCACGTTGAGAAGTTTGAAAGACGGAACACAGGACGACATTTTTTACCCAAAGTAGCAGTTTTTATTGTTAATAACTGCACTGTTAAGTGTTAACCCTTGCGGTAGCCTAAATAAAGGCCATATTCTGACAATATCATTTTCCATTAAAACAGTGTTGCCAGTATTTTACTGTAAAAAAAAAATGGTAAGGTCTAACAGTCTGTGCTAACAAAACATTGAATAAGCTTGGTTGAGATAATCTAACATAGCCAACAACAACTAGGCTATGCGGAAAAATAATTCGTATTCGTAAAGCATAACAAAACAAACATAACATAGAACAAAGACGCTGCTTCTCTGTCTGGAACGCATCTCTCTCTCGTTTCTTCTCCTCATTGCCGTCAACCTATGAGAAAGAGAGCTGCGCGCTCATAGAGGCAGAGCGACACAGAAGGGAAACAGAAAGAAACATAACATAAGACATGGACTATAACCACCGACCGTAATAGCCTATATCATAACCTATAACAAGAATATCGTTGTATGGGTCTAAAGACAAAACCTCAATAGCTAATAGCCTATATGACATAACAAAAATGACATTTACAGTCTAATGATCAGATGCCGTTCATAATTCCGGTAGTTAGTGTAGTTAGATGTTCCAAACATATTTTCATACATAGCCTATTATCCTTTCCACTCAATTGCCAAAATGGGGACATGCAGAAAATGCTTCTTTTTTTTCTTTTTTTGTAGTTTTTATTATCCTAATGTTTTTAATTATATATTTAAAATTTGTAGTTAGCTTAATGGACATTAGGCTTTATAATAAAATGTATTTTAGAGTTATTTTTTCATGCAATTTTATTGCTGTTTTATTTTATTTTATTCCTGGGGACAGAAGAAAAGACATTCCCTTTCGGTGGAATGACTCATAGGCTATAGGCCTATAGGCCATCTGCGCATCTATACTTTACAGCTATTATATGGAGATAAATTTGCTGCCAACACTGATTAAGAATACACTATTAATAAACAATTAAAATGCTATGTAATTTTTTCAGACACATTTATTATCATTAGCCCACTTTTGCCGGTGCTTTGCGGCAATATGCATGCGCTTTGCACTCAGGATTGAATATAAACATGCGATTAGTCCGTGCTTAAATGAATGACCCTAGGAAAAATATTTAGTCTATGGCAACTCTAATCAATAGCCCATTAAATAGCTGACATGATTTAATTAGTAGCCTAATTAGTTCCCAGCTCTTACATTAAACTGAGTTAGCATAATTAGTTAATTAACTAATAAAATCACAAAATAAATTTTCATAAGATGCTAACATATAGCATTGCTTATTCCACCACACAAATGACTGTTTATAAGGTGACAATCCGTTATACGATTGTAGGCTGTATCTTGAAGATTTTTGTATTTTATTGTATCTTCGATCTGTTATAAACACGAAGATTGACATTTCGTTAATAAAATAAATAATAACACAATGTTTCTTTAATACTCAAAATAATTTCCAGAACAGAGAGATACTCACACACATGTAGCCAGGGCCGTTTCTAGGCATAGGCAAACTAGGCAGTTGCTTAGGGCGCAAACAGCCGGGGGCGCCAGTAAGAGCCCTAGTCACACCAAGAGATTTTTTTCTCGCCCAAGCAAGTGGAAGAATTTTTTTTTTTACATTTCCAATAACAGACAGTATATTTGCACAAAATTCCTGTGTTTATGACAAAAAGACACCTGCCACTAAATATCTACAGTGGGTAGGTCGTTGGGCGCGAGGTGATTGAAAGTAGCTTTTTTTTACACATTATAATGTATAATGTGCAAAGTGTGTGTTGATATATATACGATATATATCAATCAGATTCACAAGGCTTAATGTGTTATCAGAAGGGGCTCTCTAACAAATAATGCATAGTAGTTAAATTATAAAAAGATGCTTTAGAAATATGCTACAGTAGGAGTGTAGGCTACATGAAAATACAATTTGAAGGAAATGTGTAATATTATCCTAACACAACTTCTATTGTGATTGTAAAAATGGTCATGACTTTCAGAGGCCAATTTAAAATATGCTGTAATTATATGTAGGCCTAGTTGTAACCTATATTCTGAAAAGTCATTGTTGAACATGTATTTTCACCTTAAAAACTGCTATTTACAAGCTTAATTTAGGTTCTCTGTGTTTGAGCAAGAGCAGCACCAAACCAGTAGGTGGTGCTAATGTCCCAAATTTAGGTACGCGTTAACACGCCATTTACGCGTTAACACGCAATTTACGCGTTAACACGTAAATACGCGTTAACGCGTAATGACGTGTTAACGCGTAAATTGCGTGTTAACACGTAAATACGCGTTAACGCGACAGTTTCACACGTTTTGGCCCTTTTGGCCTTCCATATTCTCCCAATGTTTGAATCGATCAAATCGCATCTGATTATGTTTGACGTCAAAGTGGTCAGTCGGCTTTAACTGCTGACGTCAGCGGGGTGTCCTCTGATGGACTTTCTTCTGCTTTTGCAAATAATTTGACCTAAAACTAACAGACTATTTGTAGCAAGCAAACACGGGTATCATATACATATATAAATTTAGCAAATGTTATTTTCTGGAACATTTCAAAGTCGAATGTTCAAGGTTCTGCAGGTCAAACGTTTTTATTATTATTTTTCTCACCAAGGGCTATTCTGATACATACAATACAGTAACAACGTTTATGTATGTACGTTAAAATGTGATTGCAATTTAACTGCCTTCTATTGATATATTTTAAAATATAATTTCTTTGTGATGCAAAGCTAAATATTCATTAATCATTACCCCAATCCTGCATTGTCACGTTCAAACTGAAAAATCATTTTAAACTGTAATAATAAATATAACTGAATTATTCACCAAATTAATGCAGCTTTGGTGAGCAGAGGAGACTTCTTAACAAAACATACAAAAATAAAAAAACTTTCTAATATTCCAAAATGTTGACCCGTAGTATAGTTAGTAATTGTGCATTATATTTAGATCTGAAGCTTTATTATAAATGTGTTGTTATGCATTGTCGGTTACTTGTATCCACTCTGGGTTTGCAACATTAGTTCATGTCAAGGGCCAAAGTGATGCATGCAAAGTTCAGCACTCTAACACTAAAATCTTTAGTGGTTGCTAAAGTCAACGACAAACTTACAGTGCATTACAATACACAGATACAGTGAAACACCTCTTAATCAATATATTTACACTATTTCTGTCATTGCAGAATATTAGCAAACTGTCTTTGATGAGACAATACAAGGTTACTGTGTTTTAAGTATAAACAATGTATAAGTCAACAAAACAGTAACAGTTTATCTTATACAAAAAAGCAAAAAAATAAAAATAAAAAGCAAATCTACATTCACACACACACAAACATTCAGTTCTTTCTGTCCCAATGTGCCTTAAATAACAGGCATACAAAATGTCCAATTCTTCTCCAAATGATTTCTTCTTCCAGTCAGACCTCGGCTCAGTTGTTGCTATGAGAGCCACTGTAATCTTGTGCTGAAAGGTCTCCAGTATATGACTCTACTTAGAGGTAAGGATAGGCCTTGTTGCTGTCGGACTGAATGGTGTTTGACAGCTCGTGAACTGGTGACTTCAGCATCATGGCTGATTCATCTTCGCAGCTTCAGCTTTAATGAGAGAAATCAACTCCTGATTGATCAGGAACACGAAGCGTAGACCTGCAATCTGGACAAACACGCATGCGTTATTGACCAGCTTTTTCATTCTTTCTAGAGAATCAATGTGCAAACTACTTCTGAGCATGTTATATGCAATAACATTATTAGGATTAAGGGTAAGGCACAACATTCTGACATTTTATGTAATACATAGTAAATTTTGTTCATTGTGACTTATAAAAACAATATGTAATGACAAACTGGTCCACAATACAGCTATTTTCAGTAGTTAGTTTCGCAACGAGCGTTAATTTAACAAAAATGAAAAAATACCAGCCTCCCTGCAGCAGTGTTATTTTAATGAAACTAAACAAAATAATTTGATATAGAAAAACAAAATAAATCAAAACAAGGATAACCTTAGTAGCAACTGGATTTGGTACAGGCACAATAGCTATGTGATGCATCACATCCGAAACAAGTGATAAAAACGCCAAATATATTGCCATAAAAAGTTTTTACACTGGTTTGAGGTGGTCTTTGACTTGTGTAAAAGAGTAAAGGCGAGTAATGGGAGATGGAAACGTATTTGCTGAATAAATTCCTTTAATGTGTATCAAAAACATCATGTGACTTTGATGTAAGTTGACTAACCATGAACTGACCTTGTTGCACAGCTCTCAAATGTTGTTTGGTCAGTCTGAAATGCATAAGTCGCCAAAGTCTGTCATCAAAGTATTTCTGTTTAATTGTCTTACACGACTGCATTCCCAAATAGCAGGCATCCACCTCCGAAAGCAATGATGTATTTACTGAGGCACTTATTAAATCATTTATTATATATGAAAATTATTATATTCAGTGGTTTCTCCTAACTTTCTTAGTTCTATTTAGTGCCAGTTTATCAGGAAATTATGATGTTGTTCTATTTGACTTGTTGAATGGAAACATTGCTTTATTGAACAATGTTTATGCAATATTCAACCACAAGTTAATTCCACAGCTTTGGATGGAAACATAGCTAATGTCTGACTAGTCTCAGCCTCAGACGTCAAGCTCACGGACTGTTGGCTAAATGTCTGATGCATATGGGAAACAAAAAGGGTTGCCAAATCATTTTCATGAGAAGTTGCTAAAGAAGGGTCGATTTGTTGCTAAAAGTTGCTAAATGACATTGTGATGTCATCATGATGCAAAATTGTCATTACGTCATTTTTGCATTGAGGTGTTGCATCGATATATCAAATCGGAGCAAAAAATATATTTTATATATGTTAATTTAGATTTCTTCGTAAAATAATATAAAAGCATTATATAATAATATAAATAAATACAATATTGAATTACTGAACACTTACACATTTTTGAACAATTACAAGTTTTTTTTTTTTTATTAGCTAGTAAACTAGTAAAACTACACATTCTGAACAATTATAGTTTTAAGCAGCATATTAGTAGTTTGTTAGTATGCTACTCTGTCTGTAAAAAATAGTCTACTATATGAAGCAATTTTCCGTTTTGATTTTTCAGGTTTTTTTTTTAAACTGCATTTTGAAATTACACATTATATTTTGTGTTTTCAGGTTACAGGGTTACAACTAGAGTTGGGTATCGTTTAAATTTGAACGATTCCGAGTCCGATTCCGGTTCCCAACGATGCTCGATTCCGATTCTTTTAAGAGGCAGGGTCAAAAAAAGTTAAGATATTTTAAATGAGCTTAGCTAACCTTTCTGAAGAAAATAGTTGTGCGCCAAGACATATTATTTTTTTTATGTATTGTTTTACTTACCGGATTCAGACTGCAGTGTAGTCACTGCGGTGCCAGGCTGGGGGTCGGAGCCAGAGGAAGAGGCAGCGGAGGAAGGTCGGCGCAGCGCGTCAAATACAGGGCACACATTTACTTGCACTCCATGACATCGGAGGTGCTTTATCATGTTTGACGTGCACCCTCCTATGCACGAAACAATCTTGCTGCAAATGTTGCATTTTGCCGAGATTTCGTTTTGTTTCGAAAAGTGAAGCCACACTTTGGACCGCCGACGCACGCTGTCCATGTTTGATCGCTCGTTATACCAAAACTTCCGGTGGACGCTTCTTCGTTGGTGTTCAGCGGTTTCTTCTTCTGGTCGGCGCCGGGCGGACTGTGAATCGAAACTTTTTTTTCTCTTTCTTTTAAGCTTTAGGAATCGAAACTAGGAATCGAAATTAAAACTTTTGAACGATAACCGGGAAAATCGCAAAGCTAGTCCCGGTTCCACTCGATACTTGATTCTCGATACCCAACCCTAGTTACAACGGATAATGGATAACAGATAAAGTCCTGGAAAATTACTACCTTTTCCTTTTTTTTTAAATCAATTAACTGATCACCAATTACAGGTACAAGCTGTTCAACTTGAAGCAGCGCTGTGCAGATCAATCGGTGTCTGACAAAGCACCGTGAGAGTGATTCGAATCATGCAGATCCATCTGCTATTAGCTCACACCTTTTTTTTTTTTGATGCAAAATATGTCTTTTTATCGTTTGAGTCACTTATCAAAAGTTGCATTCTCTGTAAAAAACACTGTCACCATGACAGTAAGGCTGATTAATTTTCCAGAATTCCTGAAATTTCAAGTTATATCTGTTCTTGTGTTCATTTACCTCTTATTTCTAAGACAAGTCTTGTTGTTTGCTGCAGCTCTAAATCATTCAAATACTCATTCCTAAAAAAAAAAGTCTGTTTGTTACCTGCTGGTGTAATGAACCTAAAGAAACCTTTAGAGTTAGCAGCGAAGAGGCAGGCTCATTAGAAAAACATGCCTGGGGCAACATTTATGCAAAATGATACTATGCTACACAACAAAAAGTGCATTCAGTTTTATCCAAAACATATTAAGCTGAATCTGGCAACACTTTATTACGATGGTTGCTGTATGCATTGTGGGACTTTAAGCATTTAAATGTCCTGTGAGTGAAGCTAAATGGTTAACACACCATCACTAAACCACGAAAAGTGTCTGAAAAGTGAAAATATCAATATATCAAATATCGCCAATATTTTTTGCTGGATCACATCATGCGCCAAACATTCTAAACAAAAAGAGTGATCATACACATCAAACGCCTTTATATTCACAAGGAAAGCACTGAGACTTTTCATTTATAGATTTCAGAAATGAACTCAAGGGCAACTTGAAACGAGGTGGCAGGTCGGATTTGGCCCGCAGGCCTCAAAGCTGACACTTGTGGTCTAACCGAAACCAAGAGCTAGAAAGTCATTTTCAAGGGACTGAACATGACTCTGACTTGTCATTATTTTTGCAAACATTTTGCTGTTGAAAAATCTAGATGCGATTCAGTTGCAAAATTATACTAATGGCCTCCACAATAAAAAGTGAGCTTTAACTGAATCCCTTAATATTGAATCCATTTTACTTCTATACTTCTTTTTTGGTGATTGATAATAATAGTAGCTGATACACTGTGTGTGTACATAGAAGAGAATGTGATAGAAACCTTTCTTTGATATTTAGGAGTTGATACTATAAATATTCTAGAACTGTATACAAAAATGAATTGGAGCAATAAATAAATTCCAACATTCCTACCACTTTTTTAAGCAAATTAATTTCCATGATTTTTCATTGAGAGCCAAGACAGATAAAAAAAAAAATTACAGAGATTTCACACAAAGAGCAGTTATAGCTGACAAAATATTTTAGAGTGGGGCATAACAAAATAAATACATATTGCATTCCCTGGTTATGAAATGTCAATGAAAAATATTATATTCTCAGTAAAAATGCGAGCAGTCTTGCTTAAAACTAATGTGTAAACAGAATTTAATTTCAATGCTTATTTTTCTTTTTTTTTTGGAAGAACAATTTATGTATTTTTCATGCAATTAATGGTCTGGAAAAAGAATCTTAAAATGGTCATAATTTTCATAAATATTATATAGTGATCAGATTTAGACATACAAAATGTATTTATATACTATATACAAAATATGCAGTGTAAATGTGGTAAATCATCATTTTTTGACAGCTGTCATTTTTCCAAACGTGATTGTGTGACTCAAATGTAAGCTTGTCCATACCTCCATCACAGAGTTGTTGTTAAGTTTCCACTTGTTTCCAGACAAAACTGGTCGACCGTCAATGTAAATGGGTCTTCGGCCTTCATTAGCGATGAAGAAATCTCCATTATTCTTCAGTTTAATGATCCCTGGAGTTAGAAAACACACGTTAAAATTGGATCCTGTTTACACGATGCCATTCAAAAGTCCTGGTGATAATTCAAAGCATCAAATTTTTTTATTAAAATCCATAGAGCTGCGCAGTGTTACATCAGTCACGCATGTTACTTACTTATCCTACTTAATTACAACAGTAACAACTAGTTAGCTTGTACAAAAAAAAACACATTCTGACTAATTGCAGGTGGGTCACGAGATTCTTCCAAGTGGCCCAAACACTAATAAACATCGACGCTAAGTAGGGCTGTCAAACCACATTCGAATTTTAAAATATGAAAATATGATCAATATTGTGACGTGAGTGCCACGGTGATAGAAAATATGCATTCTGTGTGAACGGCAATATTTTGTATGAACAGTGCCGCATCCAGTGGGTTCAACTGGATAGGCAAAAAAATGTAAAATGAAGTACAGCTAAGTACAGTGCAGTAGATGTTGTGTTGCAGTGACAGAAATTTCCAATGAAAAAGACTGAAGGGAGTAAAGCCTGTGCTTATTTTAGCAGATTACGATCAATGTATTATTTTACTATCAGAGATGCGCAAATTAGCTCTAATACATACATGGGATGCTGTAATTGATGACACACTAGGATGGTAGAAGAAAGTGCACTGTTTAATGTGGGCTGAAGATAACTCATAATCCCTGTCACGCATCACATAATGCCTTCTCTTTTAAAAATTAAACAAGGGTTATGCTGTGAGAAAGTTTAGTGATGCAAAGCTAAACTTAGCATCAAGAAGCAGGACTGATCACACAGCACCATGTGCATCATGAATAATGCTGTTCAACGTCTGACCTTGCTTTCTGGAGATCTTCCATGCAGGTCCCTCCAAAGACAGGTCTACATCGATCTGCTTATCTTTAGTAGCACGTCCTAGTGTGATCTGAAACCATTCAGAAGAGTTTGTTATCGGTCAACCTTTAAAACAATTGTGCCTCATGTTAAATAACTAAACATTGATTTTTTTTTTTTTTTTAAATGACACAAACACATTTCAAGTGAAGCATTACACAAAAAAGTCTGCTGCTTATTAAAACAACAGATAGATCATGGTTTGGTTCTAAGAAAAGCTTGTACAGCAGAGGCAGAAGATATTTTGTTAGCACTTTATTTTAGTCGTGCTCTGATACTAAACCAGAACCCATGTTGAGTCCATGTACTTCTATTATGCAGTACTTTCTTGGTTAAGTACACTGTAAGGGCACAAACTGTAAAATGAAGTGCAGCCAATATTCCGTTCTCCAATACAGTGACTTTCAGACATTGTTTACAGTTGCAATTTTATGTAGTGTAAAGATTAGTTTGTATTTGACAATGTATTTGTGGTTTGAGTACATTCAGTGAGGGACTCAAGCATCATACTGCCAGATTCAACCCTCGCATGCATGACATTAAATGCTCACTGACCTCTCTCGATCTCATCAGATATCTGACCATTCGTCCACGTAAAGCTGCCAGAGTCTGATTGTCAAAGTCCGGTGAATTCATGCCTAAAATAATAATCACACACAATCAGCCTCAGCGATCACATTCGTCTGATAACTGTGCTAAAGCCAGTGGAATAACTCTGACCTGTGATGCTGTCCACTAACACCTGCCAGCGAGGAAGCTCCTGCTCCAGCTGTCTGATCTCACGCTTCTGATGTCTATCTGCAATCATCAGCTCTACAAGAAATGCAGTAACATTTCATAGACAGACACAGGAAAAAGTACTGAAACATATTTAAGCACGTTTAAAACAACATGAGGCTGTATGAAATAACTCACCGTGCTCTAAGACTTCATCTCTGCTGTCCCTGATGAACAGGATAAATGATCAGAACCAGAAAGTAAGAGTCATACCTAATTGTCACAAAAGGTTTCAAGGAGGCTAATGAGGAAACACATTATGAATATAGAGTGCTGCAGGGATGACATATTTTAGTAGGCCTGTAACGTAAAAACAGTATTTTTGTGCTTCTTGTTCCATTATCCTGAAGTGTTTTTTTGTTTTTTCGTTTTTTTCTGATGAACGAAACATGTAAGAATCAAACATTTCTGTAGGTCACAAGAGCTTATTTTCTACAATAATTCAAAGACCAGTGGAAAAATCTAAAAAAATTATAGAGGATAATCTGGCTTGGTGCGCATTACATGATTTTAATGTGGAAGCAGACCACTTAAAGCAAAGCAGAGTGCACTTAAATTGTGAACTGCTTACTGATGACAACACAAGTACACATGTAGATGAGTTAAGAATACACTGCTAATATGCATACGTGACCCTGGACCACAAAACCAAATCATAAGGGTCGGTTTTTATTTGGCTGAGATACAAATATTTAAAAATCTGGAATCTGAGGCTGCAGAAAAATATCTAAATATTTAGAAAGTCATCTTTAAAGCATGAAGTCCTTAGCAATACATATTACTAATCAAAAATTAAGATTTTCTATATTTGCGGTAGGATATTTATAAAATATATTCATGGAAACATGACCTTTAATTAATATCCTAATGATTTTTTGCCATAAAAGAAAAACCTATAATTTTGACCCATAAAATGTATTTTGGGCTATTGCTGCAAACATACTTGTGCAGCTTACGACTGGTTTTGTGCTCCAGGGTCACATATATGCATGAAAACAAGCTTTCTCACAATAAACAGTTTTCTTATGTGCAAGTACACATAGTGAGTGACATTTCGAACAGTGTTCTGCAGCATGACTAAAAATATTAAACTTTTACAAGTTAATTTGTCATTTAAAGTGACACATAGGTTACATTATTGTACAAAAACTAAACTTAACAGAATTTACCCTTCTGTTTCCACTCAGATTCACTTCATTTTCAATGTTTTTTAGCTACCAAGGATCATGAACGGATTTGTATTAGGTGACTATTTATTGTATCTGGTGTGTGTTCAGGAAAGAAAGGTAACTGTTATGGCGTTTGTGAATTTTTTGGTTGTTGTATTCGTATTATATATCATGTGAGATTTCAATAATCTGTTTTTTGTTGTTGCATAAAAATAAAGATTTTTTAAAAAAAAGTTTATTTATCAAACTTCAGGACAAAGTGTGGTTGCACTTTATTTTACAGTATGTGTACTAACATGTACTTATAGTGTACTTACAGTGTATTTATCCAAGAAAGTTATGGTAATACAAGGTAACTACATGGAGTAGGGTTAGGTTTAGGGGTAGGTTCAGGGTTAGTACCTAGTTATTACATAGTTATTGTAATTACTAGAATAAGTACATCGTATGTACATGAGGAACAGGACTGTAAAATAAAATTTTTATTGTGAAGTATTATCTGAAGTGACATGTGGCCAAGTGTGGTGTCCCATACTCAGAATTTGTGCACTGCATTTAACCCATCCAAGTGCACACACACAGCAGGGAACACACACACACACACAGCAGTGAACACACACACACACACAGCAGTGAACACACACACACACACACACACACAGCAGTGAACACACACACACAACAGTGAACACATACACACACACACACACACACACACACACACACACACAGCAGTGAACACACACACACAACAGTGAACACACACACACACACACACACACACACAGACAGCAGTGAACACACACACACAACAGTGAACACACACACACACACACACACACACACACACACACACAGACAGCAGTGAACACACACACACAACAGTGAACACACACACACACACACACACACACACACAGTGAACAGTGAACACACACAGACACAGCAGTGAACACACAAACACACACACACAGTGAACAGTGAACACACACAGACACAGCAGTGAACACACAAACACACACACACAGACAGCAGTGAACACACACACACACACAGCAGTGAACACACACACACACACACACACACACAGCAGTGAACACACACATACACACACAGCAGTGAACACACACACACACACACACACACACACAACAGTGAACACACACACACACACACACAACAGTGAACACATACAGACACAGCAGTGAACACACACACACACACACACACACACACACATACACAGCAGTGAACACACACACACACACACAACAGTGAACACACACACACACACACACACACACACACAACAGTGAACACAGACACAGCAGTGAACACACACACACAGACAGCAGTGAACACACACACACACACACACACACAGCAGTGAACACACACACACAGCAGTGAACACACACACACACACACACACACACACACACACACACACACACACACACACAGCAGTGAACACACACACACACACACACACACACAGCAGTGGCCAGCCAATGGTGCGTTCAAAGGTGGTATTGAATTTGTTAATTAACTCAAAACACATGATGGTGTAGCGTCAGGTGAGATGATAGCATGGGTTCACTTACTTGAGTTTGGCATCATCAACCACCTGCTCGGCATCAGAGAAGTTCAGCACTTGCTCTCCTTTAGGCAGAGGTTGAACTAGAGACATATCAGAGGAGTTGTGTAAAAGAAAATGATCACCGCATACAGAAACACAAAACTGCATTGATGCATGAGAGCATCTCACCGCTCTGGTCCTCCAGCAGATAGTACTGCTTGAGCAGCTGCCAGTGGACCATCAGATTCTTAGCAGTGCGTGAAGGGTAAAACACATCCGGGTGCTTGTTGAGCAAATCTTGAAAAATCTCCAGCTTAGGCTGACTGCTCTACTCACAAACATGAAGCAAGAATCAACTGGACAGCGATGACATTTAAAACAACAACAGCAACAATAAAACCTAGCAAGCATTCACTCTGATATGTCATTAAAATGCTGATCTCGTTCCAGAATGAATGTCTTACTGAGGTGATCTTAGCGAGCAGGGCTTCCTCTGCCTGATTGAAGAGAGCTTTACTCTGAATAGCAGCGATAGCCTCTGGATGCAGCTGTCTCATGGACTGCCACGCTAACCTGAGGAACAGACAAAACCCTTCGAAAAAATGTACATTCAGATCCTATGTTAAGGTAATAATTTTATTTATATATATATATATATATTATATATAGTTATTATAAAAGTTATTATATATTATATTATTATAGAGTTTATATATAAACTTTTTTTTTAACTAACCCTCATGTCATTCCAATCCCTTCCAGAGAAGAAAATCTGAGGAGTTTTTCATTTAAATATAAAAACCTTACATGTCAGATATCAACTTCTCCTTGGTTTTGTTCTACAATCCTATTATAACAAAACAAATTCACAAGACATGCGATTAAGAACAAAACTGTAACTAAGAGTTTGAGGTTCATGAAACTAATTTTATTAGATTAAGCTATTCTATGACTTGCTTAAATAATTGCTCATTTGAAGACTGTATGAGCATGATGATCTATTATTTAAGCATTTTTAGAATGAGGTAGAACAGGTAACTAATTAAGAGCTAGATAGTTGCATTGGGGCTTTTCAGCATCAAAATAATATTCTTGCTCCAGTGCTATCTGACCAAACCAACGTGTTGGTGGATACAGTCATTTAAAAAAGAAAAAGCCGAAGTTGATATATTGTCCCTGCTGTTCAATTGCCATGAACTGAATGAATGAAAAGGGCAAGTGGTACTTTTATGATGCTATTATGAAATGAACATTGCATATATTCTTGAAATGTTATCCTTTTGTGTTCTGGGGAAGCAATACGTTTTTGGGGTTCGGAATGACATGAGGTTGATGGCATCTGTTTTTTTATTTCACTTTTCTACCAGATTAAAACAGGAACTATAACTATATGAGAAGAATTACTTGGTCAGAAACTCACTTTGATATGACAGGGTCATACAGCAGAGCGTACCAGCGCTCCTGAATCTCCCGCAGCGTGAAGCGACAGCTGAATTTCACTCCCAGGTGCACTGATGTAAGATCTGTGGTCTGAACATAAAGTACAGTTGAGGTAAAATCATGCATTCAGAGCCTTTTGCATCCAAAACTTTTGAACAGAATGAATGTGTGTACATTTTTCTTATTTTGCCTAAATATCATATTTTTCATTCAGTACTGCCCTTCATAAGCTACAGAAGATACTTACATGTTTCCCAGAAGACAAAATAATTTAAATTTACCCTGATCTTCAAATTCAAAATGTTTTCGCCCCCCCGTCTCTTAATGCATGGTTTCTCCTTCTGGAGCATCAGTGAGTGTTTGAAGCTTCTGTATAGATGTCCATAGTGTGAAAAGATGGATCTCAAAATCATTCAGTCATTGATGGAAAGGGGCTCAAATACACAAAAATGCTAAAAACAAAAAAACAAAGAATTTGTGGGACCTGAATGATTTTTCTGAAGAACAGCAGGGAGTTTAACTGTTCAGGACAAACAACTCCTGAACAAGTATCACTAAACAAAAAAAAACAACCGTGGATAACTCCGGTAACAACACAGTGTTAAGAATCAAGGGAATGTAAACTTTTGAACGGGATCATTTTTATAAATTTTTATAAATTTCTCTTGTGGACTATATGTCAATGTCTTTTATGTGAAATATCTTATTCAGGTCAGTACTAAATAAACAATAACATGCATTTTGTATGATCCCTTATATTCTGCAAAGGAGGGTGTAAACTTTTAAACTCAACTGTACATGCACGTCAGTTCAACTCATCTCAGCAGAACTTCTCTAAACGATTAAGCTCTGAACATCTGAAAGCTGACCTGTAAAACGGCATTGATGAGCAGAAGGTCATCAGTGGGTTTCCAGCGGCCCAGGTCTTTGGTGATCTGTAACGGCTGCTTGTTTCTCTTCATTCGTTTGGTCATCGATGAAGGCGCGATCACCATGGTCAGAGGCGGCGTAAGAGAGCTCCCAGACTTTAAACCCTACAGTTCAGAGACAAATTATGGACAACCAGATCAACTGAAATGTAAAGAATGTTTCATGTCACACTTAAAATACAGATGTCACATAACACAAACACATCTACTAGCACCATGCATGTTTACTTTAAAAGACAGACAAACACAACATTGTTATATATAAAACATCTAATGGCTGTATTGCACATACTGTACACCAGTATAGAAAATAAATATATATGAGCTAAAATTATTCTATAATGTTAAAAGCGCAAAGTCTTATTTCAGCTGTGCTGAACATTTGTTACTTAATATTTGCGGTTTAAAATGTTAAAATGAGAAAGTATCAAATGCTCATTGAGGCTTAATTTATTTAGTTGAAAATACAGTAAAAATAGTAGTATTTTGAAATATAATTACAATTTAGAACCGTTTCCTGTCTGAATATATTGTAAAATGCACTCCTGAGATAGCTAAGCTGAATTTCTACACATCCCTCCAGAAATCGTATAAATATTATAATTTGAAGCTCAGCTTTTAAATGTTTTTTTTTTTGTATTATTTGTCCTCAATAATTAACAATGGTTCTCATTTTTTTCCAATCTAGAAGACAGTTAAAAATAAACATGCTTTTTTTTCACTGAAAAAAATAGCCCACTGAAGATTGGAGAAATGAAGCTGAAAATGCAGCTTTGATCACAGCAGTAAACTACAAATGAAAACCTAATTCTCAACTATTTTAAACTATTGACATGTAGGTATGTAATTCTTCTCACACACACATTTTCAGTGGACTATCATACAGTGGTTCTCGGCCAGAAAATAATAGGTAAGATTTACCACAATCAAATATTAGAGAGATCTGTGAAATTAAATCCAATAACCCTCATTACCTTCTTCTTATCACTGGATCCAAGGTCATTCCCAGGGCATCTGATTGGCTCAATTACTGGCTGACCTTTGACACGACTGGTAGATTTCGCAAGGCTGCTCTCAACCAGTTCATCGTCAAACTTCTTTCTCTTTATTGATCTAAAATATAATGATTAGACACCTTTTAGACACATGTAAATGACCAGAGTGTAACAGAGGACTGCTGTTGTAACTGACGACTCCTCTTCACCTGGAGGAGCTTCTGCGTTTGGGAATCATCCCGGCTCCGCTGAAGGCCTGAAGAGCGCTCCTCTTCACAGCGGGGGACCCCTCATCCTCGGATCGGCTCTGGGACACCAGAGGTCCTGCCACCGCTTCTGCAGCTATGCCAGAGACGCCTGCCTTCACATCTGCAACACAACACCTTCAATCAGAGCACATCAGAACTCTAAACATTCATTAATCCTAAACACACGGCTCATTCATCTACAGCGCAGGTCACAGAAAATACCACTCCTTTGAGTACAAATTGCTACCAAAAATCTTTTTGAAATAAAAACCTATGCTATTCTGTGTATTCGGCACTCGCTGGTTGTTGTCTTACCTTTGTCCATGACCTCCTAAACAGCTGTTTAACACTGTTAAAACCGATGAATCATGAATCAGGTTACAGGAGGTAGAAAGAGGAGAGAGTATGAACACAGACCTAAACAATAACAAACACTTTTAATAACGTTACATGTGCAGTGCAGACGCTACCACTACAGCGTTAAACTAGTGCTATACTATACTCTTATATACTAGTTAATTCTACATTAGATGTATATTATTACGATTAAATTGCTTTATCAGCTTGAATAACGACAATTACTGTATCAACCGTGACACCAGCACAACATATTTAGGTTATAAGTTAGATTACAATGGAGAATTCAGGCGATGCGGGTTTTACCTTTGAAATGAGTAACGTTAACTTTGCGCTCTGACTCTGATCAGATACAAATATAACTTAATATTTCATTCCTTTATTTGATTGACAAAATAAGAGAAAAGGCTAAATCAGGATAAGCTAACTGGAGGCTTTTGTGCGTTTTGAAGCGTTTCCGGGTTAGACAGGAAATATCATGCCAATGTCTCTGCCAAACCTGCCTGCATTTGTTGTGATAGGGTAAATGTATGCTATTTTTAAATATCCTAAACTTTAGTGATGGGAGAAAGGAAGCTTTTCGAAACTCTATTTAAAATAAACCAATTGCTTCTCAAAACGATTTAGGTTACGGATTCGTAGCGCTCAAAACGCCGCCTGCTGGTCAAAACTGTGCGAATGCAACGAAAACGCAGCCCGGATATGTATAACCACCTTTTACAAACTAATTGCAAATGCATGTAATTAAATATAATTAAATACAAAGGTCTGTAAAATTTGTGTTCATTTATTAATATAGAGTGCTTGTGTGTTTTAGACAGGGCGTGGCAAACTATGTAAATTAGAAGCATTAAATCTAATTCAAATTTTTGCATTATAGCTACTACAAGTATTACAATTCATTAAATCAATTTTTAATTCAACACAGACGAACACAACTACACCAGATGTAAAAAATTATGATTCAAGGTCAACACACCACACTGACATTGACATTTCAGTAAGGATAGGTGACAGAGAGTTCAAAGCATTGGTGGCAGTGGACCTTCTGAGTGTTTTATTAAAAACTTTTTACCAAATCTTCTTCGTCATCGTCTCAAAGACAAAGTAGACA
This sequence comes from Carassius carassius, assembly GCF_963082965.1. NCBI lineage: Eukaryota > Metazoa > Chordata > Actinopteri > Cypriniformes > Cyprinidae > Carassius > Carassius carassius. The sequence continues at coordinate 23,437,397 of NC_081798.1, forward strand.
AAGTAGATTGTTTTTCTACACAGAAATGGCTTTGCCAGTTTCTCAAGGTTCATCCAGTCATGTCTAAGGAGGGTGTCTATGGTCAGCTTCATACAGATCTGTCTTCGCTTCAGCCAGACATTATTTTATGTACTACAAATATTATTAAGCCCTATTATATTATATTATATTATATTATATTATATTATATTATATTATATTATATTATATTATATTATATTATATTATATTATAATAGTAGGATTCTCTTGCTTTATTAAATATCCATCTAATATCAAAATGATTTGAAATATTAAAAGAAATTTAGGAAACTATAGAAATACTAAAACTTGATTTCATTTTTAAATAGACCTGTAATGTATGTAATGTATGTGTGACTCCAGCAGAGGGCGGTATACATGAACAAACCCCGAACGCTATTACTTTGACGCATTGAGGGGGGAAATGCTCTCATTTCCGAGGCGTTTCCATTACTTAAACATCTCCGTTAAAATACGCTGGCGTCACGCAGCAGAGATGAATAGTGTTTGCGCTTTTAGACAGAGAATCAGTACAGAACTGTGACTTACAGGAAGCGCTCAACTCCAACTCAAGGACACCTAACCACTACAGATTTATTTCAATGGTATGAGCAGTAATTATCATGTCTTGCCTTTGCTTGTTGGGTCTGTCTTCTAATAAGGAAAGCATTCGATTCTGTTCATAGATGTGGGCAGTGTGTGTCTCTCTCTCTCTCTCTGTGTGTGTGTGTTTCTGTCTGTAGCTGTGCTTCATGCATAAATGTTTATGTATTTTGTCTCTGTGTGTCTGCGTGTCTTTTGGACCTTTGGTGTCAGAGATGATGTGAACTTTGTTACATTCAACATGCAAGTTGTATAATTCTTAGCAAAATAAATAATCAAAATATAATTTTAAGTAAACATTATACCTCTGTAATTTTACTGTGTAGAGGACGTCCACTGATGTAAATTTGTTTGTCAATTTGCATATATTTGCACCATTCACTGTATCCGAGTCCAAAGTTGAACAAGCAGCATGCATTTGTACATTGATACAAATATACTAATTATTTCCAAATTCACATAACATATGTTTTCAGGTTATGACTTGTATCAAAAGCTTTTTGTTTTATATCACTATGATACTCAAGACTATAATGTGTTTATGTAGAGACTTTCATTAAAAAGCTGTGGTTTGCAGAAAGATCTAATTTTATTTTTCTTCTGGCATTCATCATGGTGCTTTGATATTAAAGTTTGTGTCCCACTTAGTTAATGAGTCTTTTTTTCAGGTTACTAATATTTTTACTTGACCTGTTTAGTTCCTAAGTGTGCTGAAATGTTACTGACATACTTTAAAACTGTACCATTGCCTATCCAATATATTGAATCAAGCTTATTTATTATATGTGATTCACAGGCCTCAGGTATGGCAGAGTTGCTACAGTTGCTCCTGAGCGTGGCAGAAAAAGCTGCCAATGTGGCACGGGTCTGTCGACAGGAAGCACTGCTTTTTGAACTTTTGGTACAAGAAAAGACTGGAGCTGACAAAAACAAGAAATTTGTCCAGGACTTTAAGACGCTTGCTGATGTGTTGATACAGGAAATGATTCGCCATGATGTTTGTGCCCAGGTTCTTAAATATAAAGCTTTCACTAAAATCACAATTAATTTTAGTCAAGTTTCTGTTGTCGTCTTGATGGCTAAAAATTCCATTCTTGCTTTATAGTTTCCTGAATTGACTGGATTTATTCAAGGAGAGGAGTCAAACAAGTTTGAGAATGGACTTGGTAAGTTACCCCTAGAACAGCTTTGATTCTGTGCTGCATTTGATAGGATTTCATATGTAATTATATTCAAATTTTCACCACTTTTGTGGAACTCGTTATTTGACTTTCAACCACACTGAAATATGGAAAGCTGTAGATCATCTGACAACATAAATACATGTTTCTTTGCATGGCAAATGTTGGTTTTGATGAATACATGGAAAAGTAAAATCAGATAAAATTAAGTTAATGTTAAAACAGTTTAAAGTGTAAAGCATATTCAGATAATTTTACTATAGTTAAAGTATGTTATGTTGAGCTGTGCTGTCCTTGAAGCAGTGGTGTAAGAAACTCTGATTTTGTTTTAGAGAACATAGGATGGTCCAAGTACAGAGCCCTGTGGGACTCTCTATTAGGATGCAAGATATAGAAAATAAATATTTTGCAACTGCACTGACAGACCGAGTTTACATTTAATTAAATGTAATGGCTTTCTGATCTCAGAGGTTTTTAAGGGATTGCTCACTACATGACCACAGCACTTGATGGGTCCAATTATTAATTAGCATAGGCAGTCTAAAAGTAAAGAATAGAGATGCACTTCAAAGTTTATAGCAGCGGTGGGTGATTGTGTGAAATTAAACAGACAGATCTAGATGAAACACAATGAGAGCAGTAAAGATGCTGTCAGTTTGGGTTTAAGCAGTTTTTATCCTGGGTTGAGGGGGTGAATATGTCATTATTTGAATTGGGGTTATGCAAACAATTTTAAAATGAGATGGGATAAAGTCAGTGGTTAGGTTGTGGCTATGGTATCTGGTAGGCAAATGGTTGCATGATTATAATAAATTGCCAAGTCGTAGCCACCATCGTGGAGTATTTTATGATTATATTGGAGGAGCTGAGAAATACTTGGCATGAGATTGAAATGCTTGTGTTTGTTTTGAGGTGTTCAGGAGATGTCCGGGAGTAATGTGTAATTAAGGTTTTTTTCCAATGTTTTTCATACCTGCAAACCCATTGAATTTGCTAAAATTTGTTCTTCTGACATTGAAATAGGCTGTTCATGTGATTCATGTAAATCCAAGGTTTTATTTGGGAGATGGTTATACAAATCCTAATCTGAAGAGAACTGACTGTCTTCAGATAAGTTTAGATGACATTTTCTTTTCATCTTACCCCTTTACAATGCCCAATAAAGAAAAAATATAAGCAAAGCCTTGCTTTGTGTACAGGGTTAACCACAGTACATACTTTTTAGGCGCAAATGTGTGGTTTATCATTCCATACATTTTCAGAATATTTTTTTCAGTCTGGAGTTTGCAGGTATGCTTTTGCTTCTCATATTATTTATGCATCTCTGAGGGACATGAACACTCAAAATTAGAGCTAGGCAATGTATTAATCAAATAAAAAACACCATTTGCCTGGAGCTGATTGTGACTGTATTTCTTTCAGGGGAGAGTATCACTGTGACATTATGCGCTCAGGAAGAGGACACAACTGCTCTGTTGGCTAAAGTTCTGGATGGTGATCAAAACGCAGCGTCCCTCCTGACCAAGGTGATCCACCAGGACCTTCAGATTAAAGACGAGACGGCTGAATCTCTGCAGCTGTCAATCAGCCCAGCCGATGTGGGCATCTGGATTGATCCCATCGGTAATGTATTTGTTTTTTTTGTCCATCTTTTTACTTTGCTAATTTATTTACTTTTACATCTTATACATTCAGCAGACTTAAAAAAAAAAAATCAAAATAAAGAGCATCCTTCGTAGAGCCAACATTTCATAGTTCACAGTACCAGGTTTATTGTATACTAGGTTACTAAACAAATATACAAGGTGAGTGTCATTTGTAAGATGTTCAGTTCAAAAATGAGATTAATTTGTACCCAAACTGGTATTGTTGCATTTTTTGTTTTGTTTAAATTTAGCTCTAAGATCAGACAAAAAAAAAGTATTTTTTTTTAATAGGCATGGAAATATCGTGACTCGACTAAAAGACCCATCATTACATCCCGCACAAATCCTTATGAAATATATTGGCTAATTTGATTGTGTTCTCAGCAGCATTCAATTCAGCACCGATAACGTAAAGTGTACAGGGTCAATGTGGGCTTATTCATTAAACACACATTAAGATGTACAGCGTATAACCAACAACATTACATTTTATATTTATTCCACATTCAGTACTTAACTAAATGGCATAATGATTAAATAAACCAAAGAATTGATGGTAGAGGAAGTATTTGCTGATATATCTGATGTTGTACTTATTAAGTGAACAGTAGTTGCAGAACCAGTTATTCTTCATGTGAAAACTATGTGGAAAGATCTAAGTGAAGCCGGAGCTGTGAAACCTGTAACTGGAAGATTTGTTGTTTCCGGTCAATGAACAAACCAACCAGTAATGCTTATGAGACTTATTTTTCCTGGTGTGAATTACTCCGGTTGTGTATTTTTGGCTATTTTCTTTTGATAGATGGAACAAGTCAGTACATTGAAGGGAAAGAGGAAGAAGAGCCGGATGTAGGCTTTTGTCCATTCGGTCTTCCATGTGCTCTGGTTCTGATTGGGGTTTACTTGCGGTCCACTGGCCAGCCGGTCATGGGTGTCATAAACCAGCCATTCAACCGCAAAGACTCCACGGGTAAAGGGTAAGAGTGCTGCTGTAGCAGTCTTTCAAAAGACAATACTCAAATTACATACAGCTTATTTTCTGTGATAATTCAAAAGCCTTTGGAAAAATCCTTTTGGCTTTTTGTAGAGGGAACCAGTGTGACGCTAACAGACGAAGGGCCTACAAAGTGATGTCATAGTTCCACCACTTTACAGGGAAAAAACGAGAAGAATAACAACTTGCCGTAAACGCTCAAACTGTTTGCTCTACAAACCAGTGTGTTCATAGCTAAGATAATACGTTAAAATAATATGGTAAGACACACCAATATTCAATATTAAGCAGTACAGCTAAAATTAACTGGACGAGTTACATGGATGAGACTGGAATCCAGACCCATTAAATTGACAAATGGCCGTGCCTGGTTTTCTTAAGAATTAGGTGGATTGAGCCGTACGGCTTCTGCCTTTCATAAGAAATAGGAGTTAACTGTTTTTTTTATATCTATAGTCTTTGTTTAGCTTTGCATGCAATATCTGTTTTTGCCTGAAGTGCCCGACTCCACCCCAGTAGTTGATAATTGCCTGTCAAGGCACCATCTCGCCCTGTTTCTGCATCAGCAACTTAAATGTAGTGAAGTATTTTTTTACAAGTATTTTTAACTAGTTAAAATGCGAAAATGAAGTCATTCTTAACACCAAGAGGCATGGAGTCTGTTATGCATGCTTTTGATCTCTTTCTCCACTGGCTCCCAGGTAAATATCTTAAAAAGGTTTGCATGGACTGGCTCCTTCATGTATATCTGGGGGGTATTCCAGAAAGCAGGTTATGTGACATACCCGGGTATGTTTAAGAGTAAGTAAATGGATAACCTCAACTTTCGGTTCCAAAAACGGAGGTAATTTTCAGGTTATGTTAGTTGTCATAGCAACTCACTCTCTGAACATAACCTGCTCCGGAGCAGGTTATGTTCCAGGATTAGTTCACTTCAGCGAGCCTTCAGTGGGCGTGGCAGATACCGCACAACATTATATAATATTAGAATATGTAATATAGCCTATTATATATATATATATATATATATATATATGTATGTATGTATGTTAATGAGGAAGCGCTAATATAAGTAATAAATAAGGTAATATATTATTCTAATATGATTATTTCTTTTATTGACATATATAAGAGTTATCTGTAAATTATGTATTAAGAGGCATGTATAAATTATAAAACACTATGACAAGGTAATGTTTAACTTATATTTATATATTTTATTTATTATATGTTATATCTCACTGCATGGAGTGGCATTTTTCTATAATGTCTAATTTCTAAATCAAAATACATATCTGATATGACTTAATGTATAATTAGCATAAAACAAACAATATAATTCACATTCTCAAGTATTAAAGATTAAATGGAAAAAAATAAAAATGATTGCACAGCCATCAATTAGGTGGCGATATGCTCTAAGCATGTTAACAACTAATTAACAAAAGAAGAAGAAAGAAACAGCATGGCACGCTTTTTCTTAGCGTCCGTTTCTATAGTGACTCGTCGATTCGTCGCTCTGTTGAGAATGTCTTGAGTCTTAACCAGGAACATACTCTGAGTTGAATTAACTTACTCCCGGACGAGTTTTTGGAACCACATACCTCGAGTAAGTAAGGTTTGGGGTTAATCAACCGAGAGTTCAGGTATAGTTCACGGTAAGTTTTGTACATCACTTTGGCCAACAGCTGTTGTTCTTAAATTTGCTTTATAAATAAATGCCACCTCTAATGTTCCTGAAGACCCTGAATGAGAAGAATGCACAGTTCAAACAGTGAGAGATTGAATCTCTCCTGACCTGTTGCTTATGTAAGTCACTGCATTTCTTAATGTCCTCATGTTGTGGTGATTGTAGGTGGAAAGGCCAGCATCTCTGGGGTGTTTCGTATGGAGATGTGAACGTTTGCTCCTTCAAGCATCGCAGGCCGTCGTGTCCACGAAAGAAAGAAGATTTGTCTGTGCTGCTGAGCTCCAGTGAGAGGCCGGCTGTGAAGGATGCTCTAGCAGCCATTCCCAGCGTCTCACTGATGTACGCGTCCGGTGCGGGATACAAGATCCTGTGTGTGGTCCAGGGTCTGGTGGATGTGTATGTGCTCTCCGAGGGCAGCACGTTCAGGTGGGACTCGTGCGCTCCTCATGCACTTCTGCGGGCGCTGGGCGGAGGCATCGCGGACCTGAGTGAGTGTATTCATGCCCACGTCAACGGAAACAGGGGACACACAGCTGAACTGACCTACCATCAACCGCACACCGAAAGTCAAGGTGTGGACAGATGGGCGAACCGAGGAGGAATAATCGCATATTTGGACTCCAGCATAATTGATAAAGTTGTGGCGGCAATTGCTGGAAAGATATGATAAAAATATTATGATACTGAAATGCAAGAGTTTAGTGTATGCAAGTGTTTGCTTGTATTTTTTATGCATAATCCTATGTCGTTTTTATGTTAAGATTTAATGGCATAATCAAATATTAATTTAAGGCTGTAGCTTTTCAGGAGAAAATATATATTATAATGCTTATCTACAATATATATATATATATATATGTATATATATGTATGTTTTATTTTTTGAAAGAAGCTGGTTATATTTTCAAGACAAATTTTTTTTTTGCCTTATTCTCCTTGTAACGTTGTGTAAATGTTACAGATAAAATCATGTTTGACAGTTTCTGATGGTCACCTGAAATAAAAGAAAAAACAGACACTAAACTTCTCAGGGTTTCATAATATCAAGATTATCATGTATAACACATGGACAATCAGGCCCTTTTATGATGTTTTTATTTTACTTGATTCCTTTTCCCCTTTATATTTTGCTCTAACAATGGCAAAAACATATTGAGAGAATGAGTCTCTCACAGGAAAGACATTTGACTGGTTTGAGTTGTACCTTTCAGTCTCATTCTGAACATTCAAGGACATTTATTAATCTTTCAAACCTAAAACATTCTGCATTAACTTTTAAGGCACTGACTATATTTACATTTATTGCAAAATATTTCAGTAAATACTGTAATAAAACAATTGGGAATTTTAGATTCTTCAGCTGTTAAAATACAGTACGGATCAAGTTTTTTTTTTTAAGATGTTTCAAATGGTTGAGAAATAAGTCTATTATATGCAAGGTTGTATTTGATCAACTATTTTTGTTTTTAATTTTACACCTTACAGTATAATGTGTTCTTGGCTGCTCATGTATTATTTGTACTCAATTACTTATCAAATTTGAAAAGAATTTCTGTGGCTTAATATAATTGTAACATGTTTTATTATTATTATGTTTTGATGATGAATAGAAAGTTCAAAAGAATCTTAGAATATGTTGTAACTTTATAAATGTCCTCACTGTCACTTTTGAATTTAATGCCTCCTTGCTGAATAAAAGCATTTCTTTCTTTATTAAAAACAGTACAACTGTTTCCAACAATATTAATGTTTCTTCAGCAACAAGGATTATGTGACACTGAAGAAGAGTAAGGATGCTGAAAATCCAACTTTGACATCACAAAAATACATTTGAAAAATATAAAATTATTTTAAACTGTAATGACATTTCTTAATATTACTGCGTAATATTAACAGTAATGAAACCCTAACAACTCTTAATAATTAACTTTTGACCGGTGGACCGTTGTTGTTCATCATAATCTGTAACAGTCATCATTTGAAATATTAAATAATGGAGTCTTTCATTTGAAAACTATTTGCTGTGATGGAAAAACTTTGAGAGCTAAGGGGCTGATGGGGAAAGTGTGTTAAAGAGCACAGACATGACCACGGATGCCCTTTTATGTGCAAAAGCGGTTTAAAAAGATCCTGATTTCATTCCCTCTTGGCTTCATGTCAGTGCCAGCGTGCTAATGACTAGAAAAGGATCCAAAGGGTCACTTCACACTGTACACATACAGGTCATGTGTCTCGAGTGAATTTATAGAAAACACTGGATACTTTTTACAAAAACAAAACATCTTTGGATAAGGGGCATAGTTCACTTTAAGAACATTGGTGTATTGTGTTCATTGAATTTTCTTTATTTGGTCTTAAAAAGTCTTACATTTACCTTCTTTAAACCATGAGCTACCGTGGACAAGAAGGCATTAAATAGTGTGTGTGTGTGTGTGTGTGTGTGTATGTGTGTATAGATAGACACACAAAGCAAAACAGTGCTGACAAACAAAACAAGTTAATATTATCTTAATCTTTTCTTGTTATAGTCACTAAGTGTTGCACAATGGAAGCACAAATCATACGGCTTCAATCAACGATAAGCTAATTTTGGCAAAACAAATATTACCCTTAAGAAGGTTTATTTTGAAATCTTGAGCAGAATCAAAAAATGTGAGCTGCATATGACCTTTAACGACTTTTGCACTGTCCTGCACATTCCTTTCAACTTCTAACTGAACACATTTCATTATTTCTGAGCAGCTGCTGCAGTGTCTACTGGAGTTAAAGGCACAGAAGTTACACTTGTACATGTTGAAGAGCACAGCATTTGAAGAAATCAGCTTTAATATAGGAGTGTTGGGATGAGAGGCAACAACATAAAACATGGAAAAAGTGTCCTGCACATTATCACCATTATAATGATTGTCTGAATCTAGAGAGTGATCTAGAACACTTAGATCACTCTCTACAACACATCTGTCTGAAATAAACCTTCATGTAACCCCTAATACATTTGTGTCGATGCAGCACCTCAACCAGACTGTTAAAACTCTCAAGTACAGTGAATGTAATGAAGACCCATTACGATTTCTTGAAATGGCGAGTGGAATATTGTCACATATATAATGAAATTTACAAATGCATTCGTTAAACAATAAAAGCAACATATGAGCTACTCATTTTTGTTGATGCTTTGACGCCAGTTGATTTAAAGTGATCAATTATTTTGTTCAAAAGGTCAGTAACACCTGCAATAATAAACTGTCTGCTTTATTTCTATTATACCACTTCAATTATCAGCTGTGAACAGCAATTAAATAACACTTGCCATTGACAACAAAATGCTTCTGCTGTAAAGAAAAACACAATTTTAGAATAGTCTGACAATGAGACTGAAGTTAAACATTTACAAAACTTGAGTTTATCCTAAAGATTCAGTAACAATGAATTAATGGAAAGAACCATTGAGCTGGGGTCAACTATAGATACAGCATGGCCAGTCATTTTTAGCCTTTGATAAAATTTCACAGTTAAACGTGCTGCCAATTTATCATGCACAGTTTTAAACCGTTAAACCATTTATATTTATGCTTCTTCCATCTGAAACCACTTCAGTTAGAGTCGCAGGCTGAAAGATCACTGACAAACAGCAAAACAACAAATGGATTTTAATTCTGGAGTCTCTTTAAATGTTTTCCTTCTTGAATTTCTGTTGTGAAACAAGCGTCTTTTTATCAGGAGATTTAAGTCAAACTGAACAGAAAGTTCCGGAAACTGAACACATGAAACTGAACACGCATGTATTAGTACGGTTTTATGATGTCCGGCTGTACAGAGGGAAAACAGTCTCGTGTCTTAAAGTATACTGTGTCTACAATGATGTCAAGAGCCAAAAACATCAGGTTGATGTTTGAATCTGTTGGCCTGGAATAATGGCTCCAGTGGATGAATGAAGCAACGGTCTTTTAAAATGATTCCTGAGTGTTAAAAAAGTGGTCAGAAGTGACAAGAGGACTTCCTCTTAAAAGGAGGCTCTGGGATTTTCACATCAAAACCCATTTATAGACTTCTATGCAAATCTATGCATCTAATACACGATTACATTTGTGCTTTAACTCAAAATTTTATTTTTTTACAATTTCTTTCCCTCACTCTAAAATACAATGCACACTGAAGCCTTTTTGAGCTCTAGAGATGCACTACATGAACAAAAACGTAAACCAGGTAGAGCATTTGATGTGAAAAATCTTCTGAAGCTCCATTCAGATCAGTTTGGGAATATTAAGCCATTTTGTGTATTTTTTATTTTTTTTGTACAATAAAATGTTTGTACATATCTGAAGTAATTCTCTCCTAAAAAAGTGATTTTAACAACAAAAGAAATAATGAACTGCTTGAGTAACTGGTAAAATGCTTTCTCTGGATTGCATGAGCTCTATACGATAATCCCAGCAACATTGGGAAATTTCAGCTATGTCCTTTACCTGTTCTCTTACTATTAGCAGACGAAGAAAGAGTCATCCCTGAGGTCTGTGTGGCCTTATACATTAATCCTTATGTGTTACAAAACATTCAGCCACATTGTGAAGATTTTCCATCAGATTCACCTTTTCAAGCCTGATAAAACCAGAAACATCACCCGAAAAACAAAAATGGCATTATTACCCTCGTGTAGTCTCAAACCCTGCCCATTTTCTCTTGTAATGAAATTTAAGAATCTCATGCGGTTCATAATTACCACATCTGTCAATCAAAAAAAAAAAAAAAGTTTTATCCACTGTTGATGCTCCTCTCCACTGAAACCTCGGCCAAATTTAATAGCCAAGCTGGAGAAGAACATAATCAGTGAATTGCTAAATTTGGGCCTTTGGTTGTCGCACAAAGCTATCGGATGTCTTCAGAAGACTTGACAAGTTCAAGTCACATGGTCTACTTTTATGATGTTGGGAAATTTCTATACTTCTGTTGTAATAAAAAAAAAAGCTGCAATAAGCAAGAATAAAAGGCATAAATGTTTGGAACAACATGTGGGTGAGTAAATAATGACAATTTTTAAAGTTGGGTCAACTGTTCTTCAGATACACCAGAAAATCTACTCATGATTCATGAGTCCTTCTGTTTCTGGAAAGAACGTGATTTCAAATGCTTGAATGTAGGTTAATTTGTGTAAAAAAAAATAAATAAAAGAGATAAAAACAAAAAAGGACTTCAAACTTGATCTTCCTGCATCCATCTTTGCTTGCCCCTCTATGAAATTTAATGTTGCCTTGTCATTCTGTATCAGGAAGCTTCAAAGCACCAACACTGATGTTGAACACAATGCTCAACAGAGGTCAAAAGACTTTGTCCTCATTTAGATGGCCAAGTATCAAGTCAAAACACGGCAACAGACAGCCATCCATCTCTGCACAACATTGCATTCCTCAGCGCTGGAATGGCTTGCGAACTTTCTTGCGCCGCCGTGGGGGCTTTCCTCCATCAGTCCATTGTTCGCTGGGTTCGCCCCGTTGGGCCCCTGGACTAAAGAACCCTGTGTGTGGAGAAGATCCCGAAAACGTTGTTGAAGTCCCTCTAGCTGCTCCGGAGGAATGAGGCGGCGGGTTTCCTGTTGGGAAGAATCCTCCATTAGCAGACATGTCACTGGGAGCTCCACCCTGGAAGAAGCGGTTGAAGAAGTCCTGCAGGTCTGCAGGTGAGCCTCCACCTGCTGCGTGATCTGGGGGGGATCTGGAGGACACAGTTTAACATCAGGACCGTCATTACAGTAACACACAGGTCGTTAATTAGGAGCCAAGCACCTCGTGTTTTTGTTAGTTGTTGTCTTCTACTCTTGAGTCCACAGAACTCCATGTGAGAAAGTTTTGAAATATGGCCGCAGACAGAAGACAGTCCGAACATGTGGTCTCTACCTCTATTATTAAGAGCTTTTTCATATCTCATGCTGTTTTTGTACAAGCTGTTATCAAAGTTGATGCCAATCTGGATCTGAAGCTGTGTTTCTGAAATGTTTTGATGTACTGACACCAAACTGAAGTACTGATGTGAACTCTACATCTATATTTTAAGCCCAAGTACAGACCCCATTTTTTACATTGATAAATGGCAAAAAAACAAACAAAAAAAGTCAATGTTACAAATGTAGGCAACAAATACCACTCACATTATGAGATAAATTAAAAAAACATTTGCATATTAAAAATATTTCCAGTCTGGGTACTGAATGTGTTCATGATCTTTATTTAAATACTTTCATTTCAACCCACATATTATGTTTAAAATTAGCTTCAACTTTTTTTGATTTTTTGTCATGACTACTTGAATACAAAAAATACAACTGTTCGTTGTTAGTTCGTGTTACCTCAAATATGAAATATTATTAACACATACAATTTTAGTTTGATTTTATTATTGTATTAGTAATAGAATAATAAAATATAATAGAATAATAACAGCAGTGAAATTCACAAATGTTTACAGAACAAGAGGGAACCCAGTGTGTCTGTAGCTTTTCTGTTCTTTGTTTTCTGTTTTATCATGTGATAGAAAGTCTAAGGTCTTAAGCCAAAGGGATAACTCATCTAATCTGCAGCCTATTACGCATCAAACTAAGATAGTTTTAAAGACACAAAGCACTGCCATTAAGTTAGCATTTTTATACATTCGCTCAATAAAAAATAAATCATTTTTAATCAAAGACTTAAAATCCAGATTGTTTGTGCTTATGTTTCTAAATGAAACCTGGCTAGAAGACAGCTGCAATGCAACAGTCCTCAATGAAGCAGCCCCTCTTAACTTCACTTTCATGAGTGTCTGCAGGACTGTTAGGAGAGGTGGAGGTGTAGCTGCTCTATTTAAAGATGTCTATCAATGCAAGCAAGTGTCATTTGGTCAGTACTTGTCTTTTGAATATCTAGGGCAGTGGTTTTCAACCTGTGGTCCTAGTGGGTCGCGGTGGTATTGCAAGTGGGCCGCCAATTACTATTAAAAGAAATAATAATACTGTTAATATATGTAAAAAAGCTTAAGTCATAACATAATAACATCATTCCATATATATAATTAAATAACAAAAAAATCCACTATTCGAGCTCGCTGATTGGTTTAAGAATAAACCACTAATTTATCTTAGATATTTTTGCTACGGAACAACAAATTCAAACGTGCATAAATGGCTGCCAACAGGCTCGACATAAACGGCTGTGTCAACGTGTTCCCTCCTGACTGCTCCACTGACTGTCTACCCGCTGCCGATCTTGGACTGGATCTGGTTTTCTCGTTTTGCCGGGCGGTGCCAGTCCAAGATATTTTCTGTTCATTGTCCATTCTAGGGCTGTGTGATTAATCGAAATCGTCATAAAATCACAATTTGAGCGTCGCGATTTCTAAATCGCTTTATAGCACGATTTTCCGCGGCACTGACAGAACAGGTTCACACACTGTCTGTGATGCGCCTTTTTTTCGAGCCCATGTTGATGGATCAGAGCTTTCACACTGCACGCGGTAAATGGCTAGAAATAAAAATGTGCGAAAATAATTAATATCTAACACATGAGCATAGAGAGAATTGTGAGTGCACAGGACACAGTTTAAGTGAGAGGAGACATGTTTTAAGTGCGCGTACTCTCTCTGGGCAAGCACGTCTGGTTTTATGACAAAGCAAAGGAAATCTGCGTGCGAACAGAGAGATTTGCGCTCGTGCATTATTTGAATGTTCTTTCGCGTTACAATAACGTGCTCTCGCTGCTGCTTCTGCACCGCATATACATACTGTATACACACTGCAAACGGAGTACATGTGAACCTGTATAATGTATAACAAATCTATTTCAACACCTGAGCCACCGCTACAATTAATGAGCTCTATGAAGAATGCATGGCAAAAAAGAAAAAAAAAGTCCCTGGACACGGGATTTATTTATATTTTTTTGCCACAAGTCTATAAATTTTGTTACACCTTTACTATAGTGATAATTTTGACTTATGTCTGTTCTAGAGACATTACAACTTTTTGATAAAGCTTTAATTGGTTTTCTTTTAGAAATACGTTTCAAATTCATCCTGAATGCATTTATGACTGTAGCCTAAAACATATCAGTGTGTGTCAAAATCGTGATTAAAATAGAAATCGCAAAATTGATCAAAGAAATCGCGATAGCACAGCCCTAGTTCATTCAATAAATACAGTTAACAATCGTGCTTCTAAGTACGATTATTAATCGTTACGATTATCTAAGTTATTAACCCACAATAGTGGGGTCAGTTAATTTTTTTTTTGCAGTGGGCCACGTAAGCATATGTGTTTGGTTGTGTGGGCCGCGAGTTGAAAAAGGTTGGGAACCACTGATCTAGGGATTGTGCTGAAAGGTGCTCCACGCATTCCGTTTATTATTATTTACAGGTCTCCAAAATACTCTCTGGCCTTTTTTTTTTTGGAAGAGTTTACAGAAATTATGTCAATGATTTACTCAGAGTTTGACGGTTTTGCTATTGCAGGGGGTTTTAATATTCACATACAGAAAACAAGACTACAAACTAATTTAACTGTTTTAAACACTTTTGACCTGATTCAGCATGTTCATAAACCTACACATAATAAAGGACATACGCTAGATTTAATCATTAGTAGATGCCTAAACATTTCATCGATTGTTATTAAGGACTTAAGGACTGTGTCTGTTCCCCGAACTAGAAAATACAAAAAAGTCCAAACCAAGTTAAGATTAACAATTTGAGGTTCAACAAATATAAAACAGATGCAATATGGATATACAAACGATAAAGCTTGGCTTATTGAATATCAGATCCTTTTCTACGAAAACACTTTTTGTAAATAATATGATCACTGATCATAATATAGATGTGCTCTGTTTGACAGAAACCTGGCTAAAACCTGATGATTACATTATTTTAAATGAGTCCACCTCCCAAGATTACTGTTATAAACATGAGCCACGTCTAAAAGGCAAAGGGGGAGGTGTTGCTTCAATTTATAACAACGTTTTCAGGATTTCTCAGAGGCAGGCTTCAAGTATAACTCGTTTGAAGTAATGGTGCTTCATATAACATTATTCAGAGAACCAAATGTTAATGATAAATCCCTTGTTATGTTTGTACTGGCTACTGTATACAAACCACCAGAGCACCATACAGATTTTATTAAAGGGACACTTCACCCATTTGCATTTAGCTTTGTATTGTTAGAAACCCAGTCATACATTATAATGATCATGGATTTTCCCTTTATTTTTCCCTGAGATGGGAGAAATAAGGATTTAAGTGTTTTACTTCCTGCTTATTGTGACGTAAAAATCGTCATTTTGCGTCATAATAAGCAGGAAGTCAAAATTCATTGAAAAGTGTAGAGACTACAGAGACTAGCTTATTATTATTCCAGGGGGTGGGACCCACTCACCCTACAGGCCTATTACAGATCAGTGGGTGGGACTAAACTTACAGAAACGAAAATGAAAATCCGCCATCTTGTTTGGAAGCTATGTAGCTAAGCTAACAAGCGCTTATGGAGTCAGATTTACGAGAATGGCTGGAGGAACAACTCATGATACGGAAGAAGAGGATTTTCTGTTGCTCGATGTTCGTGGCTATCTATACGAGCCACAATATAGCGCAGAGCAGCTGAGGCTGATGGAGGAACAGGAGGCGGCGGCTGCAGCCGAGGCCGGAGACCTGCCTGTCGCGTCCGAGGAGCCCGGGCGTGCTCGAGCTGGTGCGGACTGGTGGTGGCTGTGCTCTCGTTGTGCGCCTACGGACACAGAGCTCGAGTCCGTCTGCTGCAAGAATTTGAAAGATGCCAATTTCTCCTCGAAGAAATGTCTGAGGCAGACAAGGACATGGATGTTTGCGTTGTGAACCATCCTAGTTTCGCCCCGCATATGGACAGAGGCGTCCTGGAGACATACTTCAGAATTCCGAATGTAAACTGGAAACGCCAGCCGAAGCCTGCACAAATGGACGTCTAACTGTTTCAATTTTATTTATTATTCATTTCGTGAAATGTACACAATTTCTTCAAGCATTATTATCACGAAATGATTCCCGGTTAATAAGTTACGTAACGTCAACTGTAAACTGTTTGTGCAGTACCTTTTTTAATGCACAAAAAGCTTACTGTGGCATTGTTTACTACTGTGGCACGTAAATACCATACATCGCTAACTGTGTACTCAATGTCTTGTAGACAATATCGCCTAACAGCCTAACAGCGGTGTTCTGGATTAGTGGGAGTGGCTTGTGGAGCTGTGCAAATGTGTTGCATTGTGGGAGTTGTGGTTTTACATACAAATGAGCCCTAAAGTTACTTTCTGTAATAACTCGGTCAAAAAGGCACCAAATTCGAAAGTTTTAATAGATTTCGACTACATATATGACCCACTTTCAATGAAGATCAATGTTCCCACGGGTGAAATGCTCCTTTAAAGAGATTGGTGATTTTACATCCGAGTTAGTTCTGGCTGCAGATAAAGTTTTAATAGTTGCTGATTTTAATATCCATGTTGATAATGAAAAAGATGCATTGGGATCAGCATTTATAGACATTCTGAACTCTATTGGGGTTAGACAACACGTTTCAGGACCTACTCATTGTCGAAATCATACTCTAGATTTAATACGGTCACATGGAATTGATGTTGATAGTGTTGAAATTATGCAGCCAAGTGATGATATCTCAAATCATTATTTAGTTTTGTGCAAACTTCATGTAACAAGAAGTAGAATTTACAATTTTGGCTATAAGTATGGTAGAACCATCACTTCTACCACAAAAGACTGCTTTTTAAGTTATCTTCCTGATGTATCCAAATTCCTTAGCATATCCAAAACCTCAGAACAACTTGATGATGTAACAGAAACTATGGACTCTCTCTTTTCTAGCACTTTAAATACAGTTGCTCCTTTACGCTTAAGGAAGGTTAAGGAAAACAGTTTGACACCATGGTATAATGAGCATACTCGCACCCTAAAGAGAGCAGCCCGAAAAATGGAGCGCAGCTGGAGGAAAACAAAACTAGAGGTATTTCGTATTGCTTGGCGGGAAAGTAACCTATCCTACAGAAAAGCATTAAAAACTGCTAGATCCGATTACTTTTCTTCTCTTTTAGAAGAAAACAAACATAACCCCAGGTATTTATTCAATACAGTGGCTAAATTAACGGAAAATAAAGCCTCAAGTGTTGACATTTCCCAACACCACAGCAGTAATGACTTTACGAACTACTTTACTTCTAAAATCGATACTATTAGAGATAAAATTGTAACCATTCAGCCGTCAGCTTCAGTATCGCATCACACAGTGCACTATAGACCCCCTGAGGAACAATTCCACTCATTCTCTACTATAGGAGAGGAAGAATTGTATAAACTTGTTAAATCATCTAAACCAACAACATATATGTTAGACCCTATACCATCTAAGCTCCTAAAAGAGGTGCTTCCAGAAGTCATAGATCCTCTTCTATTATAAATTCCTCATTGTTATTAGGATATGTCCCCAAAACCTTCAAACTGGCTGTTATTAAGCCTCTCATCTAAAAACCACAACTTGACCCCAAAGAACTAGTTAATTATAGACCAATCTCGAATCTCCCTTTTCTGTCCAAGATACTAGAAAAGGTGGTATCCTCACAATTATATTACTTCTTATAGAAAAATGGTATATGTGAGGATTTCCAGTCAGGATTTAGACCGTATCATAGTACTGAGACTGCTCTCCTTAGAGTTACAAATGATCTGCTCTTATCATCTGATCGTGGGTGTATCTCTCTATTAGTTTTATTGGATCTTAGTGCTGCGTTTGACACAATTGACCACAACATTCTTTTGCATAGACTTCAATACTTTGTTGGCATTAATGGGAAGTGCATTAGCATGGTTTAAATCATACTTATATGACCGCCATCAGTTCGTAGCAGTGAATGAAGATGTATCATATCGATCACAAGTGCAGTATGGAGTACCTCAAGGCTCAGTACTAGGGCCGCTACTCTTCACGCTTTATATGTTACCCTTGGGAGATCTAATCAGGAAACATGGTGTTAGCTTTCACTGTTATGCTGATGATACTCAGCTCTATATTTCTTCGCGGCCCGGTGAAACACACCAATTTGAAAAACTAATGGAATGCACAGTCGATATAAAAAACTGGATGACGAGTAATTTTTTACTGCTAAATTCTGAAAAAAAGAGGTGTTAATTATAGGACCTAAAAACTCTGCTTGTAATAACCTAGATCACTGTCTAAGACTTGATGGTTGCTCTGTCAATTCTTCGTCATCAGTTAGGAACCTAGGTGTGCTATTTGATCGCAATCTTTCCTTAGAAAGCCACGTTTCTAGCATTTGTAAAACTGCATTTTTCCATCTCAAAAATATATCTAAATTACGGCCTATGCTCTCAATGTCAAATGCAGAAATGTTAATCCATGCATTTATGACCTCAAGATTAGATTATTGTAATGCTTTATTGGGTGGTTGTTCTGCATGCTTAGTATACAAACTACAGCTAGTCCAAAATGCAGCAGCAAGAGTTCTTACTAGAACCAGGAAGTATGACCATATTAGCCCAGTCCTGTCAACACTGCACTGGCTCCCTATCTAACATCGTATAGATTTTAAAATATTGCTTATTCCTTATAATGCCCTGAATGGTTTAACACCTCAGTATTTGAATGAGCTCCTTTTACATTATAATCCTCTACGTCCGCTACATTCTCAAAACTCAGGCAATTTGATAATACCTAGAATATCCTATTTGGCGCCTAAACTCTGGAATAACCTACCTAACATTGTTTGGGAGGCAGACACACTCTTGCAGTTTAAATCTAGATTAAAGACCCATCTCTTTAACCTGGCTTACACATAACATACTAATATGCTTTTAATATCCAAATCCGTTAAAGGATTTTTAGGCTGCATTAATTAGGTAAACCGGAACCGGGAACACTTCCCATAACACCCTATGTACAGTCGTGGCCAAAAGTTTTGAGAATTACATAAATATTGGAAATTGGAAAGGTTGCTGCTAAAGTTTTTATAATAGCTATTTGCATATACTCCAGAATGTTATGAAGAGTGATCAGATGAATTGCATAGTCCTTCTTTGCCATGAAAATGAACTTAATCCCAAAAAAACCTTTCCACTGCATTTCATTGCGGTCATTAAAGGACCTGCTGAGATCATTTCAGTAATCGTCTTGTTAACTCAGGTGAGAATGTTGACGAGCACAAGGCTGGAGATCATTATGTCAGGCTGATTGGGTTAGAATGGCAGACTTGACATGTTAAAAGGAGGGTGATGCTTGAAATCATTGTTCTTCCATTGTTAACCATGGTGACCTGCAAAGAAACGCGTGCAGCCATCATTGCGTTGCATAAAAATGGCTTCACAGGCAAGGATATTGTGGCTACTAAGATTGCACCTAAATCAACAATTTATAGGATCATCAAGAACTTCAAGGAAAGAGGTTCAATTCTTGTAAAGAAGGCTTCAGGGCGTCCAAGAAAGCCCAGCAAGCGCCAGGATCGTCTCCTAAAGAGGATTCAGCTGCGGGATCGGAGTGCCACCAGTGCAGAGCTTGCTCAGGAATGGCAGCAGGCAGGTGTGAGCGCATCTGCACTCACAGTGAGGCGAAGACTTTTGGAAGATGGCCTGGTGTCAAGAAGGGCAGCAAAGAAGCCACTTCTCTCCAAAAAAAACATCAGGGACAGATTGATCTTCTGCAGAAAGTATAGTGAATGGACTGCTGAGGACTGGGGCAAAGTCATATTCTCCGATGAAGCCCCTTTCCGATTGTTTGGGGCATCTGGAAAAAGGCTTGTCCGGTGAAGAAAAGGTGAACGCTACCATCAGTCCTGTGTCATGCCAACAGTAAAGCATCCTGACACCATTCATGTGTGGGGTTGCTTCTCATCCAAGGGAGTGGAGCACACTCACAATTCTGCCCAAAAACACAGCCATGAATAAAGAATGGTACCAAAACACCCTCCAACAGCAACCTCTTCCAACAATCCAACAACAGTTTGGTGAAGAACAATGCATTTTCCAGCACGATGGAGCACCGTGCCATAAGGCAAAAGTGATAACTAAGTGGCTCGGGGACCAGAATGTTGAAATTTTGGGTCCATGGCCTGGAAACTCCCCAGATCTTAATCCCAACACTGCAAATACTGACTCTTTGCATAAATGTCATGTAATTGTCGATTAAAAGCCTTTGAAACGTATGAAGTGCTTGTAATTATATTTCACAGAAACAACTGAAACAAAGATCTAAAAGCAGTTTAGCAGCAAACTTTTTGAAAACGAATATTTATGTAATTCTCAAAACTTTTGGCCACGACTGTACTTGGTACATCATTCGAAGAATGGCATCTACACTAATATTTGTCTGTTTCTCTCTTATTCCAAGGTCACCGTAGCCCCCAGATCTAGTCTGTATCCAGATCAGAAGGTCACTGCAGTCACCCAGATCCAGTACGTATCCAGACCAGATGGTGGATCAGCACCTAGAAAGGACCTCTACTGCCCTGAAAGACAGCGGAGACCAGGACAACTAGAGCCCCAGATACAGATCCCCTGTAAAGACCTTGTCTCAGAGGAGCACCAGGACAAGACCACAGGAAACAGATGATTCTTCTGCTCTTTTTGCTACGGTTGAGAGACTGACCTCTGGCCTCTGAATAACTTTTCGTTTTAACGTTTTCCTTTTAAAATGCATAACTTTTGCTACGATTATGCCTATTGTTTACACTACTCAAACCGCTCAAAGTATGTAGACGCGTCTGCCATCTAAACAATAGGGAATCTACCTATGCATATCTATATGGTTGTACATGCATTAATGGTCATGTGACATGCATTTTTGGTCGTGCAGTGTAAATGGAGATGGTTTCTGAAACTCCAGTGTAGACAAGGATCGTTTTCATTTCAAAACAATAACCCACCAGTGTAAACAGGGCCTTAGTCTGATGATACACAGGGCAACTTTTTTTGAGCAATGTTGCTTGGGCACTTTCTTACTGAGAATGGGTAACAAATTTCTATCTGGATACTTTAGATTAGTTTTGAACCTTGCTCAAAAAGTTGCCCTGTGTATCATCAGCCCTAGGAAAGAGCGGTTACCTGTGGCGGCTGGTTCCGCTGCTACCTTTAGAGCCAAAAGAGATGTGATATGGCACACGATGTGTGTCTGGAGAGATGCTTATACGCTGACAGCCTGCCCACTCTGTGTGAACATAGAGATGTGTCTCAAGGATCTGAACATATGCATACAACATATGAACACAGCAACGATCCAAGAGTGGGAATGCAAATTAACTACCAGTGATGTCAAAGACTTTGCCATTCATGAAGGCGAAGTATGTGATGCGCAGTCCCAGCATACTGGATTCAGCCCACAGGTCTCCCTCCTCTGCGCTGTGCCACCTACTACATTCAGCACAGAATCGGGCCTCACCGAGCTCGCGGTCCATCTCGAAGCGCCTGTGGAAGAGACCATGCTCAGATGAATGTAGAAACACAGCATATTACACAGGACAAGATCTGTATGAAATGACAAGAATGAAACGATGATCAGTAATACGCACTTGTGCTTGCCCTCACATTTAGTGCACATCATTGTGTTCATGGCTTCTTTCAGGTCATCCTGCAGTTTGGTCAGCAACTCATTCATGGACTTTGAAAGCTCTGTAGCTGCCATACGCTTCCTGCAGACACAGAAGCCAAATATAAAAGACTTTCATCTTTCTAAAAATTCTTGTAATATTGAGTAATATTAAGTTCAGCAAGAAATGCAATACAACAGATATTCCCATGATACAAAGTGTTTTTTTTTTTATAACTATTTCACGTTTTCCACATCAACTTTCAATGTGTGTGGAAAGTTGTTTTTGTTTTTTTTTAAGATTAAATGATAATATAGCAATCTACATGTCCTTATCTAACAGCACTCACAATTCATACTCTCGCCGAGTCTCTGGGTTACTGACGATGTCCCACGCTGCTCTCAACACCTTGAAAGCCTCGCCAGCACCTGGGTGCTTGTTTTTGTCTGGATGGACCTGAACACAAAAAATACATTAAACCTGGACAAATCAGCCCAATCCAGAACTTATCCCATGTTTCAGAGGAATGATCTGACGTGATCTCACCTGCACTGCCAGCTGTCTATAAGCTCTCTTGAGCTCCGATTCAGTGGCATGAATATCCACTCCAAGAACATTAAATGGGTCCAACTCTTCTTCAGGGATCTGTACCACAGCAAGAGTTGATTACAGAGTTAAGGTGCACCTCAGTTTCCAGGATTCATTACCTGTCTTTATACAACTACATTATCCAAAATCACTAAGCAACACATTAATATTTCAACATTTGAAAGGTCTTACTGAATGAATACAGGCTTGCACTTTAAAGTTGTAAAATGGATTTTATAAAAGTTCAGACTCCTGTGATGTCATGCAAGAACAACTAAAATTGGCAACTAGACAGGTAGTTTTGTAGCTACCTCTACATATTTCTGCTTGATATGTCAGTTTTTGAAATATGATGCCAACCTTTAGATTGCTTTGTTCACACAGAAGTGAGTAATATAATGCTTAAGCATATCGACAACAACAAGCAGCGTCAGTCTAAAATGATGTGAATGTCAGTTGCTTGATAAGTAATTGTGTAAGTGGTATAAAGCACAATCAGTAAGTCAATCTTTAATCATAAAGTAAACCTTCACATGGATCACAAAACTGACTGTATATTATCCATTATTAATCGGATGAAACTTAGTCACAATGAAAAGGAAGTAAGGAAAGTAATGTACAACCAAGTGTAACAAAATACTGAAAAAGAAAAATGTTGCTAACACTTACTTTACCGAAACCCTTTGTGTATAATGCATTACAGTTATTCACATTGTACTGCATTATATCATTTCATAAATAATTGTAACCAAAGTTAAAATGCATTATAATATTTGTAGATTTCTTGTTCTACTGAAAACTGTCTGCTTATGTTTAAATGCATTATATTTTGTAAAGGTGCAATGAACTTAAATAATAACAATATAACTGTTGTTACAATTATTTAGGATCACACAACATATACATATATACACACATATATATACATACACACACACACACACACACACACACACACACACACACACAAGTGGTCAAAAGTTTGGGATCAGTAAGACTTGTAATGTTTTTAACATAATTGTAACCAAAAATGTATTTATATTTTAAAGATTGACTTACTTTAAAATATAATTTATTTCTGTGATGCAAAGCTGAATTTCCATCTGTCATTACTCCAGTCTAAAGTGTCACATGATCCTTCAGAAATCAATTTAATATGCTGATTTATTATTAGAATGATCAATGTTGGCAACAGTTGTGCTGCCAAATATTATTTTGGAAACTGTGATACTTTTTTCAGGCTTCTTTGATGATTAAAACGTTAAAAAGAACAGCATTTATTCAAAATATAAGTCTTTTCTAACAATATAAATCTTTGCCATCACTTCTTAACAATTTAACATCCTTGCTGAATAAAAGTTTTAATTTCTTAAAAAAAGAAAAAAAAAGAAAGAAAGAATAAAATTGTACTGACCCCAAACTTTTGAACTGAAGTGTAATATTAACTTCATAACTGTTGATTATTCCCTTGAAATTATAATTGTGATTATTAATTACGAATATCACAA
This sequence comes from Carassius carassius, assembly GCF_963082965.1. Taxonomy (NCBI): domain Eukaryota; kingdom Metazoa; phylum Chordata; class Actinopteri; order Cypriniformes; family Cyprinidae; genus Carassius; species Carassius carassius. Next base: position 23,461,223 of record NC_081798.1, read on the forward strand.
TTTACATTTAATGATGTTTATACCATTGTTTGATACAACTGCATGCTGTATTTTGAAAATAAACAAGCTGAAAACACTAACTGAAAAACGTTGTGCTTTTCTATTGTATTATTATTATATAATCTTATTAATATTAATATTATTACTATTACTAAGGCTCAAATGTCAACTATAACATTATATTAGTTTATTTTTATAATTTAAAGAAGTAATAATATGAATGGTATTATAATGTAAGAATCCTGGAAAAAGTATCACAGGTTCCAAAAAAAAAAATTAAGCAGCACAACAGTTTCGAACACTGATAATAAATCAGCATATTAGAATAATTTCTAAAGTCTGAAGACTGAAGTAATGATGCTGAAAAAACAGCTTTGCATCACTGGAATAAATTAGATTTGAATGTATATTAAAATAGAAAAACCTTATTTTACATCATAATAATATTTCACAATATTACATTGTTGTCATGTATTTTCTATCAAATAAATGCAGCCTTGATGAGCATAAGAAACTCCTGTAAAAAAAAACATAAAAAATCGTTCTGATCCCAAACTTTTGACCAGTAGTGTATACACACACACACATATATATAAGTACATCAAATATTTTATACACGAGTGTGTATAAATTAAGTTAAATATATACTAAGAAAGTCGTAAGTTTTGCTGCAATCGAGTTATCAGGACATAAGATCATTCAGATCAGAATACAGTTTTCTCCCAAATCCATGTACAATCATTCATTTTCAAAGACATCAATATATAGTTCCGATTTAAAATAACTTCTATATTATCGGACATGTCTGCTTCTTTCTCAGTGAACATACACACATCAGTACCTTTGCTAGAGCCAGCAGTCTCTGCAGCTCTTCACCAGGTTGCCACTTGTCTGCCCCCCTGTTGGGAGACTCTGGATTCGAGTTTTCACTCATGACACCTTTTTTAAAGAAACGCTCATGAATCCTTTTGGTCAGGTCTGACACTTTCCTCCAAACCCTGCTGCTCTGAAGGGCAAGCCACCATTTCCTGCCTCTCTCTCCAGCCAGCCTTCCCACAATACACCTCAACGTCTGAGAGCCAGCGCTTAGTGCAGCACAAACTAATATCCAACAAAAGAGTAGAGCAGGTCGAGCCCAACGAGCAGACCTGCCGATGCTTTCTATTACAGCTACACTTGAACACCAGCTCCAGTCCAGGATTTGCCTCAAATCTTGTGTCATGCCTGGAATATCTGTCACTTTGGAAAGCATGTGTGCTCCAAAGTGGTATAGTGCAAGTGCAGATGATTCAACAGCAACCCCACAGCGGTGGGTCAAAGAGATGATGAGCTCCACGATAATATGGATGCAGGACATGCACCAGGGGCTAACCACATCAGCCAGGAAATCCCGACACACCACGAACAGCTGGATCCCCATTTTCCTTCGTACGCGGCTGTGATTGTGCAGATGGTGGTTTCGTCGCTTCACCTGCTTGTGTCTGCTGGGCCCAGAGGACGCAAGGAAGGATTTATGAGACATGGAAGATGGAGACGTCCACGATGGCATTTGATCGCAAGGCCCCTGCCCTGATCCACTCTTTTTGGACTTTCCTTTCCTTCCCGTTCCAGCATTGCGGGATCTAGACTCCCCACTGCCTCTAAACTCACCCTCCAATTCCATTTTTCCTCCTCTTTCACGTTTCTCCTTGTCCTTCTCGGAAAACCCATCTTGCAGCTGATCATCATTCAGATCTTCAGTTTTGGCATTCTGCTCTTCATTCTCGTCTACTTCCAAATCAAAGTCTTCATCAGGGAATTCATAATCAAAATCATCAAGCGCCTCATGTTCACATTCGGGTGCTTGCGTTGATAACACATGGCTGTCATTTCCATAAGACGGACCGGTCAGAGAAACAATGGGCGGCTCCACTGTGTCCCATTGTACAGCCATGTCTTCTTCCATATTGCTCAAATATCCAAAGGGTCACTCCCTCATGCTTAAAAGAGTCATGAGGAGATCCATCTTGAGCTTCAGGGTGGCAGCAAACTTAGACATGCATGCACTGTATTAAACAACAATCTCATATTTACAAAAGAAACACTATATGGGGTCTTCAGCGAGTCCAGCATGGCAGAAGATAAGAGACATTTCCAAATCACGGCGGCATTCTGAACCCCTGCAAATGAGAAGAAGAAACTTTAGTAATATACAACAAATAGTTAATCTGAACCTAATCCTTATATCCTATGTATCCTATATATATATATATATGTATATGTTTCAAATTGTACACTACCAAAAATAATTTTTATAAACGTTTCATATACTATTTACAAGGACAAACACAAACATCAACACACCTATAGAATAAAAAAAGAAAAATAGAAAATGAATCCCATTTCCACCAGTGACTTTTTTTAATGATAACATACAAACTTTTCAACAAAGACCTACCGTCCAGATTGTGATTGAAGCACTGATAGATGTTTCTGTAGACACCACAAGTGATTTTTAATTGTTCTGAAGTGGAACTAATCTGATATTCATTTAGAGATGTAATACACTCTATATAGTACTGTTTTTACCCCACAATCAAAAAGTGTTAATCAATAGTTTTATATAGCACCATTGTGGTTCAAGAACATCACTTGCAAGGCATCACGATGAGCATGTTGTTCACAGAGCAGTTCCCAAACTCATTTTTTAAATACTTTTTGATTCTTGAAGACATTTTGTAATATCATACAGAGAAAATTCAATGGGAGGTACTTCATTTACAGTTGCTTTCTAGATTGAGCTAACCAATATAGTGGGGTTTTTTTTGTTGTTGTTTTTTTACACCTATACAAATACACATGAACCTACTGGCTGGTATGTTTTTACAACCAAACAATGCATTTACAATTTGTTGAATTACTAAATTCTTGTTTATATGATTTAAAGATGTAATGTATCAGTATGATGAGGAAGACCTTTCACTGTTAGTGTCAGCAAGTTAGCTGACCTACATGTCAAGTCCCACAGTTAAGATTTCTGAGCAATAAAATATCACACCAATGAGGGAAGTTCCAGAGGATGAAAAATAAACATGCTAACATCACAAACACATGTCTGTAACTTACTGAACACTCAGTCCTGATAAAGTGCATGAGCATCGACTCTTCAAATGCTGCTCACTGAGGTTTTACAGACGGCGCTCGTTGCTGTAAATGTTACTGTTTAATACTCTTTATATTTATTTAATCTCTTGCTTTACGATGCTGTTTTGCATTAGCAGGCATGCTAACAGAAGAGCTCCCACAGCGAGCGTTGCTGCTTTACTACTCTGAAAGAACAGAGTCCAGATAGGACAGTTTCTCTCGGGTGTAAGATGAGTTTGAAGCAGCTCAGTCTGTCTTCTCACCTATCTTTAGCTGCTTTCACTGTCCTTCTCCCTTCTTGTTCACTTCCGAGTACAGCACAAGTGCTGAGACGTCACTTCCGTTTAAGTAACCCTTTCCTGCCTTCTGTTAACTGGATGGGCAGGAATAGGCAGGGATGCGTCACGATCTGTTTTTATACAGTCTATGGTCACGATACTTGATTTCTTTCAACTGTCTAAATATTTAGCTTTTATTTTTCACAATAGGTCATAAATACAAGTGCATTTGTTACAGTTACAGTTCAAACACTCATCCACAATGCATTAATGTAGCCTAAAACCAACTCTTACAGCAAGTGTTAAAATGGCTTAAAAAGCCATTTTACATCAGTATTTTATTTTAGCGCCTCATTTTATTCAACCCAACGTAAAAACCTGCAAGCTACAGTGCAAATGTTGCTAGTGGAACAACAGCCCACAGTTTAATAACAATTCAAATTAAGAATAAATAATCACTACAACATTGAGCAATTATTTTATCACAGTATTTATTTTTTCCTACATCTGCTAACATATATTTTTCTTTCATAATTTCGTTCTCTTAATTAACTGCAGAGCTTATGAATATATGCTGATACATATAGCTAACTACCCAATAAATAGCCTACTTCTATTCATTTTAAATATTTCTCTAAGTGCTTCATTAACAGAGTTCTGCCTGATATCCAAGTATTATTTGATAGTCAAAATCAGTCAACATACTTTTAATACCCAAAAATGGTCAACACTATTTTTTTCTGATATAATAATATCAATTCCTCTTTCAGCCTAAAAGACAGGAAACAATAGATACATTCAAAGTAAACTGAGTCTGATTTCATACGTTTATTTATTAACTTATCTTTTCTTGATGTTCACTCTTTCAGTCTTCATCAAGTGATGTTTAGCCAAGTAAAATGACTGCTTGTCCCACACAATAAAAGAAAAAAAATGATGTGAAATGAAAAGTAATAATTAAAGGAATATAAATGAATATTAGATAGATAGATAGATAGATAGATAGATAGATAGATAGATAGATAGATAGATAGATAGATTTATTTGTGCAATTTAAATCTAAATGCACAATAATATATATTTATGAATACATCAATACTATATATAGGCCTATTATAAATATTGTATATATCTTATCACTAATATGTTCTTTTAATCAGTGGTAAAATAAATCAGTTTATGAGTCCTACATATACAATATAACGCAAAAATAAAACAATTCTATTCGTATTTTATGAAAAAAAAATCATATAAATTAAAAAAAGAATGGGGTATGAAAAAAAAGATTGTAAGTCTGTATTTAAACACATACACTCACACACACACACACACTCCACGCTGTGCTCAAAATGAGCGCAGCAGCCTGTCAGAGTCTGGGGTGAGGTGGCGGGGAATCCCGCTGCTCAAGTCGCGTCACTGAGCTCGATCACCGCCCACAGACTCGGTGATCTCCGGCGCTCTTCCACACAACTGCAATCATGTTGGTTGGTTCACGCAATAAATCTGTTACTGATTATAGTGGGGCTCCTTTCTGCTGTTTAGCGTCTAAACGGCTGGCTTTCACATTGTACAGATCTGAACTTAAATAGTGCAACGGACAGAATTCCCCGACCATCCACACCCTGACGCGAGAGGCGCTCAGACCGGAGAGGAAGGCTCTTATTCGGTCAGATGGCGTGCCGCAGTCCGCCCACGCGTTTCTCGCGCCTACACAGGCAGCGAAAGGAGCGTCATTAACTCACCGCTACTGCCAGCACAGCAGAGCATAGCAGAGACAACACCAGAGTTTCAAGAACATTTTAGTCCAATCTTACATCTGTAGAATAAGGTCTAACAAGCACAGAAAACAAAAATAATTTACGCGTCAGAGGCGTAAAGATACATGTCTTTTAACAGAAGGAAAAGTTTGACTGATATTGAGTTGAGTTTCAGAATCTGATAAGAGTCGGTCGTTTGGCTCCTGTAAGCTGAAGTGTTCTGCTGGATCCTGTCCTGGATTCTGTCTTGAAACCTCTCGAGGTGAGTAGTACACAACTACTGACGAATCATTGAGCAGTTATACTATCTTCATTATAAATGATCAGAGGAAATCTACTACTGCGGGTAATATTTAACAACAACTCATGAGTATATGAAGGGAATTTCATGATAAACTAGCTCATTATTTGTAAAATCTAAAAATATGCAAGCTGAAAAAAAGATATAAGATGTGTATTTTAAAAATAAAAAAATCTGCAGTTACAGTACTGTGACTACAAAATGTTTTTCTCTGTAGCTCCAAATATTGTCCTATCCTAACAAACTATATATCAATGGAAAGATTATTTATTCAGCTTCCAGGTGATGTTGATATGTCTTAATTAAAAAAAAACAAAAAAAAAAAACAATTACCCTAATGTCTGGTTTTGTGGTAAAATATTAAGCTGTTATTTAATTTGATAAAGCCTTATTAAAACATTTCTCTTTTTCTGTGGGACTACTTAAAATTTGTAGATTTTTAGATTTCTCTATTCATGAAGTTAAATGAGGATGCAATGATGGAACTTTCACATTAAATCTGTCTCCAGCTATCATATTCTAGGAGAGGTAGAGTGATATAAAAAGCAGACGAAATGTGAAGTAAACAACCATTATTGAATTAAGAGGCTTCAAATTAGACTGCAGAAGGAAGAAATATGACTGTACCTCAACTTGACTCTTAGATAAAGTCTTTAAAAAAGAGGTTCCAAAAGGTGTTTTTTTGCAGCAGTGCCATAGTAGAACCTTAAAAAACCAAAGGTTCTTTACTGCATCTATGGTTCCATGAAGAACCTTTAACATCTTTAGCACAAACAGTACTTTCAATGTTTAGATTATTAAAATGTTCACACACACACACACAAATGGTTTTTTCAATAACTGTTCTCTGAAATGTGTTTTGCTTTTAAAAACATAATACTCTGCACAATAGTATCCAACTGCAGAGACACAGCACTGATGAATGGAAAAGTAGGAGGGTCTGAAGACACGTTTTTGAAGTTGTTTTCAGAACAAAATGTGTTCTGTGTGAACCAGCCTTGAGGATGTTCTGGATACAAAGACTGACTTAATCTTAGGAAGTGTGCAGTGTTTATAGTGTTTTGTACAGTTGCTGAGTAAATGGTGATTTTGTTGTTGGTGGCGGACCCTCACATTAACTTAAATGTTAGTGTCTATTCACAACCAGAAGTTTTCTCACCAAAGTTATGCTTCTGCTGTGCACACATTAATGGCTTTGCATTACCCGTCTTACTATATTTGCAACCACTCCGAAGCTCCCTTTTAGCAACCCAACAAGAAATAGTGGAGTCAACATTTCCAATCTTCTTCTTACCTCATGCAATCACTGGAAGTCATTATTTGAAGTCAATATTTCTTGTCCATTTATTTATCTGGAAAGTGGCCATGTAATGCGTGGCAATATGGTCATTATAGAAAAATTAACCCATTCAGGGATTATTTTTGTGTTGGACATCACTGTACATAGTCAAGTCAAGTCAAGTCAAGTAACCTTTATTTATATAGCGCTTTAAACAAAATACATTGCGTCAAAGCAACTGAACAACATTTATTAGGAAAACAATGTGTCAATAATGCAAAATGACAGTTAAAGGTAGTTCATCATTGAATTCAGGGATCTGTGCATTTATTTTTCAATCAAATCAACGAAATCGCTGTAGATGAAGTGACCCCAACTAAGCAAGCCAGAGGCGACAGCGGCAAGGAACCGAAACTCTATCGGTGACAGAATGGAGAAAAAATCCTTGGGAGAAACCAGGCTTAGTTGGGGGCCAGTTCTCCTCTGACCAGACGAAACCAGTAGTTCAATTCCAGGCTGCAGCAAAGTCAGATTGTCCAGAAGAATCATCTGTTTCCTGTGGTCTTGTCCTGGTGGTCATCTGAGACAAGGTCTTTACAGGGGATCTGTATCTGGGGCTCTAGTTGTCCTGGTCTCTGCTGTCTTTCAGGGATGTAGAGGTCCTTTCTAGGTGCTGATCCACCATCTGGTCTGGATACGTACTGGATCCGGGTGACTGCAGTGACCCTCTGATCTGGATACAGACTGGATCTGGTGGCTATGGTGACCTCGGAATAAGAGAGAAACAGACTAATATTTGCGTAGATGCCATTCTTCTAATGATGTAGCAAGTACATTGGGCGGTATGGTAAGTGTTCCCGGTTCCGGTTTACCTAATGCAGCCTAAAAATCCTTTAACGGATTTGGATATTAAAAGCACATTAGTATGTTATGTGTAAGCCAGGTTAAAGAGATGGGTCTTAAATCTAGATTTAAACTGCAAGAGTGTGTCTGCCTCCCGAACAATGTTAGGTAAGTTATTCTAGAGTTTAGGCGCCAAATAGGAAAAGGATCTGCTGCTCGCAGTTGATTTTGATATTCTAGGTATTATCAAATTGCCTGAGTTTTGAGAACGTAGCGGACGTAGAGGATTATAATGTAAAAGGAGCTCATTCAAATACTGAGGTGCTAAGCCATTCAGGGCTTTATAAGTAATGGGCAATATTTTAAAATCTATACGATGTTTGATAGGGAGCCAGTGCAGTGTTGACAGGACCGGGCTAATATGGTCATACTTCCTGGTTCTAGTAAGAACTCTTGCTGCTGCATTTTGCACTAGCTGTAGTTTGTTTACTAAGCATGCAGAATAACCACCCAATAAACATTACAATAATCTAACATTGAGGTCATAAATGCATGGATTAACATTCCTGCATTTGACATTGAGAGCATAGGCCGTAATTTAGATATATTTTTGAGATGGAAAAATGCAGTTTTACAAATGCTAGAAACGTGGCTTTCTAAGGAAAGATTGCGATCAAATAGCACACCTAGGTTCCTAATTGATGACGAAGAATTGACAGAGCAGCCATCAAGTCTTAGACAGTGTTCTAGGTTATTACATGCAGAGTTTATAGGTCCCATAATTAACACCTCTGTTTTTTCAGAATTTAGCAGTAAGAAATTACTCGTCATCCAGTTTTTTATATCGACTGTGCATTCCATTAGTTTTTCAAATTGGTGTGTTTCACCGGGCCGTGAAGAAATATAGAGCTGAGTATCATCAGCATAACAGTGAAAGCTAACACCATGTTTCCCTGATGATATCTCACAAGGATAACATATAAAGCGTGAAGAGTAGCGACCCTAGTACTGAGCCTTGAGGTACTCCATAATGCACTTGTGATCGATATGATACATCTTCATTCACTGCTACGAACTGATGGCGGTCATATAAGTACGATTTAAACCATGCTAATGCCATTAATGCCAACAAAGTGTTCAAGTCTATGCAAAAGAATGTTGTGGTCAATTGTGTCAAACGCAGCACTAAGATCCAATAAAACTAATAGAGAGATACAACCACAATCAGATGATAAGAGCAGGTCATTTGTACTATGATACAGTCTAAATCCTGACTGGAAATCCTCAGATATACTATTTTTCTCTAAGAAGGAATATAATTGTGAGGATACCACCTTTTCTAGTATCTTGGACAGAAAAGGGAGATTCGAGATTAGTCTATAATTAACTAGTTCTTTGGGGTGAAGTTGTGGCTTTTTGGTGAGAGGCTTAATAACAGCCAGTTTGAAGGTTTTGGGGACATATCCTAATGACAATGAGGAATTTATAATAGAAGAAGATCTATGACTTCTGGAAGCACCTCTTTTAGGAGCTTAGATGGTATAGGGTCTAACATACATGTTGTTGGTTTAGATGATTTAACAAGTTTATACAATTCTTCCTCTCCTATAGTAGAGAATGAGTGGAACTGTTCCTCAGGGGGTCTATAGTGCACTGTCTGATGCGATACTGTAGCTGACGGCTGAATGGTTACAATTTTATCTCTAATAGTATCGATTTTAGAAGTAAAGTAGTTCATAAAGTCATTACTGCTTTGATGTTGGGAAATGTCAACACTTGTTGAGGCCTTATTTTTCGTTAATTTAGCCACTGTATTGAATAAATACCTGGGGTTATGTTTGTTTTCTTCTAAAAGTGAAGAAAAGTAATCGGATCTTGCAGTTTTTAATGCTTTTCTGTAGGATAGGTTACTTTCCCGCCAAGCAATACGAAATACCTCTAGTTTTGTTTTCCTCCAGCTGCGCTCCATTTTTCGGGCTGCTCTCTTTAGGGTTCGGGTATGCTCATTATACCATGGTGTCATACTGGTTTCCTTAACCTTCCTTAAACGTAAAGGAGCAACTGTATTTAAAATGCTAGAAAAGAGAGAGTCCATAGTTTCTGTTACATCATCAAGTTGTTCTGAGGTTTTAGATATGCTAAGGAATTTGGATACATCAGGAAGATAACTTAAAAAGCAGGCTTTTGTGGTTGAAGTGATGGTTCTTCCATACTTGTAACAAGAAGTAGAATTTACAATTTTGGCTATATGAAGTTTGCACAAAACTAAATAATGATCTGAGATATCATCACTTTGCTGCATAATTTCAACATTATCAACATCAATTCCATGTGACAGTATTAAATCTAGAGTATGATTTCGACAATGAGTAGGTCCTGAAACGTGTTGTCTAACCCCATTAGAGTTCAGAATGTCTATAAATGCTGATCCCAATGCATCTTTTTCATTATCAACATGGATATTAAAATCACCAACTATTAAAACTTTATCTGCAGCCAGAACTAACTTGGATGTAAAATCACCAAACTCTTAAATAAAGTCTGTATGGTGCCCTGGTGGCCTGTATACAGTAGCCAGTACAAACATAACAGGGGATTTATCATTAACATTTTTTTCTCTGGATAATGTTATATGAAGCACCATCACTTCAAACGAGTTAAACTTGAAGCCTGCCCTCTGAGAAATCCTGAAAACGTTGTTATAAATCAAATACTAATAGTGTCACGTTCGGGATCCAATGAGGCACGGAGATAGAACCAATTGCAGGTAAGTCATTTATTACAGGGTAATCCAAAGGGGTAAACAGTCCAGGCAGGGGTCAAAACCAAACATAATCCAAACATGAAAACAAGACAAGGCAAGGGCAAGACTGATTTGAAGGACATGAATAATCATAAGACATTAAACAAGGACTCCGTAACACAGACTCAGACAGACCGGGTATAAATACACAGAACGATAATGAGGGAACAGGAGACAGGTGGGGAACAATCAATTACTCAACAGGAGGAAGGTGACCAAATAAGGGAAACAGGAAGTGATAAGGTGACAGACACCGTGAGAAAGGAGGACACCTAGTGGAAACCCAGGGAACACAACCCAGACACTGTGAGAGTACCCCCCCTCTACGGAGCGGCTCCCAGACGCTCCACGACAGACACAAAACAGAGACCAGGAGGGAGGCGGACAGGTGGAGGCTCAGGGGGAGGGACGGAGGGCCAGAAACGAAAAACATGGGGAACAGGCACCAGAATGTAAACACAAAACAGGGAGACCAGGAGGGAGGAGGACCGGAGGAGGTTCAGGGGGAGGGACGGAGGGCTAGACTAACAGAGAGGAACAGGGACAGGGGTGAACACAAAAACAAAAAGGCAAAAAAAAAAACATGAAGCCCCCCAGGGCGGAGCAGAAGACCACCACATCCTTGGGGTCGAGGCCAGAGTCCTCAAGGGCGGGGCAGAAGACCACCACAACCGTGAGGTCAGGGCGGAAGCCCCCCAGGGTGGAGCAGAAGACCACCACAACCGTGTGGTCAGGACGGAAGCCCCCCAGGGCGGAGCAGAAGACCACCACGTCCTTGTGGACGAAGCCAGAGTCCTCCAGGGCCTTTTTTCATGAAGATCAATGGTGACTTGCCTTTTTTCATGAAGATCAGAGGTGACTTGCCCTTGTTCATGAAGATCACCGGTGACTTGACTCAATCCTTGAAAATCACCAGAGACTTGACTCAGTCCTTGAAAATCACCAGTGACTTGACTTGACTCTGAAAGGTCAACGGTGTCCAGCCTAGTCTCTGGAAAGTCCATGGTGACTAGCCCTGACTCTGGAAGATCAGCGGTGACTAGCCCTGACTCTGGAAGATCAGCGGTGACTAGCCCTGACTCTGGAAGATCAGCGGTGACTAGCCCTGACTCTGGAAGATCAGCGGTGACTAGGCCTGGCTCTGGAAGATCATCGGTGACTAGCCCTGACTCTGGAGGGTCATCGGTGACTAGCCCTGACTCTGGAGGGTTAGCGGTGACTAGCCCTGACTCTGGAGGGTCATCGGTGACTAGCCCTGACTCAGAAGAGTCCACTGGGACCTGACTCGACTCTGGAGAGTCCACTGGGACCTGACTCGACTCTGGAGGGTCCACTGGGACCTGACTCGACTCTGGAGGGTCCACTGGGACCTGACTCGACTCTGGAGGGTCCACTGGCACCTCACTCGACTCTGGAGGGTCCACTGGCACCTCACTCGACTCTGGAGGGTCCAATGGCACCTCACTCGACTCTGGAGGGTCCACTGGCACCTGACTCGACTCTGGAGGGTCCACTGGCACCTGACTCGACTCTGGAGGGTCCACTGGCACCTGACTCGACTCTGGAGGGTCCACTGGCACCTGACTCGACTCTGGAGCGTCCACTGGCACCTGACTCGGCTCTTGAGAGTTCACTGGCACCTGACTCGGCTCTGGAGAGTTCACTGGCACCTGACTCTGGAGAGTTCACTGGCACCTGACTCTGGAGAGTTCACTGGCACCTGACTCAGCTCTGGAGAGTTCACTGGCACCTGACTCGGCTCTGGAGAGTTCACTGGCACCTGACTCGGCTCTGGAGAGTTCACTGGCACCTGACTCGGCTCTGGAGAGTTCACTGGCACCTGACTTGGCTCTGGAGGGTCAACTGGAACCTGACTCAACTCCAGAGGGTCAGCTGTGACTCTCATCCTGTGCAGCGGCGCTGGGCAAGCAGCCATCTTGGGCCATGACTCTGGACAGGCGGCCATCTTGTACTGTGGTGCTGGGCTGGTGGCCATCTTGGGTTGTGGCGCTGGACTGGCGGCCATCTTGTACTGTGGTGCTGGACCGGTGGCCAATTTGGGCTGTGGCGCTGAACCGGTGGCCAATTTGGGCATTGGCACTGGGCTGGCGGCCATCTTGGGCTGTGGCGCTGGAACGGTGGCCAATTTGGGCATTGGCGCTGGGCTGGCGGCCATCTTGGGCTGTTGCGCTGGAACGGTGGCCAATTTGGGCATTGGCGCTGGGTTCGCGGCCATCTTGTGCTGTGGCGCTTGGCTGTTAGCCATCCTGGGCAGTGGTGCTGGACTGGTGGCCATCTTGGGTTGTGGCGCTTGGCTGGTTGCCATCCTGGGCAGTGGTGCTGGGCTGACGACCACCCCGCCGGAAGAGACAGAAGTGGCTGGGGCATCCCACCGAAGCCGATGCTGCAGGTAGCGCACGAATTCCCAGAATTCCAGTGTCTCTAACTGCGCCATCTCCTCATGAGACACTGGATCATCCAGCCCGCCATTGAAATAGTCCTTGAGGGCCACATCGTTGTAGCCCATGCTCTCGGCCAGGGACCAGAACACCTGAGCCAGGGCACCCACTTCATTGCCCTCTTGGCGGAGGGCGGTCAACCGAAGGTACTTGGTTCGCCGCTCCGCCATGGTTCCTACTGTGATGGAGTCCTTCTGTCACGTTCGGGATCCAATGAGGCACGGAGATAGAACCAATTGCAGGTAAGTCATTTATTACAGGGTAATCCAAAGGGGTAAACAGTCCAGGCAGGGGTCAAAACCAAACATAATCCAAACATGAAAACAAGACAAGAAGACAAGGCAAGGGCAAGACTGATTTGACGGACATGAATAATCATAAGACATTAAACAAGGACTCCGTAACACAGACTCAGACAGACCAGGTATAAATACACAGAAGGATAATGAGGGAACAGGAGACACGTGGGGAACAATCAATTACTCAACAGGAGGAAGGTGACCAAATAAGGGAAACAGGAAGTGATAAGGTGACAGACACCGTGAGAAAGGAGGACACCTAGTGGAAACCCAGGAAACACAACCCAGACACTGTGACAAATAGTTCATTTATTACTCATTTAAAAACCTTTCACAAGAGTAAAAATATGTTTTAAAATAAGGGTGTTTGGTTTAATTATTTAAAGATTTAAAGTGCATAATATTGCATTAGTAAGCATTAAGGTATAGGGCTGTACGGTTATACAGTTATAGTTTTAAAAAGTTGTGAAACCTTTTTGGGATCTTCAAAACTATATTCATGAATATTATTCAGTCTTTAACTAAAATAGAGCTAACAGTGCACAAAATGTGTCAGCTGTTTGACATTTTTTCTTTATGTTTTTATTGTAAGATATCATGTTTTCTTATGTACACGATACAGTAGTCAACATTTGAAGTGGATCAAAAAAGTTAATCAAAGAGGACATTTTGGTTTTAGGACAACTTTGATGAAAGGTTTTGATCCACTTCAAATGTTGACTACTGTGTGTATATATATGTGTGTGTGTGTGCGTGTGTGTGTTTTTGAATGATACTAATGACAAGCTTTGTTGAAATCCCGTTGTAGCAGAGCATCAGGATGTCACTACCTCGGACGCTTGGCGAGCTGCAGCTCTACAGAGTCTTACAAAGGGCCAATCTACTGATGTACTATGACACCTTCATCCAGCAGGGAGGTGATGATGTCCAACAGCTGTGCGAGGCTGGCGAAGAGGAATTTCTCGAGATCATGGCACTGGTTGGCATGGCCACAAAACCCCTGCATGTGCGGCGTTTGCAGAAGGCTCTGCGCGACTGGGCAGCAAACCCAACGCTGTTCAATCAACCCCTGGCCACCAATGTGGCCCCTTGTGGAATCCCTCTGCTTAGGATCAACAGCACCAGCCCTGCTGGCTCAGGGGTTATTGGTGGAAGAAAATCTTTAAGCAATGGTCAGCCAGGCTCTCCGTGTGAAAGAGAGGAAGTAGGATCTTGCCTTACGCCGCTCAGAGATAACAGTCCAAAGAGCCCCTGCTCACAGGCGTCTCCTGTACCTCCAGACCATCTGTACAGAGAAAAACTGTCCCCCATGGATCCCCACTGGCTCACTCCTGAAATGTATGGAGCAGCTGAGTTAGATGAAGAACAGCCCATTACCCCTCTGCCTTTCGTTTGCCACTCGCGTCTTCTTGGTCCTCCGACACCAACTTCTTCATCATCCTCCTCCACGATGACCTCTCCGTGGCCCGGAGGTCAGCTGGACCCAGAGACCATTAAAGCCGTGGAGGAAAGCGTTGATAGGCTTCTAAGAACCATGCCGCAAGCAGATCAAACCGAGGTGAAGACGCTTTTGAGACTCAATAAGAAAATGGCCAAGACGGTGGGACACATTTTCAACCTGGAAGCTCAGGACAAGAGCAAAGAGGAAGAGATTTGCAAATACAGCCTGATCTATGGCCGCTTTGACTCCAAGAGGAGGGAAGGGAAACAGCTCACCCATCATGAGGTTTGTTAATGAGAACATTTTGAACAAATTGCACAGATGTTGTAATAAACACTGTCATAAACACACAACTAAACTAACGTATCATACAGTGAAATTTGCTTAATCCAAACTAAACTAATCTGCTGTAGACATTGTGTATTACAGCATACACAACTCAAAGTAAGGAGAGGTGTGCTATTACTTTAATATCCAATTAGACTTCTAATTTTTATTGTAGACAATGAAATGGGATAATTTCCATCCCAAAGCAACAACTCCTTAAACTCTAGGAACTGCATAACACACAGAAAAGTTAAGCAAATGTTTTGCATGGCAACCACCCACAACATCTTAGTATTGTTGCGATAACTTTGCACAGGGAAGCAACATTTGATTCTACAATATTTTGATTACAGCCCATTTTTTTAACCCTTTAAAAACAGCACTACATTAAATGAATCCAGCGATTCCTCCAGTTAATTTTCAGAGGATTTATTATCCCACAAGTCTTTGCGAGCCTGTCCTCCAACAAAAAACGACCATATAGGTCGTTTGTGCAAGCACCTTATTACGACCTATATTTACATTTTAAAGTTAAGCGACCCTCTAGCGGGCGTAAAAATAATGACAGTATCGCGTTGCGTCTGTCGTCATGAAATGACGTATAACGTCATTACCAATCAAAACGCACGTTTATTTAAATGCAACGTGTGGGCTTTTTACACCGATCTCACAGTATTTCCTACATATTTTACTAGGTGGCTTATTTGTTCGAATGACCACACCTAACCCCACCCCTAAACCTAACCCTCACAGAAATCATGCTAAATTATGATTTATTGAGCATATACATTTTCGTGCACATCCGTTCCCTGGGATCGAACCCATGATAGCATGATTACCTATCAATGTATAGCGCAAAAATCTACCAACTGAGCTACACGAAACGCAAATCAGAGTGCAAATAAAAGAGTAAAAAACATTAATATGAAAACGACCTTTTGCCAATAGGGGCGCAATTGTAGTATACGCTCTGATGGGTCGTATTTCAGGGATTTGGACAAACGACGTATTGGACGTATTTGGAAATACGGGCGTATTGGTTGGAGGACAGGTTGGTCTTTGCATATCTTTTGACAAGACCTTTTTATGATGAACTTTACAGAACGAAAATGTTTAGGCTATTATAAGCACTACAGGAGTTGTTTAATGGATTTTATAGTTGTCAAAATGCCTTGACTTTCATAGAGCTCAGTTGATCCAGTTTAATTGGGAATATTTCCACTTTCAGATGCTCATCAATGAGGCTGCAGCTCAATTCTGCATCCGTGACAAAGCTCTGTTGTTACGTAGAGTTGAACTGTTCTCTTTAGCACGACAAGTGGCGAGAGAATGTGCCTACACGTCAACATTTAAACATAACAGGTCAGGAACTACTTTCATCTTGATTTTGAAATTGTTTCAGATTTTGCATCCAGATAAGGTGGTTACATGTATTTTTAGATACAGAAATTCAACAGAAATCACACCAAAAACTAGGCTTGTTATCACAACCAAAACCTGTGAGTTCCTGAGCGCCACCTACTGGCAATGAAATCTGAAAAAAAAAATGTTCACAATTGTTTGGCCTAAAAGAGTGTATGGTTCAAAACTTGGTGTGTTAAAGACATGCAACGAGACTGCTCAGTTTACCACAATGCATTGGCGAATCCTGATGAAACCTGGTATGTGTCATCAGAACCATCTCCGTATGTCCATGTAGAGAGACTTTTACAAAACTATCAGTTATGTTTGTTGGCCATTCGGTTAAAAGGTTATAATGAAAAATATATGTGCAAATTTGAACTATCGGTGGTGTGAGACTGTTCGAGGAAGAGATCAGACATTTACCATACAGTAAATCTTTGGTTTATTCAACAGCTCAAGCAAAAATATGATACGTTTGGACGAAATAATTTATAAAAATAATTGATTATGTATCACATTTAAAACGAGTGTGTTTGACTTTTAGCTGAGCAGAATCTTCAATGTATTCAAGACAAGAAAGAAAAGAAAACTGGTCCAAGGGGCTTGTGTAGAGAATAATTCACTGGAGGTAGTGCAGTGTGGTTCTTCTGGAACAAGGTTCTTGATTGTGAGACCAGAAAAATATGTCAAATAAATACTTCTGATAACTTTCAACACATGGAGAAACACATTTGGGCAACTGGACATTTTACTTAAACCATTGAAGTTACTGAGATATAGGCATGATAGCTAGCCCTGCCTCCTCTTGTGTGTCATTTTCTATATTTGCCCTTCAATACTGTGACTTTTTTTTTACAATTAAACTTACTTGATCAGAATTTGAGCTGGGTTTGTTGTATTATCATCTCAGGACATACTCAGATGATTGTTCTGCCTCTGTTGACTGTTCTGCTCAGAAGAGAATCAAGCTTGATGTAAGTACATCAAGATATGTATCTATATATACATCTGTATAAATGGTAAACGGGACTTTGAGGAATATGCCCAGGTATAATTTGGGCAGATGCTTACACTTTATTAATAGTGACTTGACTATAGAGCCACAAAAATGACAAGAAAATGAACAGGTTCCCTTATAGGATTAAAATAAAGATGTAAATCGATGGATTGAGAGTTACACTGGAGCTTACATTGGACGTCAAGTTGTGAACTCCGTTTGTAGTACTATTGCACTCATATCTGTAATAATAATGTAACAAACCAACCACTAGTGACAAAACCAGTAACGCTTTCATTAGAAATGAAGTACTGCTTCTTTCAGGTCACAGATTCCGACAGACTGTCTAAGGATCCACTAGCCAACAGTGACAACAGATCTACAGCGGATGACAACAGCCTCTCTGGAGAAAGTCTAGATAGCTTAACACAAGGTGAGGTTCCTTCTTTTCGAAGCTTTTGTTTTAAACATTGATATATTTATGAATGTCCAGTGTATGTCAGTAAATCTTGGGCATGTAACCTGAAACCATCATTGTCTCACATTCTATGTTGCATTTATTGCAAATGTCATAATGTTCATCATAGCCATGAAGGATCAGTTCACACACAAGAAGTGATAATAGTGAGATGACGTAGAGATCAATCATAGAAGATAACAAAGCTAATTTGTATCCATTCATACTCGTGTCAGAGAAAAACATCATTGCTGAAAGAAACCGTAACATTTGATTTAGAGGCATGTTTGTCTAATTCTGTGTGTCTTGATAGATATCAGCCCTCAGTTGCACCCCTCCTCATCCCCTCACCCCATCACCGACACCACTGGCCTCATCACCTGGAGTCGCCAGCTCATGCAACAAACTCTCATGGATGAGGGCCTCAGATTGGCTAGAATGGTGTCACGTGACCACGCAAGCAAAGTCAGCCTAGGGTCAGAAAAGAGACAGATTTCAGGTGAATACTAGATGTTTTATAACATGCACACTTCTCATGCACCTTCCACAAATAGAGAACAAGACAGAGTTTGGATTTACTTCCCCTTTCTAAACTTAGGTTTAGTAAAAAGAGAGGCTTGCCTTCAGATTTTGTTAATCAGCATAATGATATTTTTTCTGTAACCCTTAAATTTAAGGAGACTTAATTACACGTGGCATGAAATGATGCATAATTACATGTAACTAACCCTAAACTGAACCCTAACCCTAAGAGTTTAGTAATATTACTCTGCACTTATTTGTGTAATTACACTGTAACAACGTCACCTTTAAATAAAGTGCAACGTTAACGTTAAAAACAAGGTAAAAATTTTTTTAAGGTGTCTTTGTTACACGTTACACGTAATTACTATTATAATAACAATAAATTATGCATAATTACATGCAAGTAACTCTAAACATTAACATTAGTTATTTAACTATGACACTTTTATCCAAAGCAACTTACAAATGAGGACAAACCAAACCCTAATCCTAACCCTAACCATATATTAAGTACATGTAATATTACTCAGTACTTAAAGGGTCAGTTCACCGAAAAAAGAAAATTATGTCATTAATAACTCACCCTCATGTCGTTCCAAACCCGTAAGACCTCCGTTCATCTTCGGGACACAGTTTAAGATATTTTAGATTTAGTCAGAGAGCTCTCACTCACTCAGAGTTAAAATAAACCAATATCCCGGAGTAATTCATTTACTCAAACAGTACACTGACTGAACTGATGTGAGAGATGAACACCGAGCCGAGTCAGATAACGAACAATAGACTGACTCATTGGAGATGTGAACCGTTTTAAACGATTCAGTTCGATTTGGTGAACAGGTTCAAAATGATCCGGTTACATCGAATGATTCGTTTGCGAACCGGATATCACCAACTGCTTTGTTTTGAACTCTCTCACAACAGACATGGAAGAGAAGACAATGATGAATAAAGTTGTAGTTTTTGCTATTTTTGGACCAAAATGTATTTTCGATGCTTCAAAAAATTCTAACTGACCTTCTGATGTCACATGGACTACTTTGAAGATGTTTTTATTTCCTCTCTGGACATGGACAGTATACCGTTCACACAGTTTCAAAGGAGGGACTGAGAGCTCTCGGACTAAATCTAAAATATCTTAAACTGTGTTCCGAAGATGAACAGAGAGAGGTCTTACGGGTTTGGAACAACATGAGGGTGAGTTATTAATGACATAATTTTCATTTTTCGGTGAACTAACCCTTTAAATGTATAATTACACTGTAACAAAGATAGCTAGAAAAAAAGGGTAACCTTTTTTTCTCTTTACGTTCTAAGTGTCTATTTTTGCTGCTTAGTTTACATACAATACAAAATGTTATGTCAGAACTGATAACAAGCTTGGCTATTTTAGTTTTTTGAAACATTAAAACGGATGATTGGTTGAGCTTGATTTAGGACGGACAATTTAAAAGAGTTCTTTTTTTTTAAAAGAGATTATTGTACTGTAGAAAAGGTCATAAGTGTGTTACTTGGATTTTACAATTGTCAGAATTATGACTTTGTATGATTTTAATTGTTTGTATACAGTCAAGTTCAAAACCTCCTAGATATTTTTCCATGTTAAATAGTTCAAAGTAAGTGTCTTTCTTCTATGTAACAAAAGAAGATATTTGGGTTCCAAACACAATGTACCCTATTGATGTAATACGTGCCGGTGTATAAATCAGGCGCATGACAAAGATATATAAAAAGAGTTCTTTTAATGATCACGGGAGAAAAAGGGCCCATCCATACACAAGTATATAATAATAGTATGTAACATTAATAGCGGACAAAAAGGAACTGAACAGACAGGGTGTGACGACTGGGTGAAGGAGGAGCTGGAAACAAGTGCGAGTTAAACAGTTTAAGGAATATGAAACAGACAAACAAGGGTACAACACGATGCTGGGAAGACGACAATCCAAGATGGCGGTGAGGCGGTGAGGAATCCGGATGGTGACGGTGAGAAGGCAGCAGGAGAGTATGGCACAGGAACTGCGGGGAATCGAGCCGAAGGTAAGTCGTGGTGCTTTGTGGAAGTGCAGAGAGTGGATGAGGTTCCGGGGGAAGACACGGACATCCAACGCAAACAACACAGAAGCAAGAGACAGAGATCAGACATGAAACAACGTTCTCACAAACACAAGACGTGAGACAAGCCAAATATATAGGGAGTGTGTAATGAGTGACAGCTGCTGCTGATGACAATTAACGGAGACGCCCACAAACTAATCAGTGCTGAAGCGAAACACACAGACTTCACCACAATGTGCAAAACCCAGAGATCACGGTTTACCAACCGTGACAGTACCCCCCCCCCCCCCTCTAAGAACTCCTCTTGGAGTTCCCAGAAGGGCCTACCTGCTGATTGTAATCATCAATAAGGGAGTGATCCAATATGTCCCTATCAGGTACACAACTCCTCTCCTCCGGACCGTAACCTTTCCAGTCCACCAGGTACTGGAATCCACGTCCCCTCCGTCTCGAGTCCAGAATACGATTAACCGAATAAGTTGGTTCCCCATCTACGAGAGGCGGCGGCGGGGGAAGGAGTAGGCGGATTAATACGTGCATAAAACACGGGTTTAATTTTGGACACATGAAAGGGGGGGGTGTATCCTCCTGTACGCTGGAGGTAGTTTGAGGCGGACTGTCACCGGACTAATGATCTTGGTGATAGTAAACGGGCCAATAAATTTGGGAGCTAATTTATTAGATACGGAACGCAGAGGAATGTTACTGGTAGAAAGCCACACCTTTTGACCCACGACATAAACGGGAGGCTTTGACCGGTGGCGATCGGCCTTGGCCTTAGTGCACTCCCTCATCCGGAGCGGAGTCTCGTGGGCTCTGGTCCAGGCGCGGTGGCACCTCTGGACAAACGCGTGAGCGGAGGGGACCGCGACTTCAGATTCCAGACTGGGAAAAACTGGTGGCTGGTAACCTAAATGACACTGGTAACGAATTGTGGGCGTACTCCACCATAGAGAGTTGTTGACTCCAGGAAGAAGGATTCTTGGAGACCAAACATCGCAACGTCCTCTCTAAATCTTGGTTGGCTCGCTCATACTGTCCGTTACTTTGGGGATGATAACCCGAAGACAAGCTAACTGACGCTCCTAGCAATTTACAAAACTCTTTCCAAAATGTGGATATAAATTGAGATCCCCTGTCAGAAACCACGTCTACCGGGAGGCCATGAAGCCGAAAGACGCGATCTAGGACAGTGACCGCTGTTTCCTTGGCTGTCGGTAATTTGGGCAAGGGAATGAAATGTGCCGCCTTCGAGAACCGGTCCACTACGGTCAAAACGACCGTCATGCCATTAGAGGGCGGGAGGGCGGTAACAAAATCTAGTGCGATGTGGGACCAGGGTCTCGAAGGGACAGACAGCATTTGAAGGAGCCCATCAGGAGGTCGGTTAGATGACTTCCCACTGGCGCAAACTGAGCAAGGCAAAACAAAATCGCGGACGTCACGAGCCTTACGTGGCCACCAGAATCGTTGTTTAACCAACCCATTAGTTCGACTTATCCCTGGGTGACAAGCCACGTTAGAGCAGTGACCCCACTGGACGACTTCGGACCTTAACCCCTCCGGCACAAATAAACGGTTCGGTGGACAACCGGGCGGAGGCGTTACCCCTTGTAAGGCCGTCTTGACCTTCGACTCGGCCTCCCATACGAGTGCTGAGACCACTAATTTCTCAGGTAAAATACACTCGGGAGTCACCGGGTGGGCGGAGGGATCAAAAAGACGTGATAAAGAATCGGTTTTGACATTTTTGGAACCCGGGCGGTACGATAAAGTAAAAATCAAAGTGACGAAAACCCACCGAGCCTGCCTGGAATTGAGTCTTTTGGCAGTTCTAATGTATTCTAAATTCTTATGATCGGTCCAAACAATGAAAGGTACCCCTGAGCCTTCCAGCCAGTGACGCCACTCCTCTAAAGCTAATTTAACTGCCAACAACTCTCTGTTACCAATGTCATAATTGCGTTCAGCAGGAGATAATCGATGGGAAAAAAACGCGCAAGGATGTACCTTATCGTCCGAGACAGCACGTTGGGACAACATTGCTCCTACCCCCACCTCTGACGTGTCGACCTCCACCACGAACTGCTGTGTGGGATCAGGGGCCACAAGGATGGGAGCCGAAAAGAAGCGGCTTTTGAGGTTAGTGAACGCAGTATCAGCTGAGTCCGACCACCTGAACGGAGTACTGGGAGAGGTCAAAGCTGTCAGAGGTGATGCTAGTTGGCTGAAATTGCGAATAAAACGGCGATAGGAGTTGGCGAACCCCAGAAACCGCTGTAGGGCCTTATGGGAATCTGGAGATGGCCAATCTATCACAGCCTTAACTTTGTCAGGGTCCATACGTATTCCCTCGGACGAGACGATATAACCTAGGAAGGGAACAGACTGTGCATGGAATACGCATTTCTCCGCCTTGACAAAAAGCCCATTCTCAAGTAACCTCTGGAGCACTCGTCTGACGTGTTGAACGTGTTCCTGGAGAGATGAAGAAAAAATCAGTATGTCATCCAGGTAAACATATATAAACTGATCTACCATATCTCTCAACACGTCATTAACGAGTGCTTGGAAAACCCCTGGCGAGTTGGAGAGCCCGAACGGCATCACCAAGTATTCAAAGTGCCCTCTGGGGGTATTAAAGGCGGTTTTCCATTCATCCCCCTTCCTGATGCGGACCAAATGATAAGCATTATGTAAATCCAGTTTTGTGAATACGGATGCTCCCTGTAACCCCTCGAAAGCTGAAGACATGAGTGGTAACGGATAAGTGTTCTTTATCGTAATGTTGTTCAGCTCTCGGTAATCAATACAAGGTTGCAGAGAACCATCCTTCTTACCCACAAAAAAGAATCCCGCCCCCGCTGGAGAAGAGGAAGGACGGATGAACCCAGATGCTAAGGAATCAGAAATGTATTTCTCCATGGCCTCCC
The DNA here is from genome assembly GCF_963082965.1 of Carassius carassius. Classification (NCBI taxonomy): domain Eukaryota; kingdom Metazoa; phylum Chordata; class Actinopteri; order Cypriniformes; family Cyprinidae; genus Carassius; species Carassius carassius. The sequence continues at coordinate 23,484,507 of NC_081798.1, forward strand.
TCTCAGGAATAGAAAGAGAGTATAACTTGCCTTTAGGCGGAGACTTACTTGGCACTAAATCTATGGCACAGTCGTAGGGACGATGCGGAGGAAGAGAAGCAGCACGGGACTTACTGAACACCTCCTTCAGGTCCAGATACTCTGCGGGCACGTTTGGCAAAACCATGTTCTCCTTCTGAAAGACAGAAACAGGGACAACAGGACAAGCAGAAACCAGACAAGACTCATGACAACTTTCACTCCACAATGTGACTGTGTTGGAACCCCACTCCACTCGTGGATTATGTTTTATTAACCAGGGGTGACCTAACACAGTGGGAGCTACAGGGGAGTCCATGAGGAAAAAGGATATGGTTTCACAATGATTGCCAGAGGTGAGCAGAGTGATGGGTTCTGTGTAGTGTGTGACGTGAGGCAGTTCCTGGCCGTTGAGTGCGGTGACATGGATGGGAAGAGACACAGGCAGGACAGGAATGTTCAGGTGACGTGCAAGGAGTGAGTCGATTAAATTACCTTCGGCTCCGGAGTCCAGAAGGGCGTAACAGTTGTGAGTGTGATTCTCCCACCGCAGTTTCACCGGAAGGAGAGTCGATGATGTTGTTGAGGACTTCCCAGCAGAGATCCCACCCGATAGTAGCTTCAAGTTTACTACCGGGCTGGCTCTTTTACAGGGCAGGTGAAGATGGTATGTCCTGAGCCTCCACAGTACAGGCATAGTCCTTGGGACCTCTGCCGTTCTCTCTCCCTCCGGGACAGCCGAGCTCTACCCACCTGCATGGGTTTGTGGTCGTCGACGGGACAGACCGCGTTCTCTCGACTCGAGCGCCCCCTGTCCGGAGAGATGGTATGGCGCTTAGGACTGGTCTGACGACCCATGCGATTATCCGGGCATCAACTCGTAAGGCTAAGTCAATAAGACCGTTGAGTGTGGGGGGCAGCTCGAGGAGGTAGATCTCCTTTTGAACACGGTCGGCCAGCCCATGCAGGAATCGATCCCACTGCGCCGCCTCGTTCCACTGGCACGCGGCTGCCAGGGTACGGAACTGAATGGAGTAATCCGTGACCGAAGATGTTCCCTGATGTAAGTCTGAGAGCTGGTGAGCGGTCTCCCTGCCGGCCACGGCTCGATCGAATACCCTCCTCATTTCCTCCGAGAGGGAGGTGGAACTTACCAACTGTGACACAGGGTTTAAAAAGGCATGGAAAGCATGAATAATTAATCAATTAACAAAACGAGAAATGGAACATTACCAAATGGGGATAACACAAAAGAACAGAAGTTCATGGGTGTGACAATTGACTTTCACTTTTTTTTTTCAAAAAACAAAAAAAAAAAACTTTGAAAGAACTTGAGGGTAAATAAATCATGACAGAATTTTTTTTAGTGATGATAGTGAAGAGACTAGCACACCTTGAAGTGTCTCTGAGGAATATATAAGAACAGTGACAAACTGATTTATTTGACTTATCTGGTGAGCTAATCTAGATAGTCTTTAAGGATGGAATGAATGAGAGATCATCAGATTCGAGAAGCTCTTTCAGAAGAAAACATCTCAGTCAGACATCTTCATTGGGGACCGCAGAATAAAAGAAAAATGAGAAGAGAAAATGCGTATGGGTGGTTGGGGCCAGAGGAAATGCTGTGTGGGTGAAAAATTGGAGCCCCCCTTCCCTGTCTGACGTCAAAGCTTATGAAAATGTGTGAGAGGAGGGCGGATGGATGGATGGAGAGAAAGAGGGGGTGAATGAGTAGGAGGAAGTGAGAAGGGCGTCGGTTTGACTCACAGAGACAGAGTAAAAATAAACCATGTGGGCAGTGAAAGGATGCGGCCGCTCTCTCTCTCTCTATTTTAATGAGCAAACACTAGTGCTTCAGTTCAGTGGAATGGCCAAAATGAGCTTTATTCGGTCTTTCTTTGTATTTTTTTGTGTAGTCTCTTCCAACCGAAAACGCAAGTTCCTCATTTCATTGCACTGTCAATCATTCCTCAGCATTGTTCTGCATTCATATAATACAAGTTTTAACATAATGTTTTATTGCATTGCTGTAATGTATTATTAATGTCTGCCGAAGTGTTGGAATTGTGATGTTCACATCAATAATGGCACAAGTAGAAATGCAGTAGGAAACCCAATGATGCAAATGCTGATTCTCCTAGTCTCTTGATAACTGTGCGTTAATGAGCTGAACATATTTAGAGGAATAGTTCACCCTCAGGCCGATGTAGATGAGTTTGTTTCTCCATAGGAACAAATGTTTGAGAAAAAAAATTGCTCAGCAGTGGATACTCTGCAGTGAATGGGTGCCGTCAGAATGATAGTCCAAACAGCTGATAGAAACATCACAATAATCCACAAGTAATCCACAGCACTCCACTGCAGTCCATCATTAACAGGTTGTGAAATGAAAAGTTAAAACAAATCCATTGTAAGGACGTTTTAACTTTAAATCATTGTTTCTGGTTCAACTATGAGTCCATAATCCTTAAGCATCAGGCCATAACTTGTCCATGCCCTTTTTTCACATAAAAATCCACCAACTTCTTTGTTTAGGAGTATTTTGGACTGTTTTTCCTTGTAAACTGTAATGTTTATTTTAGCTGGAATCAATGGTCTTATTAAAAATGTCTTTATGATGAATTCATTTCTTACAAAAATCAGTTTGGAGTCTCATTCTGAGGATCCATTACTGAGCAAGTGATGGAATGCTATGTTTCTCCAAATTTCTTCAAATGAAAAATTTTTAAGCTTGAAGAGACAGGAAAAAAATACACAACAATAGACATTTGATATTGTAAAGTACCGTATTGTGTTCCAGACACTCTTTATCATTCTCAAACTTAAAATCCTCAAACTTTGTTTATGTTCTCGTAGAGATGGAGGAGAAAGTGTCAGAGAGGAGAGGACCGAGTAACAGAAGCCACAGTCCAGCAAACACCAAAGACGACCCACAACTGACAATCTGCAAGTCTCCGTGTTGAACTCAGGTTGGATATCATGTCTAAATGCAGCCGTGGTGTTCAGTTCACTATGTTGCATAGTCCTGTTCTAGAAAACTTGTATGCACCTTATCATGTTCTTTGAGAACATTTAAAGACATTTAGCAGAAAGTTCTAGTGTCTTTGCAAATGAGATTTGATCCAAATTCAGCTTAGTGCAAGCAACAAGTGTTACAAATACATTCCATATTCTCTGTCAGGTTCTAATGTCAGTAAAAAGCTTCAATGGTGCTAAATTTGTGTCATGCAAATTCTACAATGAAATTGTTTCCTTAACTTATTAGGACAGAGGACATGCTTCTCGTTCTAAGTGGAGCTGAGAGACACTGGGATTTAGGTCTCATTGCATTTACTGTTTCTTGTTTTAATGGATTTCTAACAAAAGTTTGGGAGAAACATGTTTATTTTATCCAACTAATCACAGTGCTAAAATAAGCAAACCGCTCAAACACTTTAAGATGTACAGCGAGCAAAACACGTTTACATTTTGGATTATATTAACATGTGAAATCCTGAAATTGAACCCTTACACTAGTAACACATTGAAGCAGTAAATATGAATATTTCAACTCTAAATGCACATTGAGTTTTCATAGGTTACAAAATGTAAATGGTTCAAATGAATTATAAAGGAAAATCCTATTATCACTGTTTAAAGGATGAATGGCTAATGTGAATAATGAATAAGAATTGTGCATTTCAGCGCTAATGTTAGAAATAGATCTGTGGCCTCTTTAATGACAGAATATTTATTTTTCAATTTCTCAATAAATTATGTTGTAATGTATCTCATGTTTATTTCTCTAGATTGTTACTTTTATTTTGCAATGTAAAAATATAAAACTTGTGTATTACAACAACTTTTATTTATCCCCTGCTTTTGTTTATGGTGCTTACAGTATTGTACATGCAAATGTCATTTGTGACACACGGTTCCTCCAGCCACACTCACCCTATTCTCATCTCAACAAACCAAGACAGATGATGCCTGTGATTCACTTGCCCTACCCTGCCATCATCATGATCATCATCATCATCATCAATATCACATATGGGGAAGTGTTTGGGAAAAAAAGAAAAAAAAAAAACCTGTCTCATAAATGTAGTTATTGTTTCAGTTGCCTATTTGGTGCCACTGGTGGCAAATACACTCAATCAATTAATCGCTAATCAATAAAATGATTTCATTAGAGTAATATGCTTTTGAAGCAAAGCAATGAACCAAAGATTATGTCATTCAAAAACTGTGGGACTCTATATTTCTTTATTCTGTGAAACACAAAAGAGGATATTTTGAAAGATACTTTGCAGGATTTTCGTCCATATGAAATTAAAGTCAAAAGAGTTGTTTCGGACCATTGTGACAAAATAAATTCAGAAAATACAGGCTTAAATTACAGATTTTTGAGTGAAGTATCCCTTTAGGCTAGACTGTGTTGTGTAAGAGCATGTCCTTGTGTGCTGGAGTGCCTTGAAGGCTGCCTTTTTCAAAGCAATAAATTGCAGATTATTATTATTATTTTATGAACACTAAAAAGTAACATTAAGTAGGATGTAAACAAGACTAAAGAGATTTGCCATGTCATGTAAAAGGGTCTTAATCTGCCGATAACTTGCTGTCCTTTATCATAGCACTGGTGTTCATTTAAACATAACCACTGATAAACTAATGAGGTTTTACAGCATTCACACTACCAGTTGGTGTGATCCATTGATTCTCTACATTCTAACATGTTCCAGTGTATTTACTATTGAATTGCTAGACAGCACTATACTGATATCACTCTCATATCTCAGCATTTGTGTAAAAACAGTATATCATTCTAAAAAATAATGATATAAACCATTTCTACTGGTACAAAACAAGACACTTTTTGTGATGGAACCATATAATTAGAAGATCAAACTAGGCGATGAATCATAACGTTATTCTGTTTTTCTTCTCACTTTATCATATTTGCATACTTGCAGTACAACTTTGTGGAATTTAATAAAAATAATCTAGATCATCACTGACCAAACCTCCAATAGTTTTAAAATCTGACATTACCAGTCCGTTTACTTATCATCTCATCTTAATTTTCTGATGAATTTGATTCCCAGGATCGCTTTCCTTCAGGTCATGTGTGTAGTGAGGTGACGCAGAAACTCTCCGCGGGTGCTTGTGTGTCCAGGAAACACAGCGTGACAGAACTCACACACCTGTGACTGCAGCGTGACTCCAGACATGAACAGCCCTCCAGCTTGACTGACCAACTCACTGTCCAGAAACGAGGATGACCAGGGCCTCTGTGGGACCGAGAAACACGTCAGATGCTTATATTGTGTAAGATGTGCAGGAGGTGTGATCAGAAGCAGGACTAGACACAATTTAAGAGCTTAAAGAAAAGAAACTGAAGTGAATCAATGCTAAAAAATCACTGGTGGGATACGAACCCGCAGTCTCTGTGAAGTCTGGTTAGCATAATAATTTTGCTCAACTCTCCTCAGGTCATCCAAGGCACTGTTTTCTGTCGTCTTTACCGGATAGTGGAAAACTGCTTTATCGTGGTCATCCTGTTTCTGATCTGGCATGTCCAGGTTAAGATGCAGTTTGTCTAGTCCTCTATCAATTTGACTGAGATCACTAACAGCTGAAAAACAAACAAAGTATTCATAGCAGAAACCTTAATTTGACACTTGAGGTTGAATGATTCACAATTGCAGACAAAAGTGAGAATGGAAAAATTCTATTAGTATTAAGGCCTGTTCACACCGAGAACAGCAACTGTAAAGATAACTGCTTGCCACCAGTGTTGGGGAGGAACTAGTTACATCCAACACAGCTAAGTAATTTAATTACAAAAAAAACAAAACTAATCTTTTATGGTTACTGATAAAAAAATGTGCGATTAAATTACAGTTACTTATGAAAACGTTAACAATTACAAAGGGGGTTACATCTGAATATTTTCACATACATGCTGATTTGATTGATTCCAAAATTGCACTGAGTGCTCTAAAATGAGGCACCAACATTGTTTATTATAAGCACACACTGCAGTTCTGTTGTCTTCAAATGCTTGAGCTAAGCAGGATGGATTCTGATTGGCTGTCTTAACTTTTTTTTTTTGCTTATAAACTGGAAACAAAATTATTCTGGAAGTTATTCCAACAACATTGTTCCTCTGTGCTGTTATTGCTACTTATTGAAACTATATCCACTTAAATTTTCTTAAACTTGGAAGTAAGCCGATGGGCGAGACTTCCGGTTCATTAGCCACTACAGGGAAATAACGAGAAGAATAACAACGTACATAACAATGTACAGTAAATGTTAAAACTGTTTGCATTACAAACCAGTATGTTCATAATTAGGATAATACACTAAAATAATATGGTAAAACACACACATTTTTTAAATAGCTGGAAGCAAATGAGACCGGAAGCAAGACCCATAGACTTTTTAGGTGAAGAAGAATGTGGATAGTTATTGTAATCGTTCTTGGTGTAAATGGGTCTTCAGTCAATGGTAGAATTTATAAGTGAACATTTCAGCAGACAGAGGGAGAACACTCTACTTTGAGAGCCCAGTATGTGTGGTCCATTGGGATCTCTTAGTGGTTCTTGATCATGGCGTTCTGCAGGATGGGGTCGGTGTCCTGACTTTTCCTCAAAGTTCATAGTTGGAGCCGTGGCTAAACCTAAAAGTGAACATTAATATATCACATATCATAGTGTATACAATCATTTAATACACTGTGACATTATTAATGAAGTAATTAGTAGTATTTTATCTGCAAGATTCTTATGACCTTGTTGTCGTTGTATTGTGTCAGAGAGATGTTGTATTATTGCTGCTTGTTTTAAGCAGAGAGACTGGAGACGGACAAACTCCTGGTACAGTGCTGCATACGCCTCCTCCATCTGAGAGCGGAACTTCAAAAATAAAACTTACTTAAAAGTCTTTGAGTTTGCAGTCTTGAAGACTTCTGTAAAGGAATATAGAAATGAGGAAAACTAGTCACTAAAATAATAGAGAAAGAATGCTCAGAATTATTAGCAAGAAAAAGTACAAAATAACATTTCACTGATTAGTGTGGTAAGCTGACTCAATGAAACCTGCCATTCAAAAGCCTATTATTATTATTATTATTTTTTCATGTAATTGTAACTTACAATTATGATTTTATTATTATTATTATAAATAATGCATTGGTACATTCTGTTTATTTTACCATCAAGAAATGTAGGGGAGACCAGGATGGTTGTAACTGGGTAGCCTACAGTAAAATAACCTCTGGATTATTTTACCCAATTGATTTGACATGAATAAATAACAACTTGTAAGGCGAGAACAACTTTTCAAATCTTTCTTTCTTTTTTGCATTTACAGGGGTGGCTACAGGCTTTTGGTTGCACACTTCTAACTATTAAAATCTGTCGCACAGTGTGTTCCTCCGCAACAATACTTAAAAACCACAAGTGTCAACCGAAACCACAAGTTACACAGTAGCCTTTGTAACCTTTGTTTGAGTACCACTAGATATTCGACAAAAATATATAGACTAGCAAACAACTCGGAGTACGTCCTCGTTAATAGATTCAATGTCACTATAATATCAATACTGACAAACACGTTATTTTCTCCTAAAAACATTCAGCTTCTGTCGCTCTGTACTGTCATCGCAATAGGTTGCATTCCGGTGGCCACAGAATGAAAGCATAAAGAGGAAGAACTTCTAGCAGTCTATATAATATACATGCTTACTATATCAAACATCCGTGATCAATCCGGTACAGCTGAAGATATATTTTACGTCTGCCACTCTACTGACTCTGATGATGAGGCCGTGTATGCACTCCAGCGAAAAATACTAAAACAAGCAATCCGTCTGTGTCAGGAAATCAAAACCAGGAACTAAAACAGGAACCTCCTTCTGGGTCTTTTTAAAGTGACCCAGCACAGAAACAGAGCATAGCTTTTATCACGTCTGCTACTCCTCACTCCACAGCCTACTGTTTGTTTTTGTGTCTCCTCTCCATTTTCACGAATGACAGCGTGATGAAAAGTTATTGATAACGAATTTATAGGTAGCAGCCTATAATTAATTTATTTGCTCATAATGTTATCATTTCTGAAATCATTTTATGCAGAAATACCCAGTGCGGATATATAACTTCGTTATCTATCCATCACGAGTATCAGAAAACCATAGAGTGAGCTATTTTAAGATTTACATATATATTTAGTAATTTAGCAGACGCTTTTATCCAATCCAAAGAGACTTAGAAAGGAGGACAAAGACTAGTTGTTAAGCTCAACATTTTGCAATATTTTTAAACACACAAACCAAGAATGAAATGAAAATTCAACTTACTTATTTTTTATTGAAGCATGTTGTAGATCTTGATGTGAACAGTGCATAACTGGACCTTCTGGTGAAAACAACAAACTTCTCTCTGGTGACATATGCAGGACTTCTCCAATCATTTAGTCTGCTTAAACTTTGCTTCTACAAGCTTGCCTTCATCTGCCTCCACTTTGAGTCAATGTCCACATCTCAGCAAAAGTTAGACCATATAGGGCTGAGTTTATCTGTTTATCTGAGTTTATCATTTTTCTTTTCTCCTTTTGACCGAACCTCTGTATGTCTTAGAAAAAAAAGCACTTCTGTTTTTTTAATACTTAGGTACATTTTAAATGTATACTTTTTTACCTTTAAGTATGTTTTTGGCCATTTTGTGATGTTGACCACATCATGTCTCTTTCTGAAATATGTGCAAAATGTGGAATCCCAAGTTTACAGCAATACTGAAATTGCATAGACACAAACAACCATCAATCACTTAATTAACCCTCGCATTGAGTTCCTCAATGAGGTTAAAATTATATTAGATACACCAGTATAGATCAGTCTGGAGGTACTACTTGCGTTGCCTGTATAAAGGGGTTCCCTTTGTTGTCTTTGAAAGGGGGTTTCCCGATGTCGCTGATTGGCTGGAAGTTCAGTAGTCGTTGAAGTGACGTCTTGGGAAGCCCGTGGTTGGGCGTTGGCTGACGATGCAGAGTTGTGTGGGCTGTTTGAAGTTGAACGGGCACTCGAGGTCAGACTCGGAGACACAGCGTTACAAAACTTAACTCAGAACACGAAACTCTCAAAGGGAAAAGAAAAGAAACTAAAGTAAAAGAACAGAAGTACAGTTTGACGAGACTAGGTGATGTTTCTTCTCATCGTGGCTAAGTAGCAGCAGGTGTGCAGTCCGAAGCACGCTGGAACCGCGCTCAAAGAACGCTAACAGTGATGACTAAAAGCATGACTAAAAAGCAAACACTACAAGCTAAAAAGCAAACTAAAAGCAGAATTTGATGGTGTCCTGTGTATTTAAACTGGCCTGTTGGCCACACCTCAAATGGTGTCTTGACCAATTAGATATCATCTTTGCTCGGGGTATCATAAATCATATGTTATCTTATCAAGCACGTGGTCCAAATTTTACCGCTCTTGCAGGGTATAATTTTGGACATGATTACTATAACAAGAATATGATACATTTGAAGATAACTGATGGTCAGAAACATTTCAAGCAAGCAGATTCAAGCACATACTAAACATGAATATGAATCCTTAAGCTATCCCATAGTTATTAAAAGACATACCCATTAAGTGATTATAAACATGATAGTAAAATGTGTGGGTTACATATAAATGAATATGGAGTTAAGTGATGGACTGATATATTTATAAGTCATTTTGAGTTCATTTTGGTCCATTTATATCTAGAAAAGTTCCTGTGCCATTCTCTAACATAAAGATGTTCTGTGGGGACCAGGGGCCGGTTGCACCAGCTGTGCGTAAGTTATAACTTAGCCTAGTTTTGACGTAAATGGACACTAAGTTACAACTTACGGACTACTAAATATTTCTGCGTTGCACCATTAAACTTAGTTTAAACGTAACTATACGTTGTAACTAAATATTTACGGAAGCCTCTGTCAATGAATAACGGTCGGAATAAGATGTCAGCCAGATTAGATCACATTGATGAACTCGTATTTGATCATGAAGAGCCGCAAGTTCGTCAACGAGTTTTACGAGACAGACATCATCCGTTGGATATTTATGATGATGTTGACATATATGCTCGTTTGCGCTTTAAAAGAGAGGGCATAATGCGGATAACGGACATGATAGCGTCTGATATTCAGCACGAGACAGACAGAAACGGCGTTCTCTCCCCAAGCCTCTCTGCTCACAGCCTTTTGCATTTATTTTGTTTGTTATGTCCTGCCAAATCTCACCTTTTTTCCGGTTTGTGACAGATGAGTTTAATTTGCTTTCAAGGACTGTTTTGTTTTCTTTGTATCCATCAATTAAAATAAGAATTTCTTCATGACTGAAATTTTGTGCATGACTGAATGTTTTGAGTTCGATAACGTGTGCTTTAATGTCTTTTTTAACTTTCAGTTTAGGCCAGTCAAGAATGAGTTTCAAATTACGTTCTGTTCAGACTATTTCCTATTTAAAATAGACGTCATTCTATGCGACAACGCATTACTTTACGGAGAGCTTATGACCTACTAGCTACGTTCTGCCTTAAGAATAAATGGTGCAACCGAATAAAGTACAGAGTTAGTTATAAACTAGCTAGTAGTTACTAAGCCTCTAGTTTGGACTTTACGTTCCAGTTTAAGTAAGAACTTACGAACGGCTGGTGCAACCCTACCCAGAGGTTAAGAGGTCCCCTTAGGAATTTCAGTTCTGTTCTGCTAGGTGGGGGGAAGTCAATCCAAGGATCTTGTTTATTACTCTCATGGGTTTACATGTGCTGGCCGGAGTTGCATCTTGATTACTTGCCCAAAATTTGACAATCTCTTCTCCGAATTGAAATTGTCAATAATTGTTCTAGTGGTGTTAATGTTGAAAGCTGTTCTGTGAAAGAGTTGGTTGGTTGGATCTTGCTTCTGACTCTGGCACTAGGAATGATTTACAACCTCCTGTTGCCTTTCTGAGGAATTCGGCTCGTGTTTCAACCACAGTCCTGATCGACTCTTTAATTTGTCTGGTTCGGGTACGCTACACTTGATTCACTGTTTGCTGATGAATGTGCCCCTTGTGGCACACTCAGAGTAAGATCTTCAAATCATTGTGGAAGCTGCAAATATATAGTTCAGTCATGAAACTCTACTGGCGCAGAGTAATGGGTTGTTAATGTAACTGATGAAATCAGAGAGTTAAACTACTTGCCACAAGCTGATTGGTTCATGCTGCATATGCAGCCAATGAGTTTACTGCCTTGCATTTATATGAATGGTTAGCATTCACTTGAGATTTTTGCAGTGCACTTTGAGAGTTTCTCTGAAACCCTCCACCTTCCCCAGCTCCACATATGTAGATCTGCTATGGGTTATTGTATATGCTATTAGTGCAGCAGCAGTATGCCTTCAATACTCACAGCATCGTATCGTCATATACATCGGCAGTAGCAGTTCCTGTACTTGCTTGCAGCAGCAGCTTCATGCAAACAAATGTGAGTAATCATGTAAATATTGTTTAGTTAATACATTGTAGTTATAATTGTGAATGTCTGGCGATCTTTGGAATGTGTAATCACGATCACGATGTGATCGCGGATAGGCGCTAATTCCATAAGCCGCATTAGTCTGATCACGTTGAATTTACACGTGTTGTTGTATTACATGCTGTGTCATGCCGTGTATTGGAGTTTACTTTATTATACAATATTCATATTGTCACGGTTCGCGAATGCACCGTCTCCAGCTGTAGTCATGTTATGTCATGTTGATTGGTTCTTGTGGGTGTTGCCACGGATCGCCTGATCAGCGGCAGGTGCATCTCATTCCACCGCCTATTTAACGCCCTGTCTTTCGTCTCCTGTTTGTCAGATCGTTGTTTGAGGTCCTCGTGTAGATGTCTGTTCGTGCTCCTGTGTTCCTGTCTTTGCTCTGTGTCCTGCTTCAGTCTTCATCGGATATTCACAGTCATTCACGGATTATCACCGCCGATCACCGATCTACCATCACCGCCATCGCTACCAATGCACTCCAACCACCTACCCACCTGTCTGTGCTGCCATCGTGGTTCCTGCGTCACTCACCAGCATTCATCCATCATACTTCTGTCAATAAACTACCTTTACTTGCATCTGCCTCCTGTCCTCCATTGTTAGCGTCACAGAACGATCTGACCAACATGGAGGCAGCGAGTAATCAACCCTCCTCTCTCGAAGCTTTCCTCAGCGCCAGTGTTCGGAGGATGGACTCCCAGGAGCGGACTCTTAACGACACTGGTCGCGCGGTTCAGGCTTTAGTGACGCAGGTGTCCGAGCTCACCAAACAGTTCCAGCTATTACGAGCTCCCACTGCGCCACTCAAACCGCCTGTTCCACCAGCACCATCGGAGGCCCCCTCCCAGCCGGAACCACGCCTCCCGATTCCGGAGGCTTACTCAGGTGAACCCGATTATTGTAGAGCTTTCCTTAACCGTTGTGATATGCATTTTGCCCTCCAGCCTAGAACGTTCGCCACTGAGAGGGCCAAGGTGGCGTTCGTCCTGACCCTGCTCTCTGGGAGGGCGGCATTGTGGGGAACAGCGGTGTGGGAGAACCAGGACCCATGCTGCGCCTCGTTCCAGGCCCTCTCCGCCGAGATGAGACGGGTCTTTGATCGGGCCGCTGCAGGACGGGAGGCGGCCAGGAGGCTGGCGGAGTTGCGCCAGCACGAGAGATCCGTCTCGGACTACTCCATCGAGTTCCGGACCCTGGCGGCGGAGTGCCATTGGAACGAGGAGGCGCAGTGGGACATGTTCCTGCATGGGCTGGCTGACCGCGTCCAGAGGGAGATCTACGCCCTGGACCTTCCCCCGTCGTTCAATGGACTCATTGAGCTGGCCCTTCGGGTCGACGCACGTCTGGCACGGATGGAGAGGAGGGGGCTACTCAACACCCCATCCAGGGGACCGGCAGACGTGCGGTTCAGCGGCGGGGACGTGGCCAGCCCCGTCTACGATCACGAGCCCATGCAGGTAGGGCGAGCTCGGCTTTCCCGGGAGGAGAAGGAGAGGCGGAGGTCCCTGGGCCTTTGCCTTTACTGCGGGGGAGCCGGACATCAAGCCCACGCCTGTCCGGTAAAAGGCCAGGCCCGGTAGTACGTATGAGGCTACTATCGGGTGGGATCTCCGCCGAGAAGACCTCATCATCATCATCATCATCACCATCATCTTCTACGCTCCTCCCGGTATGGCTGCGGTGGTCGGCACAGACACATCACTGTCAGGCACTACTGGATTCCGGGGCAGAAGGTAACTTCATGGACAGCACATTAGCCCACAAGCTCCACATCCCCCTCAGACCTCTTCCGCACCACATCACGGTTCACGCCCTCACTGGTCAGCAACTTCCCACCATATCATACATCACTGAAGACATTACACTCATCACCTCTGGCAATCACTCCGAAACCATCTCTTTTCACATCCTTGACTCTCCCCTGGCACCCATTGTCCTCGGACACCCTTGGCTCCTCCTCCACAACCCTAGCATTGACTGGCTCTCTAACTCCGTTTTGTCTTGGTGTAAAAGGTGTCATGAGTCTTGTCTAGTGTCTGCCTGTCCGTCTGTGTCTGTGTCTGTGTTGCAGGAGGAGGCGGTGGATTTGTCTAACGTGCCCGCTGAGTACCTCCATCTGAAGGAAGTGTTCAGTAAGTCTCGGGCTGCTTCTCTTCCTCCGCATCGTCCTTACGACTGTGCCATAGATTTACTATCAGGTAAGTCTCCGCCTAAGGGCAAACTCTATTCACTTTCTGTTCCAGAGAGGGAGGCTATGGAGAAATATATTTCTGATTCTCTAGCTTCCAAATTCATCCGCCCTTCCTCTTCTCCTGCGGGGGCGGGGTTCTTTTTTGTGGGAAAGAAGGACGGATCTCTGCGACCTTGTATTGATTACCGGGGACTGAACAACATCACGGTAAAGAATACTTATCCTTTGCCGTTGATGTCTTCGGCCTTCGAGAGGTTGCAGGGAGCGTCAATTTTCACAAAACTGGACTTACGCAATGCGTATCATTTGGTTCGGATCAGGGAGGGGGATGAATGGAAGACCGCTTTTAACACCCCCAGAGGGCACTTTGAATACTTGGTTATGCCCTTTGGGCTCTCCAACTCCCCAGCGGTCTTCCAGGCACTCGTCAACGACGTGCTGCGAGATATGATCGATCAGTTCATTTATGTCTACCTGGACGACATATTGATTTTTTCCTCTTCTCTCCAGGAACATGTGCAGCACGTCCAACGAGTGCTTCAGAGGTTGCTAGAGAATGGGCTTTTTGTCAAGGCGGAGAAATGCGAATTTCATGCACAGTCAATTCCATTTTTGGGGTATATCGTGTCGACTGAGGGAATACGCATGGATCCCGAGAAGGTTAAGGCTGTGGTAGAATGGCCAACCCCAGATTCCCGTAAGGCCCTACAGAGGTTTCTGGGGTTCGCTAACTTCTACCGGCATTTTATTCGCAACTTCAGCCAACTAGCCGCACCTCTGACCGCCTTGACCTCCGCCAGAACTGCGTTCAGGTGGTCGGACACAGCTCAGGCTGTGTTCGCTAATCTGAAGAGCCGTTTCATTTCAGCCCCTATTCTGATTACCCCTGACCCTACACGTCAGTTCGTGGTGGAGGTCGACGCATCAGAGGTGGGGGTAGGAGCGGTGTTATCGCAACGTTCTCCCTTAGACGACAAGGTCCACCCTTGCGCGTATTTCTCATATCGTTTATCTCCGGCAGAACGAAATTACGATATTGGTAACCGAGAATTGTTGGCAGTTAAGATGGCATTGGAGGAATGGCGTCACTGGTTAGAGGGATCGGGGGTTCCCTTTATAGTATGGACTGACCACAAGAATTTAGAGTACATTAGCACCGCCAAGAGGTTGAACTCCAGGCAGGCTCGGTGGGCACTTTTTTTCGGACGTTTTGGCTTTACTATCTCGTACCGCCCGGGTTCCAAGAATATCAAACCCGATTCTTTGTCGCGTATTTTTGACCATTCCGAACGCCCGTCCACTCCCGAGTGTATTTTTCCTGAGACATTAGTGGTCTCCACTCTCACATGGGAGATCGAATCGAAGGTCAGAACGGCCTTAGAAGGGGTAACGCCTCCGCCCGGGTGTCCACCGAACCGTTTATTTGTGCCGGAGGGATTAAGGTCCAACGTTATCCAGTGGGGACATTGCTCGAATGTAGCTTGCCATCCAGGGGTTAACCGTACTAGATTTTTAGTCAAGCAACGATTCTGGTGGCCACTTATGGCTCGCGACATTCACAGTTTTGTTTTGGCTTGCTCGGTTTGTGCCACTGGTAAGACTTCCAATCGGCCCCCTGATGGGTTACTCCAACCGCTGCCGGTTCCTTCGAGACCCTGGTCCCACATCGCTCTAGATTTTATTACCGCCCTCCCAGGGCAACACGGTAGTTTTAACCGTGGTGGACCGGTTCTCGAAGGCAGCCCACTTTATTCCCTTGCCCAAATTACCTTCAGCCAAGGAGACAGCGTTGACTGTCGTAGACCACATCTTTCGTTTACATGGCCTCCCGATAGAGGTGGTTTCCGACAGGGGACCCCAATTTGTGGCTAAATTTTGGCAAGAATTCTGTAGACTACTGGGAGCGACTGTAAGTCTGTCCTCAGGGTTTCACCCCCAGAGCAATGGTCAAACCGAGAGAGCCAACCAAGATTTGGAAAGGGTGTTGCGATGTTTGGTCTCCAAGAATCCTTCCTCCTGGAGCCAACAATTGTCTATGGTGGAGTACGCCCACAATACCTTACCAGTATCAGCTACGGGCCTATCTCCTTTTGAGTGTAGTGTAGGTTACCAGCCACCTATTTTTCCTAGTATGGAATCCGAAGTTGCGGTCCCCTCCGCTCACGCCTTCGTCCAGAGGTGCCACCGCACTTGGACCAGAGCCCGTGAGACTCTACTCCAAGTGGGGGCGCGCACCAAGGCCAAGGCCGATCGCCACCGGTCTAGGCCTCCCGTATACGTCGTGGGTCAAAAGGTGTGGCTTTCAACCAAAAATATTCCTCTCCGGTCCGTATCTAATAAGTTGGCTCCCAAATTTATTGGCCCGTTTACTGTCACTCACCAGCATTCATCCATCATACTTCTGTCAATAAACTACCTTTACTTGCATCTGCCTCCTGTCCTCCATTGTTAGCGTCAGACATATATTATCTGGAAGTTGAGTATTCGTTTGTGATGACTAATTTAACCAGTTATTGATATTTTGTGAGGTTATTTTTTTAGTGAATATATACAGATGTTGTGTTCGTATTGTATTTTTTATCTGTTTCACAGACCACACACACAACACAATAACCTGTCAAATACTGCCATTTGTTCTATCACAACTCCAAATGATGTTGTAATGGATATCACTGACTACCTGAAAAGTACTATTAAAGAAAAGCTTGAAAGGATTCACATCAACCATGCCTGATTCTCTAACTTGAATCAATGTCCATATTTGTCCGCCGGTAGAACTGAAATTTTACCAAGGTTGACAGAGCTGGTACCCTGCAACAAATTGGTCCCTCGAGCCGGATACTGGCAACAGCAAACAATATGGACACTGCAGCTAGTGATGCAACGGAGCCTGTGGTCAGACCCAAGAGACAAAGTAAACCACCTTCACATCTGAGTGACAATGAGGTTGGCTATATACCCCCAGTGGACCCTCCTCCAATCTCTTCTTCTCGCTGTCACAGCCAACATAAGAGCCAATCGAGGAAAACGTCCCACAGTAAAGCCAGCTCTCGTTCCAGATCCAGTGGTCATTCCATTATCTCTGTTGTGCAAGCTACTTCTGCACTCACAAGCAGTCAGGCAGCCATGGTGGATGAGAGAGTAAAACAGAGGCAGTATGACAACTCATTCTCTACTATAGGAGAGGAAGAATTGTATAAACTTGTTAAATCGTCTAAACCAACAACATGTACTGTATGTTAGACCCTATACCATCTAAGCTCCTAAAAGAGGTGCTTTCAGAAGTCATAGATCCTCTTCTGACTATTATTAATTCCTCATTGTCATTAGGATATGTCCCCAAAACCTTAAAACTGGCTGTTATTAAGCCTTTCATCAAAAAAATCTCATCAAAAATCACAACTTGACCCCAAAGAACTAGTTAATTATAGACCAATCTCGAATCTCCCTTTTCTGTCCAAGATTATAGAAAAGGTGGTATCCTCACAATTATATTCCTTCTTAGAGAAAAATGGTATATATAAGGATTTCCAGTCAGGATTTAGACCGTATCATAGTACTGAGACTGCTCTCCTTAGAGTTACAAATGACCTGCTCTTATCATCTGATCGTGGTTGTATCTCTCTATTAGTTTTATTGGATCTTAGTGCTGCGTTTGACACAATTGACCACAACATTCTTTTGCATAGACTTGAACACTTTGTTGGCATTAATGGAAGTGCATTAGCATGGTTTAAATCGTACTTATATGACCGCCATCAGTTCGTAGCAGTGAATGAAGATGTATCATATCGATCACAAGTGCAGTATGGAGTACCTCAAGGCTCAGTACTAGGGCCGCTACTCTTCACGCTTTATATGTTACCCTTGGGAGATATCATCAGGAAACATGGTGTTAGCTTTCACTGTTATGCTGATGATACTCAGCTCTATATTTCTTTGCGGCCCGGTGACACACACCAATTTGAAAAACGAATGGAATGCATAGTCAATATAAAAAACTGGATAACGAGTAATTTCTTACTGCTAAATTCCGAAAAAACAGAGGTGTTAATTATAGGACCTAAAAACTATGCATGTAATAAACTAGAACACTGTCTAAGACTTGATGGCTGCTCTGTCAATTCTTCGTCATCAGTTAGGAACCTAGGTGTGCTATTTGATCACAATTTTTCCTTAGAAATCCACGTTTCTAGCATTTGTAAAACTGCATTTTTCCATCTCAAAAATATATCTTAATTAAGGCCTATGCTCTCAATGTCAAATGCAGGAATGTTAATCCATGCATTTATGACTTCAAGGTTAGATTATTGTAATGCTTTATTGGGTGGTTGTTCTGCATGCTTAGTAAACAAGCTACAGCTAGTCTAAAATGCAGCAGCAAGAGTTCTTACTAGAACCAGGAAATATGACCATATTAGCCCGGTCCTGTCAACACTGCACTGGCTCCCTATCAAACATCGTATAGATTTTAAAATATTGCTTATTACTTATAAAGCCCTGAATGGTTTAGCACCTCAGTATTTGAATGAGCTCCTTTTACATTATAATCCTCTACATTCGCTACGTTCTCAAAACTCAGGCAATTTGATAATACCTAGAATATCAAAATCAACTGCGGGCGGCAGATCCTTTTCCTATTTGGCGCCTAAACTCTAGAATAACCTACCTAACTTTGTTCGGGAGGCAGACACACTCTTGCAGTTTAAATCTAGATTAAAGACCCATTTCTTTAACCTGGCTTACACATAACATACTAATATGCTTTTAATATCCAAATCCGTTAAAGGATCTTTAGGCTGCATTAATTAGGTAAACCGGAACCGGAACACTTCCCATACCACCCGATGTACTTGCTACATCATTAGAAGAATGGCATCTACGCTAAAATTAGTCTGTTTCTCTCTTATTCCGAGGTCACCGTAGTCCCCAGATCCAGTCTGTATCCAGATCAGAGGGTCACTGCAGTCACCCAGATCCAGTACGTATCCAGACCAGATGGTGGATCAGCACCTAGAAAGGACCTCTACATCCCTGAAAGACAGCGGAGACCAGGACAACTAGAGCGCCAGATACAGATCCCCTGTAAAGACCTTGTCTCAGATGACCACCAGGACAAGACCACAGGAAACAGATGATTCCCTCTGCACAATCTGACTTTGCTGCAGCCTGGAATTGAACTACTGGTTTCATCTGGTCAGAGGAGAACTGGCCCCCCAACTGAGCCTGGTTTCTCCCAAGGTTTTTTTCTCCATTCTGTCACCGAAGGAGTTTCGGTTCCTTGCCGCTGTCGCCTCTGGCTTGCTTAGTTGGGGTCACTTCATCTACAGCGATATCGTTGACTTGATTGCAAATAAATGCACAGACACTATTTAAACTGAAAAGAGATGACATCACTGAATTTAATGATGAACTGCCTTTAACTGTAATTTTGCATTATTGACACACTGATTTCCTAATGAATGTTGTTCAGTTGCTTTGACGCAATGTATTTTGTTTAAAGCGCTATATAAATAAAGGTGACTTGACTTCACTTGACAACCTACTTCACTAGATAGAGGAGGACACTCTGGCAGAAATAGAATATCAGAGACTGCAAACACAAGCTAAAGAGGCTCATTGTGTTCAGAAGAGGCTATCATGGCAAAGGAAGCACTAACTAAACAGTTAGAACGACGACGTAAGCTGAAAAGGCAGAGATTGACCTAGTGGCCAAACTGGTGAATTCTTTGCTCGGCCAAGACTTCAGTGTGGATGACGCAGGTCCTTAAGGATCCCCAGACACAACCGTGCCACCACCAGAGTTACTTCATGCCAGCCCAGTCCAGTCTCCTGTACCGCAGCAGTCTCCCTGCCCCTTATCGTCCATGATGCAAGTCATGCAGACTGTCTCAGAGGCACAGAGCACATCAAGGGGTCCATGCATAGTTCAGTCAATACCCAAAACTCCTGAATTGACATTACAATCAACTATGCCGTTACAAGTTCCAACTTACACTGCACAGTTGTCCGCATGTACAGTCACTCAAACCAAGGAAGATCACAAGTAGCACATTACGAGGAAAATATATCACATGTCTTTCAGCAGCCAAGCCCAGTCTCAATACCACTACCTCCATTCAGCCCTGTGCAACAAGCAGCGACTTAGCTTGCGACACCATACACAGGTAGTGTTCTGATATCACAGAATAAACCTCTTGTTGGACTCATTGCATCAACCTCACATGTGAATACTTCGTTACCAAGGCAGTCAGCCCTTCTTATGAGTCAGACTCAGCCCATTCCAACCACTCATCATAGAGCGCCTATCTCATCTAACACACCCATCTGCACTCAACCATATTCACCTCTACCTTCTCCTCAAGCTGGTTACATACCACAACCTGGGACAGAACTTCTGATGGCAGCAGCCTATGGCATTCCTCGCCCCACACTACCAGTGTTTGAGAGTGGCACTGAAAATGACTTTGCCTTTTTGAAGTTGGCCTTAGATAATCTCTTAAGTCACCATACTCACATCAGCGAGCAGTACAAATATCAAGTGTTGCTGAGTCACCTGAAGTTTGCTAGTGCCCAACAACTGGCTAAAACATATATGCACCACCCAAATCCATACACCGCAGCCTTGCAAGCTTTGCAGGAGAAGTATGACCAGCCCAGGCAGCTTGTGCAATCTGAGTTAGGTGCAATCATGAGTACACCACCGCTTAAAATGGGGCATTCCAATGCATTTGACTCGTTCGCCTTATCTGTCCAATCCCTAGTAGGCATGCTGAGAACACTGGAAAGTCAAAACAAATATGAGCACATGTGTGGTTCTCACATCGACTGCCTGGGTAAATTGCCACCTGCTTACCGAGACAGCTTTGTAGAATACTGCCTGAGCCATGGAATTCTACGAACTGGTACAGATAGGACGTATACTCTCCCCGGCTTCGCAGCCTGGTTACAAATGAAATCAAAAGCTAAACGTATCTCAACCCGAGCAGCAGCTGTATTTCAGTCCAACACTACAAAGTCATCTGGGAAGAGTAAATACACTTCCATATCATCGAGAGCGTTCAACATCTATACTTCTGACATCAGAGAAATCTGTCAAGCCTTCTGCACTGGCACATGTAAAAGTCATCTCCAAGCCAAAGCCCTATTGTCCTCATTGCGACAACCAAGATCACTATCTGAACTCCTTTGATAAATTCAAAAGGCTGACAACTGCACAGATCATCACCTGGATCTCTCTGGAGTTCTCTTCCACAATGGTGGCCAAACAATGGAAGCTCACGCTGTCTTAGATGAAGGTTCTGAAAGAACTATCGTCCTTCCCCAAGTGGTTCGACAGCTCAGGCTAAATGGAGCTCCAGAAGTTCTTCCCTTGCACACAATACAAATTGAGATTCCGGCAACATGCAGTTGCAGTGAGCGGGGACATAAAAGGCATGTTCCACCAGGTACATTTATTACCTGGTGACAAATCGGTCCTGCAATTCATTTGGAGGAACATGCTGCATGCTGCACCACTTATGCTCTTCAGTATCATACCCAAAAAATACCGACACACCATGGCTGGACTAGTTGACATTGTGGAGACCTCGGTCTATGTTGATAACTGCCTTCACAGTACCCCAGATCAAGGTGAGGCCAAGGCCATAATAGATGGAATTGTGTCAGTCCTTGCTACAGGGAGGCTTTGAGATCCGACAATGGCCATCCAATGTACCATCCATCCTCAGGCACCTACCATCGGTAGCCAGATCAGCTAGTAGTGAGTGTTGGTTGTCTTATAGTAGAAATGACCTGCAAGAACTTACACTCGGCCTACAATGGAATTGCCTCGATGACACCCTCGGGTATAGAAACCTTGTAGTAGAGCTTGCCCAGCCAACCATGAGGAACCTGTATAAGACTTTGGCAAGCCAATACGACCCTTTGCAGTTCATCCTACCCTTCACCACGATGGCAAAAACTCTGATCCAGGATCTCTGGAAACACAACCTAAGCTGGGATGACCCTATTGAACCCTTACATCTGCGTGAGAAATGGTCCACATGGATTGCAGAGCTTTCCAGTATCACCGAACTACAATTCCCTTGAATTTATGCTACTGACAAGTCAGACACCCCGTCCACTGTCAGAGAGTTACATGTCTTTTGTGATGTCTCAGAGAGGGTATATGGTTCTGCTGCCTACCTTCAGGTCACCGACGAGAGTGATGAAGTCCATGTCACCTTTGTCCTAGCTCAATCTAGAGTGGCCCCTCAGAAATGTCTATCTATGCCCCGCCTAGAGTTGTGCGCTGCGCTCTCTGGAGCTCAGATGGCCAAAGTCATACAGATCAAACTTACCATTCCCATACACCAAGTCACATGGACTGATTCAACCATGGTGCTACATTTGTTAAAATCAGAATCTTGCAGATAACAAATTTTGTGGGATCCAGAGTAGCCGAGATCCAGACTTTGACTTTGATTTTGACCCAGACTTTTGAGATGTGTCCAGATGGAGGTATGTTGACTCTGCTAGAAATCCAGCTGACCACATCACCAGGGGTCTTACCTTAGCAGAACTAGCTTGCCCTCACCAATGGAGATCCGGTCCCTCCTTTCTGACT
The DNA here is from genome assembly GCF_963082965.1 of Carassius carassius. Lineage (NCBI taxonomy): Eukaryota > Metazoa > Chordata > Actinopteri > Cypriniformes > Cyprinidae > Carassius > Carassius carassius. The sequence continues at coordinate 23,506,873 of NC_081798.1, forward strand.
CAACCGCAGAATAAGTGGCCAGTATTACCCAGTATAGGTTCTGAACCAGACCTGAGTGAGCTGAAAAGAGCATCCTTTGTTGGAGCCAAACAACAGTCTGTTCGTCTGTTCAAGCCACCATTTTTCTCAGCTGGCGTAGACTGCTTTGGGCCCTTTCATGTGAAGACAGGTCGACGCCAAGAGAAGAGATGGGGGATCTTATACAAGTGTTTGACGTTGTTTACATCTTGATCTACATGAACACCTAGACACAGACGCCTTCCTCCTGTCTTTACGATGCTTTATAGCCTGCAGAGGGAAGCCCTTTGATATACTATGTGACAACGGCACCAACTTCACTGGAGGTTATCATGAGGTAAGAGAATCCTTTAGTCAAATGACACCTGAACTTCAGACACAACTTGCTAAACAGCAGATCCAGTTTTGCTATATCCCACCGAGCACCCCTCACTTTGGCGGTACATGATAGCGAGAGGTGAAGTCAGTTAAGATTGCTTTGTGAGTCATTTTACGGGAACAATCCATGCCTGAATCTGTGATGCAAACATTACTAGTGGAAGTAGAGGGCATACTCAATTCCAAGCCACTTGACTATGTTTCATCGGACATTGCAGATCCGGACCCTGTGACCGAGAAACATGTTACTCATGGGACGCTGTGATGCTTCCTTACCACAAGTAATTTATGACTCCAACGAGCTCTTGAGGAAACCCAGGTGCCGACATAGCCAGGTATTGGCTGATCAGTTCTGGACCGCTTTTATCCGCAGCTATTTACTAGAACTACAGGGCAGACAGAAATGGACATCAGATGGCAAAGGGTTGGCAGTAGGACAAGTGGTGCTCCTAAATGACCATCAACTCCCACGAGCACTGTGGCCTGTGGGTACCGTGATGGAGACTAATGCAGACAAGAGGATTCGGACAGCTATAGTCAAAGTCAAGGACAAAATGTATCTGTGCCCTGTTGTGAAACTGATTCCACTTCCTCCAAAGAGGGATGAGGATAAAAACACTTTGGATGGCCTTTCTTAAGGGCTACAATTAGCCTGCCGATAATTGGGGGAGGCAATGTCAGAAAGACCACCTGGAACGGAAATTAAGCAACTGTTTCTGGTGGACCGATACTGTAGTTGCTACTTCCAGCAGACTGATACAAGAGCCAGCTCCAGACATGCGCTCTTCATTATTGTTCAGTGTTGTGCGTTCATGCAAACAAATGTGAGTAATCATGTAAATATTGTGTCATGATCCTGTCTCTTCCTGTCTCCCTCTGCTGGTCACTCTCTCACACTTTTCCCCATCACCCTCCGTTTCATTACTGACAGCTGTTCTCACTTTCCATTAGGCTCATTTCTCCCCACCTGTTCCTCATCCCGTCTCATTATCTTGGCTTTTTCTAACCCTCTCTTCTCCTGTCCTGTTGTTAGATGTCACAGGTGCGTTTTGACCAGTGTCTCTTCCACGTCCTGTCCTGTCCTGGCCTGTCGGGGTGGGTCGTCAGTCTTCTGCTCCACCCTGATTGAATCTGGGGCAAAGGGAAACTTTGTGGATGAGGAGTGGGCGCTTCAGCAAGCTATTCCTCTCACACACTTAAAAGTCTCCACTCCTCTTTTTGCCATTTATTCATTTAGCAGATGCTTTTATCCAAAGCGACTTACAGATGAGGACAGTGGAAGCAATCAAAAACAACAAAAAGAGCAAAGATATATAAGTGCTATAACAAGTCTCAGTTAGGTTAACACAGCACACGTAGCATGGGATTTTAAATAATACAATAAAAATAAAAAATACAAATAAAAAAATCGTAAGACTCTATTTACTTCCGCGCCCATCCTTAACACTCTGGATAGCACGGGACAGTTTATTGTCGAGGTTGATGCCTCCGAGGTGGGGGTGGGAGCCGTTTTTTCCCAGCGGTCGGCCTCTGATGACAAGATACACCAATGCACCTACTTTTCCCATCGTCTCTCCCAGTCTACTTTCTTCAGTTCATTATTCTCTGTCATTTAAGTTGGATTACCTGTGGTCAGACTCTGTCTTAAATAAAGAACTGTAATCGCCACGCTAATAGACGCTAATTCCATAAACTGCGTTAGTCTGATCACGTTGAACTCACACGTGTTGTTGTATTACATGCTGTGTCATGCCATGTATTGGAGTTTACTTTATTATATTATATTCATATATTATGACATATATTATCATTTGTGATGACTAATTTAATCAGCTATTGATATTTTGTAAGGCAATTTGCAGTGAATATACAGGTGCTGGTCATATAATTAGAATATCATCAAAAAGTTGATTTATTTCACTAATTCCATTCAAAAAGTGAAACTTGTATATTATATTCATTCATTACACACAGACTGATATATTTCAAAAGTTTTTTTCTTTTAATTTTCATGATTATAAACAGACAACTAAGGAAAATCCCAAATTCAGTATCTCAGAAAATTAGAATATTACTTAAGACCAATACAAAGAAAGGATTTTTAGATATCTTGGCCAACTGAAAAATATGAACTTGAAAAGTATGAGCATGTACAGCACTCAATACTTAGTTGGGGCTCCTTTTGCTTGAATTACTGCTGCAATGCTGCATGGCATGGAGTCAATCAGTCTGTGGCACTGCTCAAGAGTTATAAGAGCCCAGGTTGATCTGATAGTGGCCTTCAGCTCTTCTGCATTGTTGGGTCTGGCATTTCACATCTTCCTCTTCACAATACCCCATAGATTTTCTATGGGGTTAAGGTCAGGCGAGTTTGCTGGCCAATTTAGGGTGCTTTTACATCTCTAGTTCGATTCATTTGGTCCGAACCAAGGGGCAAACAATTATACATTGTAGCATTTTTCAGCTTTTTTGGTTCCTTTTCACACCACACTCATTGCTTTGGTCCGTACCAGTTGAAACGAACCAAAATGCAGTCACATGACAACATCTACATCACTCATTGGCCATGACATATTACCTAAACTGCTTTTCGATTGGAGAATTTACGTGCAGGAAAATTCCAACATAAAAGGAAAAGCCAGCAAACAACACGGAGACAATACAACTACACGACAACACGACTGCGCGGGCAGGTTTTGTCCCTGGCCATAATCTATTACATTGTTTGTATACACCACAATATGCAAAAAATACATTTCTGTAATGAAGCGCGGATGCGGCTTGAAAACAACGTTCTAATGCACTCCAAACGGCGAGCGGGAATCGCTCGTAACTTCAAGCGGAGGCGTGCATTAATTCTTCTTAACTCTGACATGCTCATGGTCATCTGACAAAATTTCTATGAGGCTCCGCACCTCCTCACTACTCCAAGTTTGTCCACGAGCTGCCATGCTAAAGTGCAAACTGTCAACAAACACTTCCTCATCCCATAATGCACAACGCAGCTGACTACGGCAGCTGGTTTAGTCCAAAAATGATCAGTACTTTTTGCAGTTGAGTCTGTTCGAGGTCGGATTACATTCTAACCACAAACTAACCCCTCTAGAGTTCGTTTGAAAGTGTACCGAGACCACCTCTTCAAGCAGGTCTCAGTACGCTTGTTTGGTCCGCTTTTGGTGCGCACCCGAGTGCAATTGCTGCTTTCTCACCTGCCCAATCCACCAGCACCAAAGGGGAAAACGAACTCTGGTACGATTCAACCGAACTAAATGAGGCAGGTGTGAAAGCCCCCTAAGAACAGGGATACCATGGTCCTTAAACCAGGTACTGGTAGCTTTGGCACTGTGTGCAGGTGCCAAGTCCTGTTTGAAAATGAAATCTGCATCTCCATAAAGTTGGTCAGCAGCATGAAGCATAAAGTGCTCTTATATTTCCTGGTACTGTATACGGCTGTGTTGACCTTGGACCTCAGAAAACACAGTGGACCAACAGCAGCAGATGACATGGCACCCGAAACCATCACTGACTGTGGAAACTTTACACTGGACCTCAAGCAACGTGTATAGTGTGCCTCTCCTCTCTTCCTCCAGACTCTGGGACACTGATTTCCAAAGGAAATGCAGAATTTACATTCATCAGAGAACATAAGTTTGAACCACGCAGCAGCAGTCCATTCCTCCAGGCGAGACACTGTTTGTTGTTCAACCCATGTCTTGCATACGTCTGTGTGTAGTGGTTCTTGAAGCAGTACAGTACTCAGTACTCACAGTACTCTCCAGTGTGCGGTTATCCCTATTGCTTGTACACTTTTTTCTACCACATCTTTTCCTTCCCTTTGCCTCTCTATTAATGTGCTTGGACAGAACTTTGTGAACAGCTTTTGCAATAACCTTTTGTGTCTTGCCCTCCTTGTGCAAGGTGTCAGTGGTCATCTTTTGGACAACTGTCAAGTCAGCAGTCTTCCCCATGATTGTGTAGCCTACAGAACTAGACTGAGAGACCATTTAAAGGCCTGTGCAGGTGTTTTGAGTTAATTAGCTGATTAGAGTGTGGCACCAGGTGTCTTCAATATTGAACCTTTTCACAATATTCAAATTTTCTGAGATACTGAATTTGGAATTTTCCTTAGTTGTCAGTTATAATCATCAGAACTAAAAGAAAGAAACATTTGAAATATATCAGTCTGTGTGTAATGAATGAATATAATATACAAGTTTCACTTTTTGAATGGAATTAGTAAAATAAATCAACTTTTTGATGATATTCTAATTATACAACCCGAATTCCGGAAAAGTTGGGACGTTTTTTAAATTTTAATAAAATGAAAACTAAAAGACTTTCAAATCCCATGAGCCAATATTTTATTCAAAATACAACATAGATAACATAGCAAATGTTTAAACTGAGAAAGATTACAATTTTATGCACAAAATGAGCTCATTTCAATTTTGATTTCTGCTACAGGTCTCAAAATAGTTGGGACGGGGCATGTTTACCATGGTGTAGCATCTCCTTTTCTTTTCAAAACAGTTTGAAGACGTCTGGGCATTGAGGCTATGAGTTGCTGGAGTTTTGCTGTTGGAATTTGGTCCCATTCTTGCCTTATATAGATTTCCAGCTGCTGAAGAGTTCGTGGTTGTCTTTGACGTATTTTTCGTTTAATGATGCGCCAAATGTTCTCTATAGGTGAAAGATCTGGACTGCAGGCAGGCCAGGTTAGCACCCGGACTCTTCTACGACGAAGCCATGCTGTTGTTATAGCTGCAGTATGTGGTTTTGCATTGTCCTGCTGAAATAAACAAGGCCTTCCCTGAAATAGACGTTGTTTGGAGGGAAGCATATGTTATCTAAAACCTTTATATACCTTTCAGCATTCACAGAGCCTTCCAAAACATGCAAGCTGCCCATACCGTATGCACTTATGGACCCCCATACCATCAGAGATGCTGGCTTTTGAACTGAACGCTGATAACATGCTGGAAGGTCTCCCTCCTCTTTAGCCCGGAGGACACGGCGTCCGTGATTTCCAACAAGAATGTCAAATTTGGACTCGTCTGACCATAAAACACTATTCCACTTTGAAATAGTCCATTTTAAATGAGCCTTGGCCCACAGGACACGACGGCGCTTCTGGGCCATGTTCACATATGGCTTCCTTTTTGCATGATAGAGCTTTGGTTGGCATCTGCTGATGGCACGGCAGATTGTGTTTACCGACAGTGGTTTCTGAAAGTATTCCTGGGCCCATTTAGTAATGTCATTGACACAATCATGCCGATGAGTGATGCAGTGTCGTCTGAGAGCCCGAAGACCACGGGCATCCAATAAAGGTCTCCGGCCTTGTCCCTTACGCACAGAGATTTCTCCAGTTTCTCTGAATCTTTTGATGATGTTATGCACTGTAGATGATGAGATTTCCAAAGCCTTTGCAATTTGACGTTGAGGAACATTGTTTTTAAAGTTTTCCACAATGTTTTTACGCAGTCTTTCACAGATTGGAGAGCCTCTGCCCATCTTTACTTCTGAGAGACTCTGCTTCTCTAAGACAAAGCTTTTATAGCTAATCATGTTACAGACCTGATATCAATTAACTTAATTAATCACTAGATGTTCTCCCAGCTGAATCTTTTCAAAACTGCTTGCTTTTTTAGCCATTTGTTGCCCCCCTGCCAACTTTTTTGAGACCTGTAGCAGGCATTAAATTTTAAATGAGCTAATTAAGTGGATAAAAGTGTAAAATTTCTCAGTTTAAACATTTGCTACGTTATCTATGTTCTATTGTGAATAAAATATTGGCTCATGTGATTTGAAATTCCTTTAGTTTTCATTTTATTAAAATTTAAAAAACGACCCAACTTTTCCGGAATTCGGGTTGTATGACCAGCACCTGTATACAGATGTTGCATTCATATTGTATTCTTTAGCTGTTTCACAGACCACACCCACACAACGCAATAACCTGTCAAATACTGCCATTTGATCTATTAAATCTCCAAATGATGTTGTAATGGATATCACTGACTTCCTGAAAAGTACTATTAAAGAAAAGCTTGAAAGGATTCACATCGACCATGCCTGATTCTCTAACCGGAATCAATGTCCATATTTGTCCGCTGGTAGAACTGAAGTTTTAACAAGGTTGACAGAGGTGGTACCCTGCAACAACCTGGACATTGTATAGAAAGCACCTGAAACTATCAATCATGGGCATCAAATGGCAGGACAGAGTGCAGAGTCTAAAGGTTTTGGACAGACCTGGTCTGCTCAGCATCGAGGCCATGATCATGAAGGACCTTTTTTGTTGGACAGGCCATGTTATACAAATGGACAATTTCTGTATCCCACATTTAGATTCTCTTCTGTCTCAAGGCCACAGGCGTTATAGTTGCCAAAAGAAGTGCTACAAGGAGTGTATCAAAGAAAGTCTAAAGAACCTTGGTTTCTCTGATTTCCCCCCAGAACTGGAATCCAAAGCTGAGGACAGAACCAGCTGGTGTGTAGCAATCAGCCAGGCCAATAGAAAATTCAGACAATGACAATGAGAAACTGTCATGGCTGCAAAGCAATGCAGGAAGAAATCTAAAACAACCAGCTAAATGAACAACCAGCAATTGGAAGAGCATGCTTCAAGTTAGAATCTCATAGAAAGCAGCGCATTGATGAAGCAAAAAAGTAACTTGTTTTTTTAAACTGTAAATTATGCAAAAGTCGTGTGGAATACCAAATCAAAATTTTAGATGGACACTTAAATATTAGGATTTTAACGCAAAAGTTGGATCAGGTTAATATACTTCTATGGACTGAATCAAATTTAGATTAAATTGGTTTAAGTGAAACAAATATGACAAATATTCCTGGTTATAAATTTTTTAAGAAAGACAGATTATCAAGTAAGGGTGGTGGAGTATTGTTCTATATGAGAGAAACTTTTAAGAGCACTTAAATTGACCTAAATAGTAAACTTGAATGTCTAGCCATAAACACTTTCTCCTCGTATGCAATTTAATATTGTGGTTTTACATAATCCGGCACCACACACACAATCCTTTTATAGTGATCTATTGAAAATGTTTGATGGTTCAGTCAAAACTATATTTTATGGGGATTTTAATATAAATTGGGCAGATAATAATGGAAGACACAAATTACAAATAAATAATCATAACTAAATTAAATGATCAACAATTAATTAAAAAAAACCAACTAGAATTACTGTAATACAACCCGAATTCCGGAAAAGTTGGGACGTTTTTTAAATTTTAATAAAATGAAAACTAAAGGAATTTCAAATCACATGAGCCAATATTTTATTCATAATAGAACATAGATAACGTAGCAAATGTTTAAACTGAGAAATTTTACACTTTTATCCACTTAATTAGCTCATTTAAAATTTAATGCCTGCTACAGGTCTCAAAAAAGTTGGCACGGGGGCAACAAATGGCTAAAAAAGCAAGCAGTTTTGAAAAGATTCAGCTGGGAGAACATCTAGTGATTAATTAAGTTAATTGATATCAGGTCTGTAACATGATTAGCTATAAAAGCTTTGTCTTAGAGAAGCAGAGTCTCTCAGAAGTAAAGATGGGCAGAGGCTCTCCAATCTGTGAAAGACTGCGTAAAAACATTGTGGAAAACTTTAAAAACAATGTTCCTCAACGTCAAATTGCAAAGGCTTTGGAAATCTCATCATCTACAGTGCATAACATCATCAAAAGATTCAGAGAAACTGGAGAAATCTCTGTGCGTAAGGGACAAGGCCGGAGACCTTTATTGGATGCCCGTGGTCTTCGGGCTCTCAGACGACACTGCATCACTCATCGGCATGATTGTGTCAATGACATTACTAAATGGGCCCAGGAATACTTTCAGAAACCACTGTCGGTAAACACAATCCGCCGTGCCATCAGCAGATGCCAACTAAAGCTCTATCATGCAAAAAGGAAGCCATATGTGAACATGGTCCAGAAGCGCCGTCGTGTCCTGTGGGCCAAGGCTCATTTAAAATGGACTATTTCAAAGTGGAATAGTGTTTTATGGTCAGACGAGTCCAAATTTGACATTCTTGTTGGAAATCACGGATGCCGTGTCCTCCGGGCTAAAGAGGAGGGAGACCTTCCAGCATGTTATCAGCGTTCAGTTCAAAAGCCAGCATCTCTGATTGTATGGGGGTGCATAAGTGCATACGGTATGGGCAGCTTGCATGTTTTGGAAGGCTCTGTGAATGCTGAAAGGTATATAAAGGTTTTAGATAACATATGCTTCCCTCCAAACAACGTCTATTTCAGGGAAGGCCTTGTTTATTTCAGCAGGACAATGCAAAACCACATACTGCAGCTATAACAACAGCATGGCTTCGTCGTAGAAGAGTCCGGGTGCTAACCTGGCCTGCCTGCAGTCCAGATCTTTCACCTATAGAGAACATTTGGCGCATCATTAAACGAAAAATAAGTCAAAGACGACCACGAACTCTTCAGCAGCTGGAAATCTATATAAGGCAAGAATGGGACCAAATTCCAACAGCAAAACTCCAGCAACTCATAGCCTCAATGCCCAGACGTCTTCAAACTGTTTTGAAAAGAAAAGGAGATGCTACACCATGGTAAACATGCCCCGTCCCAACTATTTTGAGACCTGTAGCAGAAATCAAAATTGAAATGAGCTCATTTTGTGCATAAAATTGTAAACTTTCTCAGTTTAAACATTTGCTATGTTATCTATGTTCTATTGTGAATAAAATATTGGCTCATGTGATTTGAAAGTCTTTTAGTTTTCATTTTATTAAAATTTAAAAAACGTCCCAACTTTTCCGGAATTCGGGTTGTAGATCTTATTTTTATAAATAGGGAAAAGTGTATTACAAATATGTATAATCTACTGACAGGTCTATCAGATCATAATATATTACAGCAAGGAAATTAACCAAACAATGATTACAGCAGTTCAAAAATCAGAGACCCAACAGACTCAAGTGTGGGATACCATAATCAAGAGTAAGTAAGTTTGAATTGGAAATGAACAATGCTGATTGGGGTAGGTATTTTTTTTTTTTTTTTTTTTTTTTTTTTACATTTAAATGAAGTGAATCAGTGTTGCACCTCTCTAATGGAAAATTTGACTAATTTGTTAAATAAGTATTATACCTCTCAGAAAAGTTTCAGAAAAAGAATAACTACCTTGGCTGAACTGTGACATTTGTAATCTTATGAAAAGAAGAGACAAGGAGCTAAAAACCACTTTATATAATATAATATTAATATTATATAATAATAATAATAATAATAATATACAAATATTATACAACTAATAGAGTGCTAGATGACAAAATATATTTTTATGGAAACAACTAATTTATCAAATAAGACTCATATTCAACAAGTAGTTAAAGAGTTATATTTAAATCTTAAAGTAATAAATGATAAAGCTACTTTGGCATGTAATTGTCCAGATGTTGAGTGTCAGCTTTATGCTGTTGATACTGTAATATATACATCTGCTAAGTCATCAGCTAAGGTTGTGGCACTTTTAAATGAGCAAATGGAAAACATATCCAGATGGCTCCAAGAAAATAATCTCACATTAAATGTTAAGAAAACTGTTTTTATGTGTTTTTCTAAAAAGGAAGAAGAAAAAAGAGGAAGTAAATGATGTTCATTTTTTTGTCATTCTAGATTCACAACTTAATTAAAATTAACTTAATTAAAAAACTAAAAACTGATTTTTTTAATTAGAAAAATTGAGATGCTGTAATCTGGCTTTAAAAATAATGGCCAAATCAATGGCATCATTGTCATATTTTAAAGAAATGGCACATGCTTAATTTTATGAATTTTAGAAATGTATCATATGTGAAACTGATTTGAGGATTGGAAGAGTCTGTAAAACTAGGTGCATGTGTTTTTTCTGTATACTGTTTATAATCTGTGAGGATTTTACATGAAGGGTTTGTTACATTAGTTTTTGTTACAGAGAGTTTTTTATTTATTTATTATTTTTTTCTTGGCTACAAAATCAAATACACTGATGAAAACAATATATTAATATTAAAAAATAAGTAATATTTTTCCTATATCCTCCTAAATATACATTTTATGATTTGTTTATATAGGCTAGGCTACTACACCTACACTTTTTTTTTATTATCACATAATAAGCCAGAAAATATATTGTTTAGTTTCTATAGGCTACTGTAATAAATACTATGTCAGTTAAGACTGCATCATTAAGATACTTTATTTATTACCTGGAAATGACTTTAAAAACGTATAAAACCGAGCATGAATGAAACATAGCTACACTGCATGATATTGTTTAGCGCTCCGTAATGTTCATATCTCCTCATTTCAGATACGAATAAAACACCAGGTCATGCATAGAGATTTTAGTTAAATTTACATGTATTTACACTTCTCCTCCCATTTCGCTTGATTCCCACCTCTGTTCTTCTACCTGCGTGGATATCAACAGCTCAACTGGGGTTTAGGTTGCCAGGTTGAGTTCACAAAGGGGTTGAAATTTGTGAACTATCGATTGTGTGAGTAGGATGCGTTTTCATAAACGATTTGGCAACTGGACAACCTTGGGATAATATATTGATGAGAATGTGATTATTCATATAACGAGGTTTGGGCCACGCAAATTACGGGAGTTTCGCGGGAGAAGTAACCAAACGGGAAGGGTACGGGAGACGGATGTGAAATACGGGGGACTCCCGGGAAAACGGGAGTGTTGACATGTATGGGGCGCATGTGTCACTCCAGATCGGCTGGTGGCGGTAATGCACCAAAGACAGCCAACACAACTCATGAAGAAAAACCAGGCTCGCGGCAGATCTCAGGTCAGCTGCTAAACTACAATTACCCGAGTGTGCACGTCATCAGTTCAAGAGCGCGTGAGTGCGGTGCATTTAAAGCGAACGGTTTGTAAGTTCACACACTGCTTTAAAATATGCATGCGGTTCAGTTTGATTAATGAATACATTAACAAATTGCATGATTGTATTGATTGATTGTATTTCGTGAAAGGTAAGTCCGGCCATTCTGTTTCTTATTCCAGTTATCGAAGGATGCAATACATTACAAATGTATGCAATAAACGTAACTTACATTACCTTTTTTTTTTGTAGGTGGCAATGGAAAGACATTTTTACATTGTTATCATCTGTGCATTGGTGTCTTTGCACCTCCGGTTAGTCCAAGCAGCCAGACAGGGTCAAGACATAAAATGTGGAGGTATTTCAGCTTTTTTCAAACCTTTTATAATGTACTGTGCAAATATATTTTTATACTTGAACAGGAATTGTGGGGTAGTTGTCCTACAGGACTAAGAAACATCAGTTATGTTACACACCTTCATAAATGCATCTTCAAACTGGTTTAATAAATGTTTGTGCTTCGTGATTAAAGAGTTCTTCTGAATTGCATCATGCACATGTTTTTTTCCTCTAGCATGCAGAGCATTAGTGGATGAAATGGAGTGGGCCATATCACAAACCGATCCCAAGAAAATGATTCAGACCGGATCATTTAGGATTAATCCTGATGGCAGTCAGTCAGTAAGAGAGGTGACACATTTGATTTTCATAATAACTTAATTTTGTGTGTGTTTTTGACACCAACTTTTTGACAACCAAGTTTTAATGTGCTTAGGTCCCCTTTTCCCGCTCTGAGAGTCATCTGCTGGAACTGATGGAAGAGGTTTGTGAGAAGATGAACGATTACGGTGAACGGGTTGACCCTGCCACCAACCGGAAGACATACGTGAGACATGCATCCCGTGATGGCACTGCCATGGACCTTTCTGATGTGGCCTTTGACTCCAGAGTCAGCTCTAGTTTAAAGTTTGCTGTGAGAAAATATATATATATTTTTTTTCCATTTCTTCACGTATACGACAAGCCTTAACTTGTATTTGCATTTATGATGCAATTCGCTGCTGATTTGATACAATAGCTGTACACTATCAGACATCAGAATTTTCTGATTGCTTTAGAAATAGTCTTTGTGTGATTTTTTCACAGTGTGAAACAATCGTTGAGCAGCATGAGGATGAACTTATTGAATTCTTTGCTCATGAGACGGACAACGTTAAAGACAAGCTCTGCAGTAAGAGGACAGGTAATGCTGTAAACCGGTTTGAAATGAAAGCATGCAATCAAATGTGTCTCTTGTATTTCACCATAGTCGCAAGCTATGCATGCATTTACCCGTTAAAAACATTTTTACAACACCTTTTCAAGCATAGCTAGCACCTGTACAATATTGAAAACGTGATACTGTATCAGCAATACTTTTTCTTACTACACTTGTATATGTAATAGTTTATTTGCACTCCTTCCACAGATCTCTGTGACCATGCCTTGAAGATACCTCATGATGAGTTATAACATGAGCCGAGCACATCATGACCGCTTTACCACTGGAAAACAATGCGTTCACCTGTTCAACTTCAGACTGATTCTCTTACTTGAGGACGCTGAACATACAGAGATCTATTTAAGTGATGTTAGGCAAAGCATTACAAATGTACTTGACCCTATGGGTTCACTGTTCAACTAACGGCGTTACCATCAAAACTGTTTATTGTCATTAATTAATTAAAGCTGACTTTCTACAGCTAAAAACGAGATCTCTATGAGTCTCTCCAATGGCATACTTTTATATTAAAATGTCTTTGGATGCACTTAGTTTTTAGTTTAGAAGATAACTTGCAGTGTATTTATTGTAAGCACAGATGGCACGCATTTGGAGTTCCTGGTTCTAGTAGTGATGATGTGTCTGGATGTTTTTTCAGATCATGAATTTGATCAGATTACTAGTCCTTAAATTTTAACCAGTTAGGGTATGAACATCAGTTAACCCACTTTTATGTATTTACTTGTTTTCTTCCCGCACATTATTGCATTGGTTATCGCTTCTAGATTTATCAACATATGTTTATGTATCCATTGAGGACTGTTGTATAGTTGTTTTATTATTTTAATATACTTTAATATTAAGCAAGTCCTTTCTTTTAGACACTGAGTGGTCACGTGTGAATCTGTGTGCTAAGGACAATTTATTTATTTTTTTTCAAATCCCAATATACAAATTGCTTAACTGTCAATGGGTAAAAATGTGCATATTTCATATTTTCCTAAATTTTGGGAGTCCTAGGTTTTAAGCATTATGTATAGTGTAAACCTAGAAATTGAGCTCAGTTTTGTTAAACATTTAGGGAAGAAACTTCAAGCATCAAGATGTACAATGCAAAATGAGTTTTACTAAACTGTAATTGCTACTTTCATTAAAAATGAAAAAATAAAAAATGGGGAAAACTTTTGCAATGTCTTTTGTAGTCATTTATGAATGGGCATCAAAATACTCATTAAATCTTTTACATGTGAATGTTTGATAGATTGTTTTAAATTTGTAAGTCATTTATTTTTGCCTCTGTTTTTTAGGTGAATGTGCAGAGTCTTTCACTTATGTTTGGGATGAGAAATACATTATTTTAGTTTACTAACAGAGCCCATACAACTGTTTGTTTGTTTTTAAATACCTTTCATAAAATAAATTAATTGTCTTTTCTTTAACTCCTTTCATTCACTTCTTATATTCATGTTATGTTATATGTCCATTTTGCTTTTGTTAAGCAAGAGGTTTGTTGAATTTGTGCTGGTCAGACAAAGTCAAATTGAGCATCAGGAAAGATGCTAGCGAGATTATTCAATAAACTGCTCATTTATCATAACTTCATCTCCTGCTCTTCCCTGCCTTATGAACTGATAGAATAGTTGAAACACAATAGCTATAAATCGTAAAGCTTTGGACATCAAATGATAAAATATATGTCAGAGCTAGGTAGATTACTTACAAACTGTACAATCGTGGCCAAAAGTTTTGAGAATTACATAAATATTAGTTTTCAAAAAGTTTGCTGCTAAACTGCTTTTAGATCTTTGTTTCAGTTGTTTCTGTGATGTACTGAAATATAATTACAAGCACTTCATACATTTCAAAGGCTTTTATCGACAATTACATGACATTTATGCAAAGAGTCAGTATTTGCAGTGTTGGCCCTTCTTTTTCAGGACCTCTGCAATTCGACTGGGCATGCTCTCAATCAACTTCTGGGCCAAATCCTGACTGATAGCAACCCATTCTTTCATAGTCACTTCTTGGAGTTTGTCAGAATTAGTGGGTTTTTGTTTGTCCACCCGCCTCTTGAGGTTTGACCACAAGTTCTCAATGGGATTAAGATCTGGGGAGTTTCCAGGCCATGGACCCAAAATTTCAACATTCTGGTCCCCGGGCCACTTAGTTAGACAAGCCTTTTTCCAGATGCCCAAACAATCGGAAAGGGGCTTCATCGGAGAATATGACTTTGCCCCAGTCCTCAGCAGTCCATTCACTATACTTTCTGCAGAAGATCAATCTGTCCCTGATGTTTTTTTTTGGAGAGAAGTGGCTTCTTTGCTGCCCTTCTTGACACCAGGCCATCTTCCAAAAGTCTTGGCCTCACTGTGTGTGCAGATGCGCTCACACCTGCCTTCTGCCATTCCTGAGCAAGCTCTGCACTGGTGGCACTCCGATCCCGCAGCTCAATCCTCTTTAGGAGACGATCCTGGCGCTTGCTGGACTTTCTTGTACGCCCTGAAGCCTTCTTTACAAGAATTTAACCTCTTTCCTTGAAGTTCTAGATGATCCTATAAATTGTTGATTTAGGTGCAATCTTAGTAGCCACAATATCCTTGCCTGTGAAGCCATTTTTATGCAACGCAATGATGGCTGCAGGCGTTTCTTTGCAGGTCACCATGGTTAACAATGGAAGAACAAAGATTTCAAGCATCACCCTCCTTTTAACATGTCAAGTCTGCCATTCTAACACAATCAGCCTGACATAATGATCTCCAGCCTTGTGCTCGTCAACATTCTCACCTGAGTTAACAAGACGATTACTGAAATGATCTCAGCAGGTTCTTTAATGACAGCAATGAAATGCAGTGGAAAGGTTTTTTGGGGATTAATTTTCATGGCAAAGGAGGACTATGCAATTCATCTGATCACTCTTCATAACATTCTGGAGTATATGCAAATAGCTATTATAAAAACTTAAGCAGCAACTTTTCAAATTTCCAATATTTATGTAATTCCCAAAACTTTTGGCCACGACTGTAGTCCGTTATTGATTCCAAATCCCATGACAAAAATTGTCTTCAGGAATGTATTCAATTACATTTTACATTTTAGGTACAAAAACAAACAAACAAAAAAACATTACTTTTGACCTTACTCATTTATCAAATTGATTTAAATAGGATAATAGTGTGCCATATTGATATAAAATGTAAAAGAAAAGTGTAGGTAGTGAAAGTGAACAGTATCTTTATATTTTTATAAAAATATCCCTGCAGTGCACGAGCCTGCTGAACGGGATGATGCTCTGTTTGACTGTAGATGGAGCTGTAAAGCAGCGGCTTCATGTTACAGCGCAGTTGCTCTTCTAGTGAATCCGTTCACTATTAACGGCCTAAAACATAGAATCATTTCTTCACGATCATATCCTAATGAATAAACTCCGACCTGACTAATCTGTCGAGATGGGAATATTAAAGATAAGAGAGCAGGTAAGCGTCCAGAACTGCTTTTCGCTTTAGTTTTGTCAGCAGCATGGAAGGGCAGTCTTAGTATGACTTGCTCTCTCTAGTAGTCTATATAGTTTCAGTTTTTTTTATATACTTCCCTTAAATACAGCTAGAGGAAAACTGTCACTGTAAAACTAGTTATACCCAGATCTCGGCTCTGGTTGAACCTGTCTCGTAATAGTAAAATTGCGCTGTCAGTGAACAACCATATGTCGGTCATTAGCTGGCTTTAGTGGACGGAAATAATTTGCGATATATAGCTATATGTGTATACATGCAAACTTTTCAACCTTTTTTTTTTGAGTATGTTTACTTAACATTGTACTAAAAAGTAATTACTAGTTTTGCCTCTGAAATGGCAAAAGCTTTTTTTTTATATAGTTAACAAAACATTTGTTTTTGATTCAGAACTTTTAAATGAATAGAAACAAACAGAAATGAAACTGACCAAAGGCTTAAAGGGATATTTCACCTAAATGAAAAAATGTTTACTCACCATTAAGTTGTTCCTGGATTCCTTTCTTCTGCCCAAGACAAAAGAACATATTTTGAAGAATATTGGTAACAGAATAGTTGATGATCCCCTTTGGCTTCAGCAGCATAAAAGATACAAAGTTTTGTGGGGACCATAAAAAGTTCCAATTTAACTTCCATTATATTTCATATACTCAAATCCAGAGCTATGTTTTTGAAGCAGAATTCCCAGCCCTGCTAAAGTGTGGCTACTCTGATCCTGATCCTGAATCTGTCTGTCTTTCTCTCTTTTAGTCACTCCTGGTCCAGGCAGTTTTTAGCCAGAATGTTGAAATGGTGGAATTTTTGTTGGAGCAAAATGAAGAAGTCAATGAACTGGTACGCAAAGAACTATTTTCCTCATTTGCAGAAATGTTTTGGTTTTTCAAAATTCCTTTAATCCTTTTATTTCTTTGTAAGAAACCATAAATCCTGATTACTAAAATTATGAAATACTTTTGATTTAAAATGTAGAGTGAATACAAACATTTTACCTTATAACGTGAGATACAGTCATTTGTTGTTGCAGGACCACGAGTGGCGCACTGCGTTGCATGCTGCAGCTTATGTTGGTGGTGTTTATATCATGGACCTCCTCATCAGTTCAGGTGAGATCAGGATTTTCACGATCGGAGGTTTGAATATGGACTAACAGTTACAGACATGGACAGCAAACCACACTGGTTGTTTTACATGACTGTATGTCCTTGTACATGTATAAAAAGATATTCATTTAATTGTGCTTTATTGCAGAAGTTACAATACCAGTCAATGTTTTGACAAGTTTCACCACAAATACAATAAAAAGGATTTATTGTGCATTAGTAGTACAACTTAAAATAATGAAATAATTTGATAATCGAAATAATCAGAATTATTTTTTTAAATTGTAGTTTTATTTTTATGTATTGCCATAAAGCTGAAATTTCAGCAGCTGTTACTCACATGATCCTTCAGAAATCATGCTGATTTGTGGTTCACTTATTATCAGTTGTTATTTGTGCTCAGTTATTTATAATGGTTTTAATAATAAGGAATTAAAAATGAATAATAATAAACTGTTTTTGCAGTTTTTTATTAAATTTATTTTCTAATTAATTCAATGTCCTTGCAGAATAAGGGTATTCTTTTTATTGTTTATTTTTATTTTTATTGTAATTACCACAGATTTTTTAATCGCAGTTTGTTCCGGTTTACACAAAAATATGAAGCAGCACAACTTGTTTCAACATTTATAATAATAAATTCTCAAATAATTCTTTAACATAATTATAACTTTAACATATACTTTCTGAAGGATCATATGACACTGAAGACTGGAGTAATGCTAAAAATTCAGCTTTGCCATTGCGTCAGTAGAAAACGTCTCTTTTAAACTGTAATAGTATTTCACAATACTCTTTTTACTGCATTTGATCAAACAAATACAGCCCTGGTGAGTATAAGAGACTTCTTCATAAAAAAAAAGAATTAACGAAGTTCATTTTGGGTCACACTTTATTTTAAATGTCCAGTTCTCACCATTAACTTATCTATTAACAACGATATTTGCATCAATAAACTCCTAATTTACTGCTTATTAATAGTTCGTAAGGTAGTTGTTAAGTTTCAGTATTGTGTAGGATTGTAGGAATGAAGGAATGAAGAATATGCTCATGCAGAATAAGTGCTTTAGAAGTACTAATAAACAGCAAATATGTTAATAAAAGACATGCTAATAAGCAACTAGTTAATATAAAGAATTGGTTGCTATACTGAAGTGTTTGAATGTTTAGCCTTTAACACTGTATTTAGTCTTTGATTGCCTGTGATGTTGTGGTCTCAGGTGCTGATGTCAATGCTAAAGACCAGGAGTGGCTGACTCCTCTGCATCGAGCAGCTGCCTCTCAGAATGAAGTAAGTAAATAATTTTGCTGTTTATTGTGTTTTTGTCTCTCATTTTGTATTACTTTAAATGCAGGAGTCTGTTGGGCTGCTTTTGAGAAAGGGAGCTGAAGTGAATGCACAGGACCGGTTCTGTCAGACGCCGCTGCATGTAGCTGCAGCCAACAGAGCCATGAAGTGTGTCCAGATTCTGATTCCTTACGTGAGCAGTCTGGATGCAGCTGATCGCTTCGGGAGAAGCGCTTTACATCATGCTGTCCACAGTGGACACGCAGAGGTTTGGCAAGAGCTGATACTGAATAGCAGGATTTATCCGAAACACTTCATTCCTTCAGGTGTGCATGTTAAGAAAGAAGAAAAACAGTCTTGAAGACTAATTAATAATAATGTTCTTAGACAGTGACCATGCTCCTAAATAAAGGAGCCAACGTGAGTGCCCGAGACATAAAGGACAGACAGCCTATCCATTTGGCTTCTTATCTAGGTATCTGCTCCTCTGACTTTGAATTCCTGCCTCAGTTAATATGTTTATTATATTTGACCCTGGAGCACAAAACCAGTCATAAGTAGCACAGGCATATACAATGCATTGCATGGGTCAAAATGGGACCCAAAGATTTTTCTTTTATGCCAAAAATCATGAGTATATTAATTATAAATTAAGATATTTTGTAAATTTCCTACCATAAATATGTCAAAACCTAATGTTCGATTAGTAATATGCATTGCTAAGTATTTCAATTGGACAATTTTAAAGGCAATTTTCTCAGTATTTTGATTTTTATGCACCCTCAGATTCCAGATTTTCTCTGGAATCTCAGCCAAATATTGTCTTATCTTAACAAACCATACATCAACGGAAAGCTTATTTATGTATAATGTATAAATCTCAATAATAAAAAATAAAGACGCTTATGACAGGTTTTGTGGTCCAGAGTCACATATAGAAGTCTGATCTGAATATATTTCATTTCACCAGTGTGTTATGTGGTTGTGTCTGTTGTTCAGGGCATCTGGAGGTTGTCAAGCTCTTAGTAGCGTGCAGCGCTGATGTGTCCTGCAGGGACAAGCAGGGGTTTACCCCTCTACATGCGGCTGCTCTTGGGGGACACACTGAAGTGGTCAAGTACCTGCTGAAACATGGAGCAGAGGTGAGGGCTCATATATTAGTGCCAGATCTCTGTTTCCTGCTTGTTTATGTGTCATGTTTTCATTGTCTTGTCACATGGTCACCATGGCTGAGCATCACAAACCTGTCTTTTTAGGCAAGTAGCAGATATGGGTGTCATGTCATAAAATAATTTGAATGATGAGTGAAATGAGACAGAATCCATTGTGATTTAAGTTTTGTCTGTTAGATCGATGAAGCAGATGGCTCTGGTAACAGTGCTCTCCACATGGTTTGTTACGCTGGGCAAAGGGCTGTAGCTAATGAGCTGGTTAACTGTGGTGCCAGTGTTAACCGATCAAACGTGCGTGGCTGTACACCGCTGCACCTGTCTGCTGCCTCCGCTGAAGGAGCCTTGTGTCTGGAGCTGCTGGTCAATAACGGGGCAAATGTTCACATTCCGGTCAGTAGACATGAACTCGAAATGAGCTGGCGATTGTCGCAGTGTTTCTCTTTGACCTTTCTTGCTTTGATTTCAGAATAAATCCGGGAAGAGTCCTTTGCATGTGGCTGCCATTCACGGACACTTCACCCGTTCCCAGATACTCCTTCAAAATGGTAAAGCCACACTCACAGCAGTACAGTTTTACAGCAGTAATTTCCTGTTGAGCTACTGTTCAAAAAAGTACACTGTAAAAAGCTCTGTAGGGTTAGAAATGACTTTACTTGACTCACTGGTGGACTAGCTTAGCAGTGCTATGTAAAGGCTTGTAATTGTAAAGGATTACTTCATATTGTTAACGCACATTAACTAAACATTCTTACACTGTCATAAATGACACCATGACACACTACAGTACCATCACAATTGTAAATGTCTCTTTTTTTTTTTTCTCTTGCAGGTGCAGAGGTGGAGTGTGTTGATAAATATGGTAATACTCCTCTTCACTCTGCTGCTAAACGTGGTCATGAGTTGCTCATCACTACACTCTTGAATAACGGTGCGGATGTGGCCAGGTGTGTCTTAACAAAACCATTCAAATACAGAGACCTACCTCAGCAGAACCGACTCTTTTGAGTCTGTGTCCACTTCCATTTATTGCAGTTTGCATGTATGTGGATTCACGCAGTTTAGTCATGCTTAGTCAGTAATTAAAATGTTCAATTATCTTAAATCTAAGCCTTCCTAAATATTATGTTGCTATATTTTTTGAATGAGCCTATGAATGAATTGAAAGTAATTATTGGCTACAGCACGAATTTGATGGTTTCAGTCATGACATATCTACAGTTTATCTTGAGAATATGTTTAAAAATGCAATTCTTATTATTAAATCGTAATATGCTTTTACAATAACTGTCCATCTCATAGGCGAGGCATTAATGGCATGACTCCATTGCACTTGACAGTGTTTTACGGATTTTCAGACTGTTGTCAAAAGTTACTTTCCTCAGGTAAAAATCATATACATATGACAGATGCTTATATCCAAAATAATGCATGAGCACTATCCCATTGCTTTGACATTAAACCAGATATATGTCACCCATCTAAGAATGTATGTTTGTCTAACAGACATCTACTCTTGGCAGGGTTTGATGTAAACACCGTGGACGGCCTGGGAAGGACATGTTTGCATGCAGCTGCTTCAGGCGGGTATGCTAAATGTCTACCACTTATGTGCTTGTAGTTTGTAAGCTATATTTCTTTAATTAACAATTTTGTTATTCATACTTTGTTTTTCAATTTGTTCACTGACAGAAATGTTGAATGTCTTAAATTGCTGTTAAAAAGTGGTGCTGCTTTGAATAAAAAGGACAATTTTGGAAGGTAAAGTCTTTATTAATAAATAAAATGTATGTATATAGTTACATATTTTCACGCAGATTCATAAAAACCAATAGTGAAAATGCTTCAGATAATATTTTGTAATGGCTAAATGCACTCAAGCTGGCATGGACAGAACACCTATGATCTGTATTATCTCAGTATGTTTAAAGGATTTTTCAAAGAGCATTTTAACTCATCTAATATGCTGTAATACAAACTAGTGCTGCGATTAAGCACATCCAAAACAAAAAATTTGTTTACATAATTTATGGGAATGCACTACATATATCTATGTATACATAAATACATACACATACAGTATATATATATATATAGAAAATATTTACATGTATATACTTATATTCATATAAGTTATATTGTATGTAAATATATTTAATATATAAACAATATATTTTTCTTGAATATATTATACTGTAGCATGTGTGTTTTTATATATAATTATATATACAAAATAAATATACACAGTACACACACATAATGTAAACAAAAACATTTAATTTGGATGCGATTAATCCTTTGACAGCACTAATACAAACAGGGAAATCAGATTTATTTTTAAAATGAACAATGTCATAAAGTTACATAAAGCTTAGTGACCTAGAAAGAGTGTTAAATCTTTTATTGAATTCTTCACAGGTCTCCTTTGCACTACACATCAGTGAACGGCTCATATCTGTGTACAGTGGCTCTGGTGAAAGCTGGAGCTGATGTTAATGAACTGGATGTGAATGGATGCAGTCCACTGCACTACGCAGCTGCTGCCCAAATCTCACACAGGCATAACACTTATAACACTGCCCTACAAACAGCTGATTTGGAAAGGATTCAGACCCCTGCATTTTTCCACATTTTGTTATGTCAGCCCTATACTGTTCCTCTGCTTTTTATTACCATCTAGTCTTTTGTTCCTTTACAAGATTATTTTTTGCTGACTAAGTCCAGGCTAGTCTTGTCTTGTCCAGTCCTGTTAAGCTCTGTTGCCATTCTCTGTCCACCTGCTCTCTAATTTTCATGTGTGTGTGCCCAGATGCTGCACTCTCTCTGTGATTTCTCTCTGGTAGCTCTCTTAGTCATATTGACCCTTAATTTTGGTCCTCGACTCACTTTCAGACTGTTGTTCTGCTCTTTTGTTCAATAAACACAGGACTGAAGCTGAAGTGTAGTGGGTAGAATCAGTAGGCTCATTTATTTGGGTGTTTTGACATTTTCCATGTGTCACCAAAAATTTTAATACTGTCATTATTTATAGAACTATGTGTTTCATCTGCGGAAGGAAAACTCTAAATGAAAGCACCCGACAGCCTATTCTGTGCAATTTTAATGAATACAATGCATAAATAGTCCATACAATGAATTCAGTGTATTTCAAGTCGTCAGAAGCCATAGGAAAAGATTTGTGTGAGGAACAGACTAAAATGATCATTATTTTCTGTTTGTTTATACCAGTACAAATTCATATTTATTTATTCAACTAATTTCAAATATGACTTAACTTTGTGTATATTTTTTCTCCAACAGAGTTGAACAGAACTGTCCTGACAGTGAGACAGATGAAGAAGCTCAGTGGTAAACATCTTTTGGGATTTGAAAATAAAATGACTAACTGTTAATAAGCTTTATTGTACATGACCCCTTATGTGTTACATGTTCTTACAGGTGTTTGGAGTTTCTTTTGCGTAGTGGTGCTGACCCAACACTGCGTGACAGTAAAGGCTTCAGTCCGGTCCACTACGCAGCTGCCTGTGGTCACAGACACAACCTAAAATTGGTGAGAAAACTCTTTTCATGGTATACCATATATGAGTAGAATTTTGTGTGGCTTTTAGTTTGATATGTAGTTTTCACACCTGCCAGTTCTGTCTAGTGGAAAAAGCATACATCAAAACTGACATTTGAATGTCAAAACTATTTTATTTTGATAAAACTATGCATGGATGAATCGTTTACAGGAGAGATCAGCAAAATGCAATTAGAAATAAATATTAATTTCCATTCCATGTCGACTTTAAATGAAGTGGCTTTTATTTTAAATAAATATAGCACAAGCAGAAATTTTAAGTGAATCATTTCACAAAAGTAGTGGTAGCACTTTATTTTAATTTAAGCACTTTTTATTTTAGTGAACATGTAAGTGCAGCATTTCATATAGTCAACAGGATGAGCTAAAGGGACCATCAAAATAAAGTGAAACCAATAGTTTCTTAAGTTTGATATGATGGAAATAGATTAGCATGAGATTGCAATCCCATAAAAACCCAAATGGAAGTGTTCTGCACTGATATGTGCACATTAAAGGACGCGGATAAAGCCTGATCATTTCCATAACGATTCGGGAAATCTTTGGAAATCATCTGGAATCCATACAGAAATGCAGAATATTATAGGGTTACAGCAGATCTTATGATGAACAGGTGCATGTTTTTTTTAATAGGTTAAGACTTGTTTTTTGCAGTGTTAAATAATTTTGCACATAGCAGTAAATAGACTATCACAAACCTTAGTGAATCAGAGTGCATGACTCATTTAAATACTCTCCTCCCATAGATGTTGTGTCTGAAGGGGAAACATATACAAATGCCTATGCAATTAGGACAGCAATAAGGACAGCTGTTAGTAAATCTGACCCATAGTGTTAAAATGTTACAAGTAAACAAGTATTGTTTTTTGAAAAAAAAAAGAATTGTACTGAGCCCAGCATATGGAATGCAGGAAAAATATATTAGGCTAAATTGTGTGCATGATTTACTATTTAGTTCTCTAGATTTATAAATTGTGCACACGATTTAGCAAATTGAGGGAATGATTTAGAAAATCGAGGGAACAAAATATTAACTGTGTGCACGTTTAAGTACATCGAGGGAATGAATTTGTAAATTATGCGTGCAATTAATTTTTTCTTGCTTGTCATGTGCGGGGCTCAGTAGATTTGAGACACAATGTTATTGTTAAACATTAAAGGGGTCCTTTTTCAACTTTAGTTAGTCTGTAATGTTGCTGTTTGACCGTAAATAAAGATCTGCAAAAGGAGATATTTTATTGAACAGAAATCACTTTTCAAAAACTACAATGAACGATTCGTTTGGACTACAACAAATATTTTCCAGGATTCGTGATATCACAAAGACCGACGAATGGGACGAGAGCTGGTTGAGCTGCACTGGACAAGGCAGTGAGTGTTATCACTGTCAGAGACATGCTAGCTTTCCCAAGGCAGATTAACATTGAATTGGGTTTAAATTGTGCTCAAATTTATTTGATTTTGACGAAGTATTTACACTGAAGCTTGCAGCCGGCGGCTATGGTAAGGGGCGTGATTTTTCCTGACCAGGCACCAAGTGCTGCCAATCACAACACACACTGACCCAGCTAACCAATCACAGCACATTTTGTATTTCAGAAGGCGGGCCTTCATTTGATACAGGAACCATTTGAGCCGTTCATGCCAGACTGGGGAGAGACGTGTTGTAATAATGTAAAATATGCGAAAAATAATGTGTTTTTTTCGAACAACCTAGCATGAGAGCCTGTTCTAGTACACCCCCAAAACAAAATCAAGCCTTTGTAAAAGAGCATAATAGGACCCCTTTAATGAAACATGGAACATGACTATAATTAATATGAAGGGAAACTATAACTGTGGGTACTCTTTAGAAGAAACTGAGTATCTTAGCTTGGTTTACCAATGTTATGTCTGAGAAAATCTATTTGGAAAATCATTTGTTTGCTGATGCCACTTTCTTTGGTATTTTGTTATCTAATGCACTGGCTGGCACACAACTAAGCTACTTTTACCTCGTTCTGTTTGTCACTTTGAGTGAACTCACAATAAACATTTCTTATTAGCTCATAGAAATGTCTTTCAAATGTGTGGAAGATGTGGAAAGTTGTGTTCCAGTGAGTCCCTTTCACTTAGCGGTGAGTACTCCATCTCCAGTCATATCTCTTTTCTCTCTTTTTCTCTGATGCAGTTGTCATTAAAAAGTGGATTTTTAATTTAAGTAGAATTAAAATGAATTGAAATTAATGGAACTGATACAAATGTATTTTTTGTTAACTAGAAAGGGGAAATTTGCAAAGACATAAAAAAATAAGCCTTTGCCAGTTGGAGTAATCCAGTAAATTCTTCTCTCTATCGATTATTTCGATTCAAAAACCAATTAAAACTTCCTGTGTAGATAAGCCAATTCTATTTAAGTTACTCATGAATTGATAGTAAACCAAGATATGAATTTTGCCCAACCCTGATCAATTGTTTCTATCAGGCGTATAATGGTCACAGTGAGGCTCTTCAGGTGCTGTCCGAAACACTGGTTAATGTAGACATAAAGGATCCCAGGGGTCATACAGCTCTGTATATGGCTGCTCTGAGAGGTCACGGCCCCTGTGTGGAGCTGCTGCTGCTTCAAGGAGCGTCGTATGCCATCAGAGAGCACAGCCACAGATGGACACCACTACATGCTGCAGGTGTGTAAAGATATTAACATGTAAAGGAACAAAGAATTTGTAATGGGTAATGACTGAGAAGTTAGTTCAAAGGTTCAATAAGTAAAGGCACTCTACTTATATAGCATAATAATTTTATAAATTTGATAAATTACTGTGTAATTGAAACTAGTTTTCAAACTATTTTTTAATCATTTTGGTTGTGACAGTCGAATCAAATGTTTGGTTTGTTAAAGCTCAGTTAGACATACATCATTGCAGATCTGTGGAAGGGCCAAATCACATTTTTAACTTTAACCCACTGATTTTTCCTCATAGCTGCCAATGGTCAAACTGACTGCCTGCTCATGATGTTGAAAAGAGACGAAAAAGATGACATAATTGACCTCATGGACATACATGCACAGTAAGTGCCATTTCAACATTCACTTCAGTGATATAGCATGACAATATAGCATGATCATATACTGCATTTACAAAATTACAAAATTAAGCAGAAAATCACAGAAACAGAACAGGGAAGTCGACTTACAAGCAAGCATCACCCCAGTACTGCTTTAAAGGGGACATCAGATGCCCATTTTCCACAGTTTGTTATGATTCTTTAGGGTCTTCATGAAAAGTTTATAACATACTTTGGTTGAAATTTCTCAATGGTAGTGTAAAACAAATAATCTTGGCAGCATCTTGGCAGCACGTCACCACGCGTCACTCCAGGGTAATCAAAAATAGGCAAAAAGGCAAGAGCTGGTTGCTGAAGCCACGCCCACCTAGCTCGACAGCGGTGACAGCAGCGGCAATCCACCTGTCACTCTAGTGGCCACACCCTTAATTATGCAGAACTTTAAGGATTAATATAATTTAAACGGATGAGTTATAAAAAAATTCACCCTCCTCACAGTTGTCGTGAAGGGCAAAATCATTTTTTGCACCAGGCTGTAAAAATTTTTTCTGCTGTAAAGTTGGACATTTTAAAGGTGCTCTAAGTGATGTCACACATTTTTTAGGCCAAAACATTTTTTGTCACATCCAGCAAACATCTCCTCACTATCCGCTAGTTGCTTGTCCCCTGAACACACTGTAAAAAAACGGGGTGTCTCTAGACACCACAGGCTCCACAAACAACAATAAAAACAAACTGGGCTCACCCGCACCACAAAACATAAGAAACTGTTCCAGCCAATAACCGACAAGAAAGATTTGGGGTTGGGGTTTGGGGGGTTAGTGCACGGATGAAGAGGAGGGGTCTAGCTAGCCTCCGTTTTGTTTGACAACAATTTGAACGTCAACAAGAAGTTACGACTCCCGGCATCGCTTAGAGCACCTTTAACATGGGGAGTCTATGGGATTGACTCCCTTTTGCAGCCAGCCTCAAGCGGCCAGTCTATGAATTGCAGTTTTAGTCACTTCCTTGTTGCCCTCACGAGAGAGAGCGAGAGGTTGCCGCTCGGGTGCAACAAGTTCTTTTAAGAGACTGTTAACTTTAGCCATGGAATTAGCACATTATTAGAAAAGGCGATTTTCAAGGAAGATTCATAAAACAACCTTATACTCACTTCTTCTGTTGGTGAACAAGAATTTTTTTTTTCAAACATAAACATATTTAGGTAGTACGGGATCCACATTCCCTTAAAAAACAAATGTAATCCACTGCGTCTTCAGCGGCTCAGATGTCGGAAGTAAATGACGACTGCTATGTTTCCCCTTACACTTCGTAATATATCTTCTTTGTCAACCCTCAAAACTCAGCTAAAAACGTATGTTTATAATATGTATTTTGGATAATAATGGTGGACTCTAACAGCCTTGATAATGTGTTTTTTCTGATACTGGCCAACACAGTCATCAAGAATGAGTAACATGAACATCAAGGTGCTGAGAACACAGGCCTTATTTCAGACTCATTTCCGTTAGTCAGGAAGTCCAGGATCCAGTTGCAGGGTGAGCTCAAGTCAATGAACAGCATTCTGACTTTGTGCCTGAGAGGATGTGACATGATATGGCATTTGCAGTTGCACTTGAAGGCAGACTGTAAAAGGTCCAGTGTGGGTGGGATGATGGTCTTGATGTGAGTCATGACTAGCTGCTCGAGGCACTTCATGGCAGTTGGTGTGAGTGCCACAGGGTCGTAGTCATAAAGGCAGGTTATTGATTATTTCTATGCCATGGGGTGATGGTGGCATTTTTGAAGTATGCTGGCACAACAGACTGTACTAACGAATAGTTAAAAGATATTCATAAGGACATCAATCAGCTAGATCAAGGGTTCTTTCAGCCATTTGGGGGTGCCATTTGGGCCAGCAGCCTTGCATGGGTTAAACTCTTTGCAGAGCCCTATTTACTTCAGCTGATGTTAGCTCCTGTTCATCTGCTGGTGAGTTCATTTTCATGACTGGGGTGCTGTTAGTCCTCAAAACATGCAAAAAAATGTTGTTCTTTGCAGTAAAAGGAGAACTGCTGTCTGTTCTTTCAGCCCTTTTCACATGCGCTGAGGGTCTCTAAGTATTCCTAGATCATTAGTCTCCAAGTGTTCATCTCTGAGCATCCTGTACATCAGTCTAGACATGATTGTTTACTGCTGTGCCTTGTGGGGACAGTAACATGCTGGTAGAATTTAGGTGATTCCTAAGGGAAGTTGTGACCTAATGGTAAGAGAGTCGGACTTGTAAAAATGTCAGAGTGTCAGACTTGTAAAAATGGCAGGGCACAAATTACGAATGCAGCATGTTGGAGACGTTGCCACAGTTCTCTGGATTGAGTCTGTCAGTTTGTTTTGTTTCTTCATGTCCTTCCAGACAGACTGAGGATGATCAGATCAGATCTCTGTGTTGCGCACTGGCTGTTTTCAGACAAAAATCTATATATTAATATATAATATATATTTATATATACAGTATATTCAAGTGTTTCAACCACACCCATTGCCACAGGTAAAATCAAGCACCAAACCAAGCAGTCTGGATTTACAAACGTAAATAAAATGGTTCATTTTCATAGCCTGTACATTGTATTATTGGAAAGTGGAGCAGAAGCAGAAGGCCAGGTAAATTCACAGAGAGGGATCACCGAGTGCTGAAGCATATGGTGCGTAATAGTCCCCAATGCTCTGCAGATTTCATTGCTTCCAGATTTCCACTGGCCAAAGCTGTCCACTGGGAGCTTCATGGAATGGGTTTTTCCTTGGCCGAGCAGCTGCATGCAAGCCTCACATATCCATTTACAATGCCAAGCATTCAAAACTGCACATTCAAGTCTTTTCCTGTCTCAACGTTCAGTTCTATGCTTGAGAATCCATTAATATATTGTTTCCCCCTTTTTCTCCCTTTGTTCCTTTTTTGAATTGTTTGAAGTATTGCTATTATAAACATAGTTTGATGGTATCTGTAGGACTCCATTGATGTTGGCTACACTGGGCAGTCACATTGACTGTGTCCACATGCTGCTTGAGAGAGGAAGTAATCCAGACACTAGAGACAGAAGAAGCCACACTGCATTGCATCGCGCAGTAAGTTTATGGTTTGCACATACAGTACATATCCATGTGTTTGGTTTGTGTATCTGAATATTTGCAGGGAATTTAAGGTGTGTAGGCAGTACTAAAAAACTGAATTCTTTGGTCTTTAAACGGTACAACCCCAGAGTTCAGTCATTCCAACTAACTAATCCCACAAGATATCCATTTCATTTTAACAGCCCTTCTATGTTTCACATTTGGCAACATATTGTGAATTGGAATCATCTCCAAACTTAACTTTGGACACTTGGGTTTAAAAGTGGGAAAGATGTCAGCAGATCTAAGCTCTGTAGTGAGGACAGGTCAACACATGTGGCCTAATTATAGGAGTCATGGGCTTTGCAAAGGATTTGAAGGGGTGCTTTGTGAAAAACACTGGCGTGTGTTTTCTGTGATCAAATCACGATTGAATCTCATCTGACCACAGACCACAGCTACAAAAGTAATTTGTAATAGGTTGCTCTCGCAATGTGAAATATCCATTTATTTCTCACTTTATTTATCTATTTTGAGAGATTCTTGTTCCCCTTATTTCTTTTCACTCCTAGTGTAACTTCTTTGAACTCCTCCTAAATAATATATAAGATGAAGAGAAAAAAATCACAAAATCTTTACTCCACTAAAATGTGTTTTGCCTTGTTGCTTGTATTCAGTTATCTTAGCTTATTTCATTCAATTGGTTGGTGGACAAATACAGTTGTAGGGTTTTACGTGACATGCAAATCAAGTACAGGTGGTTTGTTACTGATGTGTAATCTACAGTGCCATACTGTTCATACGTAGGAAGTAGGTTAGATTAAATATTTTTTCACAATTAATGACATGCCAAAGTAGCTCAACTAGCCTTGCTGGCCCCACAACTTAATATAGGAGTGCTTCGCAACTACTGACTGAACTGAAGACAAAAATAGGTCTACTGACTTCTGTGAATAGACTGGATTTACAAGCCACCTCCCATTCTGTGATGACAGCTGAAACATTCATTTATATTCATGTTAAAGATGTGCTTTTTCCTACTGTCAAGTTAGAAGCAGCTTTATAATAAAAGCGTCAGCTAAAATAAAATGAATACATTTAATAAGATGAGGATACAGTCAGCAGGTACTGAATGAATATCAGAAGAATTTTAATCAAATTATACTTTCTAAAATAATGTAGTATAATAATACATTCTTATAATAAAACATTCTAATACTAATGTATGTTTGTATGTAAATTATGTGGGAATCAATACGGTAGATCCTAAAATGAAAGATTTAGTTGCCAAATTATTTTAGTCATTAACCTATTTCAACATTATGTTGACCAGGAGACTAAATTTAGATGGCTACTCAAGACATTCTTTCTGAATTGTATTTCAACCTTTTCCTGAGTAGTGACTTACTTTCTATTGCAAAATTTGTAGATTCCTTTAGCGATGTGATAAAATCAAATGTGGGACTACCAAAAATACTTGAAAAGTATAATTTATTATTCAGAAAACTCCTCTGTATTATTCAGGTCTCCTCTGTGTGTTCCAGGCAGTAGTTGGTAGTGAAGAGTGTGTCTCGGCTTTGCTGGCGCATGGAGCCTTCTCTCTGTGCAGGGACGTTTATGGCAGAAGTCCTTTGCACTTGGCTGCCTCTTGTGGTCACGCATGGCTGCTGCGTCCTTTACTTGAAGCGGCATCACTCTCAGACCCCCTTGACTCTCTGCTAGACTACAGTGCCTACACACCTACTCACTGGGCTGCTTACCATGGTAAGATGACTTTCCATTCCAGTAGAGAAACATCAGCTGAGTATTATACTAATGAATTACAAATCTCTTGTTTGCAACTTAAAAATAAGTATTTTTTGTATTTTTTTAGGGCACAGTGACTGTCTAGAAGCTTTACTTGAATATAGGCCATCAAGCTTTCAGGAAGGAAACACCTTCACACCACTGCACTGTGCACTGTGAGTGATCCTCACCTCATCTTCAAAATGTCTGTGAACACTTTCCATGATAAGATCCATTTCCTCTTCCTTTTGCCACAGAATTGCTGGTCACGATGGTGCTGCTCGACTGCTTATTGAAACTATGGGAACAAAAATTATGAACCTCATAGATGGCAAAGGAAGGTATGTACTGTATGTCTGTTGTCCACTTCAAATCTTTTTCCAAACATACTGTTGTAGCAAATTTAGACAAATAAGAGGCTCCCTTTTTAAAAGCTGATTTCAAAAAGCCGCCAATATTTCAGAATTACTATTGTTGTTTTTATTATTTTATCTGCAGGACTCCTTTACATGCATCTGCGTATGCAGGAAATGTTGCAGCGCTGCAGTTGGCATTGACCTGCGGCTCAGATGTAAACGCGGTCGATTATTCAGGGCGCTCTGCATTAATGCTTGCTGCTGAGAATGGGCATACTTCTGCTGTGGGTTTGTATTGTTAAAACTTGTATTGTCAAAAGAGCTTTATATCATGGAGAATTGTTGCATACTGTATATAACACTGGTTTTAAAAGATGTAGTACATGTGTTATCTTTATCGAGTAGTCTTAAGTGATCAGCTCAGACTTTTGGTTGCAGATATCTTGCTTCATCAGGCCGGGGCAGACCTCATGCTGCTGGACATCAACAGGAACTCAGCACTTCATATCGCCTGTATAAGAGTAATTACCCCATCACTCATAGTTTCCTATTAAACGGCATGCTGGGTGCAATGAGTTTTCATTATAAATGATCATCACGTTTAACTCAACAGAGTCATGAAATGTGTGCTCTTCTCATTCTGGCCGAGATTGATGACCCAGCTTTCATCAATAGCACAAACACGGCACTTCAAACGTGAGCATTCACATCTGCATAGGTGTATATGCATCGATTATTTGGTTGTTTTCACAAGTTTTTCTATCTACATACCATTAGACCTCTGCATATTGCTGCAAGAAATGGTCTAGCCACTGTGGTTGAGGTGCTGCTTACTCGAGGTGCAATTGTTCTGGCCATTGATCAAGATGGTGAGTTTCCCCATGCCCATCATATTGCCAAGAGAGAGAGCCAAAACTATTAACTTTACTAATAATAATTTACCAATAGCATTGACTAGTAGGTACAGTAGAATTTGTGTGTGAAGAGACACACAAACCAACTGCTCACCAACTGCTAGTTTAATAATCTCTTCAATGATTTTCTAATTCATCGTGTCCTAACATGGTGTGCCATGTAAGCTTTATTTCTCAACCACAAGTGACTACATTCAGTCACTTTGTTTGTATTTCTGAATTGCCACGTTAACTTAGGTAGCCCTTCAAACAAAGGAATCCCATTGGCCCAAAATCCAATTTTGCATATCAAGCCGCATTTTTACTTTTAGTGTGGACAGAAAAATGTTTACAGATAAGAATAATGCAAACTTGTCACAGTGTCTTCTTAGGATATAACTTAAACTAGTAGAATAATATGTATATTAAATACAGTGTCAGTGTTCAGTAGAAATTAAATGAAAGTAACAAAGATACTAAATGACATTTTATCAGCAGTGTGACAGTAACTCAGCTGTTTTCTAACTGTGTTATTTACAATAATAAGAGCCGATTGTGAAAAAAATGCTACTTTGCTGATATCTCTGACACATTTTACTGATTTGACATTTTAGGACATATTCCGGCTTTGGCATGCGCACCGAACAAAGATGTGGCAGACTGCTTGGCTCTTATAATTTCCACAATGATGCCTTTTTCTGCTGGCACCATCAGTCTGATGAAGCACTGTGGCATTTCTGCATCCCATCAGCCCTTGTCCAAAACCGTGCCTAAACAGCTGATCACAGAGGAACCATAGAGCTGAGTGGACACCAGATAATACACTGAACTCTTTTGACTTTGAACTCCTCCTATCGATTCAGAAGGTATTAGAATGTATTTTTTATTGTACAGTATTATACAATGCTTCTGTTTTAGCATCATGCAGTATATACTGTGACATATTCATTTGTAATACAGTACATCTTTAACTGCACCATTCCATTATGTGCTGAATTACTCCTTTATATGTAGCCTAAGAAAGTAACTACAATATCTGCTACTGTTTTAGCATTATACTATAGTATACAAGGACAGAAATGTGTTGCTGTGTGGGTACTCTAAATATGAATTTATCATTTCACTTTTATCTCAGCTTGATAAACTTTTTTTCCATCAAATAAATTTTCATCAAATAAATGTTTCACACTCACAGATTATGAGCTTCTAGGTTTTTGCATATTGAAATCTTATTTTACAGGCATAAATACTGAAATACGTAAAATTTTTAGAACTTTAATTAACCTAAACCTAACCTAAACAAACTAAATTACACAAATTTACACACAGTTTGAGTCACAAACAACTGTGTCACAGTATCACTTTTGCCATTCATTGTTTGCTGTAACACTGTGCTTTTATTTGTTTATCAGTAAACAGTTCTAGTAGACTTTAATCATCATTTCATACTTTTAACTACAGTAGAGTTGAACAATATGTATTTTTAAGCAAAATATTTTTTACATTTTTTAATTGGAGTAAACACATTGGAGAAAAACAAATGACAAATGTATGTATCCGAATGTAGACATCTAAATAATGATAAAAAATTTACTAATGTCTACATTTCTTGGGATATGTGATTGTTTGCATGTAATATGGAACATCTACCCTCTTTACCATGTTATATATCAGCATTCTCCAGGTTTTTTTTTTTTTTTTTGCTTAATTTTTTTCTGACAGTTCCTCTGCATTTTTAAGGCTGCTTTCCTTTTTACTTGTGGATTTCATTTTAATAGTTCAGTTAAGTAACAGTGTTGCAAGATTGTAAATGTCCAAATATCATACCAGAAGCTCAAAATTATCGTATTTGGAAGAAAATTATTGTATATGAGTCAAACGTACAGAATACAGCTATTTATCTACCACCAACTTTTTGACATGACCTGAAAATTACCATTAAATTACATTAATTTAAAAATGGGGTCAGATTAAACTGTGTGAGGGATTTGAGTGTTTAAAAAGATGAGTCAAACAACAAGAGTAAAAGTGAAAATCAAATACAGTATGTATTTACAATGTTCACAAGACACTTAAAACAACACAATAAAACTAGTAATCCTAGGCTGTCAAAAGCACAGAGTCTTTTCTTTCCATACCATTAAAACAGTCCTTAAGAATTCCTGTGTGCTGTAAGTCCCAATGTGAATGTGAGAAGTGTCCACCAGTGTATATACAATCCAAAGTGGGTGATAATCCATTAAAGTGAGGTTCTGGAATGGTAAATTAACAAAGGTAACCCCTCAGTCCAGCTTTAGGTCAAAGACCATTCCAAAACCTCACCGATCATTACAGTACATCGTATAGAGGTCAAAATTATTGTGCAAATATGATAAATATTGTACGTCTGGCGACATTTTGAAGTAATAGTGAACAAGTAAAGTATAAAAAAAAGGTAACATTTTCACAATAAATAAAATTTTAATACTAAATACAAACTGGAAAAGTTTTCAACAGCTATATGTTAAACATTATGGTATTTGTGTACTTTATAAATACCAAGCACATAGGTACGACAGAAAAAGCATTCCAGCCATGATAAAATCCACTTTGATGTGACACACCGGATCCCTATCAATACACTTTGCTCGCACTGCTTTGGGGAAACTCTGGCTATATCTGAAATAGCCCCCTATAGCCTCATTCACTAATCACTATACCCTACATTAGTCCACTCATACAGTTCACTTGAAGGAGTGAATGAAAACGAATGATTGAATTCGAACACAGAGTGCAACAGAAGGACTACCGCTTTTGTATAGTTTGCTTGCTGTTTAATAATCATTTAAAATGGCAGCTCCAGTAGTAAGATTAAAGGATTTATCTTGAACTCTGTCACAGAAATTATGTATAAACCATAGTTAAACAATTGCATAATCAATTTACAATGAATTTGTACATCTGTTGTATTATGCTAAAATTAATGGATGAGTCAAATGAGTCAGCATCTTCTGGCGAGACGTGGGATTAGATTCGGCGCACGACTCTCACAGTGCATTATGGGTTATCTCTAGCCGTTGTACACTCAGTTGTACACTCGTTTTTGCCGTGCATTGTTTATTTGCCATGCATCAACAAGATGGCGCCGCCGAGTCCGGTCACGGTCCAGGTTGCTCCGCTTAGATTATGTTTTTATTTACTTTTTTACCTACTTCTGCTTTCTCTTTTTACACACATTACCTCTGCACTGATCGTATACGCAAAGGAAACACTTTTGGACATTGGACATCGCTTCACTGACCTGTTTCAGGACACTTTATCCTCCAACCCATCGTGGCCATCTGAGATTCTCCGGAACGCCGAGATGAACAATGGCCACCTGAATAACCACTCGAGGCGACGGATCAAGAAACACAGCGGGAAACGTGCTGGGATTCGCAACAGACTAAGGAAAAGAGCACACAGCCCTCCTTTACCGAGCATTCTGCTCGCCAATGTCCAGTCTCTGGAGAATAAGATGGACGATCTTAGAGCCAGGATAAGTTTCCAACGGGACATTAGGGACTGTAACATCCTTTGTTTGTCTGAAACGTGGCTCACGCCCTTGGTCCCGGATGCTGCTGTAACGCTGTCTGAAAACTTCTCTGTTTTAAGGATGGACAGGACAGCCGAGGCCGGCAAATCCAAAGCCGGGGGAGTGTGTTTCATGATTAACAAGAAATGGTGTGACCCCAGGAATATCTCCACTCTGTCGCGCTCCTGCTCGCCTCATCTGGAACATTTATCCATTATTTGCCGCCCATTCTATCTGCCTAGGGAGTTTTCATCGAGTTTTCATCATTACTGCTGTTTACATCCCACCACAAGCAGACACCGGTTTGGCTTTGTCTGAGCTTCACGATGCGCTCAGCGCCAACATCAACAAACATCCTGACGCTGCTATTATCATCGCTGGGGACTTTAATAAAGCCAAAGTCAGGCAAGTCATGCCTAATTTTTATCAACATGTATCCTGTCCAACCAGAGGACCGAATACACTGGATCATTGCTACACTCAGTTTAAGAATGCCTACAAACCTCGCTCACTATCGGCAGCAGCCCTATAGTCCTCTTATGATGAGCTGGACCCCTGTGGAGAGGATGAGCAGCTTCAAGTACCTTGGTGTAAACATCTCAGAGGACCTGACTTGGACTACTCACATTCAAATACAGGTTAATAAAGCCAGGCAAAGACTGTACCATCTGCGACAGCTGAGGAAATTCAGGGTCTCACCAGCAATACTGAAAACTTTCTATTCTAGGGCTATAGAAATTGTATTGACTCAGTGTATCTCAGTGTGGTATGGGAACAGCTCCAGTCAAGACTGCAAAGCCCTGCAGAGAGTTGTGCGCTTAGCTGAGCGCATTTCAGGGTCTGCTCTCCCCTCTCTGCAGGACATCTACCTCAAACGCTTCAGAAGTAGAGCTGCTAAAATCATCAAAGACTCCACCCACCCCAGTAACCATCTTTTCACTTTGCTGCCATCTGGTAAGCGCTTCCGTAGCCTGATGGCAAAAACCGAGAGACTTAGGAGGAGTTTCTTCCCCCAGGCCATCAGGCTCCTAAACTCAAAACCAGCCTCTTAACATCCTCATGCCTCCGCTTAATGTACACTCTATCAGTAAGATATTCATCATTCACTGCCTCACATTGACACACTGACAGTGTACCCTGTTTGCACATTTGCTTCTTGTACATTCCTGTATATCTTAATATTTAAGACTACAGTATAATGCACATATGCACATTGTACATCCCTGTATATCTTAATATTTACGACTACAGTTTACTTTCATGCACATTATTTTGCGTTCTATATTTAATTCTACAATATACATCTTTTTTATATTTTATTCTTATATTTTTATTGTTTACTTTTATTTCATTCTTATATAGCTATATTAATGTATATTTTCATCTTTGTTGTTTTCTTTAATAATTGCACTGTCCATGGAGCGGACCTGACTCACATTTCACTGCTGGTTATATATGCTCTATATAATTGTGTATGTGACGAATAAAAATCTTGAATCTTGAATCTTCCTTCTGTTCATTTAGGTAATGTGTGGTTTGGACACCTGTTTCCAGCACAATGAAGATGACATTGAGATTCTTGAGTCCAGGTTTAATGTCCTTCACATGAGTCTCTGTGCTCATGATCAGTCTGCTTCTGCCCAAATCCTACAAAAACTGATACACAACATGTCAGTCCACATTTACTCTCACTATTGAAAGACAATACAGATGCATGTATGCAAATAACTTTTTTTTTTGTCGAACAAACATTAATTTCGCTGTGACGACACATACACGTGCAACACTGACAGCTGATCAACAATACTACACATTTTCAAATCAAGAAACTAATGGAAACACCTCATGTTTAGCGCTGAGCTATGGATGCCTTTTCTGTTTAAATAGTAGCCTACTACATCTGCAACACTTTGTGTGAATAATCTTAAAAATACTCACTTCTCGTAATCGTATTTAAGACGCCAAATGTTCTGACAGCTGTCAATCATCATGCCTGGAAGACCGCTGGGGAGTTGGAAAGCCCGAAGGGCATAACCAAGTATTCAAAGTGCCCTCTGGGGGTATTAACCTGGGCATTCAACTACCGCTTTCAGTGGTTGACATTTTTTTTTTCCTAAAACGTCATGACGCAATGTTTTCCGTACATCATGGCGTAGTTATCCACATGTATACGACCTGCACAAGTTCAAACCATAGACTGTATAAAAATATATGCATAATTTGTAATAGGTTGTAACATACTTGCGTGTTAATCCCTGTTTTATACAGTCTATGGTTAATCCACATATGATAGATATCTAGGCTGCATGTAACGCTTTAAAAGCGTGCATTTAATCCCTAATTCAGTTGCATTTGATCCAAGGGAGTTTTCGACTTTTTAAGGTAAGAGTAATTAAAATAAGTGTGTTTAGGGTGCGTTTTTAAATAGTAGTTATATGAATGCACAGCACACACTGTCACACCATACAAAATCACCTGGACAAAGTAAAGTAATCGCTGGACAAAGTAAATGAATTAGAAATTTATAAATTGGAGCAACAAAGGATTTAATTAATAATTTATTTGAAAACTACTAGTCCCTTAGACGAATTTGTAAAGTTTGGCTTAATGCGTCAGTTGCTTTACATAACACTAATATGCTAATGTTTAACTTCATTTGTTTCATTGTTTTGCTCATCTGCTATGCTTCTACGTTAACTTTCAGTAATGTCTTTAGTGAATGTTACAGAAATGATTCACGTGTGGAAATCAAAACACCTTCTTTTATTCAACACCAAATATTAAAGCAGTTTGCCACAAAAATGTCGTTGTTTAATTTCTTATTTGGTTGTTGTGCAGTACAAGTGTTTTTTCATAAATCACCACATCCAGAAAAACAATTCTTCATCCTTCCTTGACTCATACATGATAGAATAACAAGATCAATCATGGAACAGACTTTGGCAGAAGCTAATTAGCTGTTAAAAAGGTTGTTATTATTTGTTTTTTTTATTATTAAATTTTTACAACAGCAACAAAATAATTCCTCTTTGAATTTCCTAGACAGCGGGGTAAAGGCGAAAGATGCAATGAAGGAATTTCATGCTGGTGGAAAGCTGGTCCACCACAGGTTTTAAGATGTAAGTGGCTCCAACAATAGTTAATTTTTCCATAAATAACATAATCATCATGTAAAAACATGATATAATAAGTTTGGGGGGTGATTGTATGATTTTTAAAGGTTTTGGTTACATTTAAAGTAGCCTATATAACTTGAGGGAAACTTAACTTAAAGTGTAAATGGGATAGTTCATACCCAGAATGAATAAATAAACAAATTCATTCATTCATTCATTCATTCATTCATTGTTGTTCCAGTGAAAGTCAGTCAGGACCAACACAACATTATCACAGGTTTGGGAAGACATGACAGTCACTCAGTTATTAAATGAAATTACATAATTTTCTTTTTTGTGTGAACTCTACTTTTAATGCAAAAACGTGTAGGACAGGGACAGATTACTTTCTTGTGTTTTTTTTTTTTTCATAGACTAGTATGTTGAATATGAATCTAAAATTTCCATAAATTTTGAATTTGATGGTACATTATCTTTGCATTTGTCTCACTAAAGCACTTGCAACAGGATTTTCTCTGTCCCTCAAGAATTATCTTGCAGTTGTATGCACTATTGTCTTTCTAACCTCTTCACATTCAAACTTCATGAGCGAGCTAACACCTTGTTTACATATATTATATTGCACATGACAAGATGATAATGTTCTACGGCAAATGCACTTTTTTAATATCTTCAGTAAATGCAATACCTGACAATGCAAGTTTAATTCATCATTTAAAAGATACATAGGTACAAAAGGTAAATATATAATCAGTGACAGCGTGCAAGCATCTGCATCTGTAACTCCCTTCTGAATTATGAAATACATTTTTTAGTAATTATGGAGAAAAATATATTTATAGTAGGTAATGGTTTTCTTACTGTCACTTACATTAAATTGCACAAGTGCATAGTGCTAGTTAAATTAAATTGGATTACACAATTTAATAACAAATTAAATATAACTGTAATCTATTAAAGTTACTGAGATTTTTTTTTAATTAAATTATAGTTACATAAGAAAATATTAAAGATTATAAAGGGGGTTGGATCTGAATATTTTAGGTAAAAGCTAGGATATGTTTTATGCTTATTTGCCTGTTTTTGATGTACACGATGGCTCCTGAAGTTTAAAGGCCATTTAATAAAGTGATGCAATTCTGACATTAACCCTGCCTGCATAACATTTTTGAAAATGATTGACAGTTACAAAATTCATTTGAAATTCCTAAAAATTATCAAATATAATTAGTTACCAGTTAAAATGCCATAAATATCAAACAAATTTTAGAGAAAGTCCTTGCTGTCTATGGAGGGTCAGAGAGCTCTCAGATTTCATCAAAAATATCTTAATTTGTGTTCCAAAGATTAACGAAGGTCTTTTGGGTTTGAAATGACATGAGGGTGAGTAATTAATGACAGAATTTTAATTTTGTGAACTATCCCTTTAATAATCCCTGAGCACTAATTTTATTTTATCGCAATCTTAGAAAATTCTGTTATAATCAATGGATCTCTCTACACTGCACAAAATTATTGTATTTACTGTACATCGTGTCTACACTTTGTTGTTATAATGAGAGGATTATCTTTCATAAATTCAGGACTGAAGAAAAACTCCAGAGTTTTGAGCAGACAGTGGATTCGGACGAACTGAAACACCCCTGAATGGTCTCTGCATTTACATTTACATTTACATTTACATTTAATCATTTAGCAGACGCTTTTATCCAAAGCGATTTACAAATGAGAACAACAGAAGCAGTCAGGTCAACAAGAGAACAACAACAGTGTACAAGTGCCATGACAAGTCTCAGTTAGTCTAGTATAGAACGCATAGGTAGTTTTTTTTTTTTTTTTTTTAATAAAAAGACAAGAAAAGGAAAAGTGCTAGTGTTAGTTGGTTAAGTGCAGGCGAAAAAGATGAGTCTTTAGCTGTTTCTTGAAAATGAGTAAAGACTCAGCTGTACGAATTGAGATTGGGAGGTCATTCCACCAGCTGGGCACAGTCCAGGAAAAGGTCCTTGAGAGTGATTTTGAACTTCTTTGGGATGGTACCACAAGGCGTCGATCACTTGCAGAGCGCAAACTTCTGGAGGGCACATAAGATTTAACCAATGAGTTTAGGTAAGTTGGTGCCGTGCCAGTGGTCGTCTTGTAGGCTAGCATCAGTACCTTGAATTTGATGCGAGCAGCTACTTGTAGCCAGTGTAACCTGATGAGGAGAGGAGTAACGTGAGCTTTTTTTGGCTCATTGAAGACAACCCTCGCTGCTGCATTCTGGATCAATTGCAGAGGCTTGACAGTACATGCAGGAAGGCCCACCAGGAGAGCATTACAATAGTCCAGTCTGGAGAGAACAAGAGCTTGGACAAGGAGTTGGGTTGCTTGCTCTGACAGGAAGGGTCTAATCTTCCTAATGTTGTATAAGGCAAACCTGCAGGACCGGGTCGTTGTAGCAATGTGGTCTGTGAAGCTTAACTGATGATCCATCACAACTCCTAGGTTTCTAGCTGTCCTCGAAGAAGTAATGGTTGATGAGCCCAGCTGTATAGAGAAGTTGTGATGAAGCAATGGGTTAGCTGGAATCACCAGGAGTTCTGTCTTCGTAATTTCGTAACTTCGCATTTAAGAAATCAACAGGTACATCTGTGATTGACTACAATGTAAAACAAGTTGTAATTAGAAACCTTTGAAGCTAGACAGATACGCACTGTTAGAGTCTGCCACTTACTTTCATTTGTTTATTTATTTCAATTTTTTATTAAAGATATTAGTTGGTTCCCACTTCCTACTTCCCTGAGTCTTAAACTTTAAATCACTTTGTGGCGACCCATTTTCTAAGTCTCGCAAACCATCAGAGGGCCATGACCCAGGGTTTGATAAGCACTGCTCGAAACCGCAGCTACTCGCTCCATCATAGACATTCATACTCCAGATTTTATTATTGCTGAATGAAATATACAGGATAAAGTGTATTTCCAGCTGCATTCTGTGTAGTGATATTTACTGTAGCTATATGTACTTCCTAATTAACCTAAAACTGATCTCTGTCTGGGTGTAGATCCATATCACACACAAAAATCAGGTTAATATGATCCTGCTAAATCACTGGGATGCTTCCCCAAGTAAAACTGAAACTTGAAGACCACAGCTCAGAAAATAAAGGTGATGAGAAATGAGAATATATTTTAGAACATTATACCTTTTGTAATTTAACACTGTTTTAACACTGTATATTGTACTATAATAGTAAAGATTTGATTTTTAATAGCCTATAAAAATTTCTTTTTTTTCTTGCCTTCATTGCACTAGGGTTGTGTTTAGCTTTACTGCTAATTGGTTTGGCACATAGATTATGTATTTTCTGTTAGTTAAGACGCATTTTACAGAAGTTGTCCAAATATCTCACACAAGTGAGTTTATGATTTGTAACACATTATAACAAGGTTGTATAAATTACCATCTGCACATGTAACTTGTTAAAAATTACTTTATGTATAGTGAAATAATGAATCTTTTCAGATATTTTTTTCATCATGTTTGATGTTAGACAATGATAATGTCAGTTCTTCATTATGCTGTCCCATTCTTGTTAATAAAAATGAATTGGTAGTTCTTGTTAACTGTTGTGTAATGTTTAAGTACACACATCCTTGTAGCAGTGAAACTGATACATTTATTAAATAATCATACCGTTTATTTACATTATATTGTTCACTGAATTGTTCTCTTTCTATAACTCTGGTGTTTTCAGCGGTGTCTGAAATCTCAGTGCATTATTCAAATGTAGTGAAAAATGTGTTTAATGCATAACCCGGGGCTGCATAATTTGACATTACTGTGACAGTTGTGAAGAAGATTGTAATTAGCGTATTTTAAATATGATTCCACTTTATTTGTACTAAATAAATCCATAAATGAAAATGAATTTTTACATTTTGCTAGAATATTAACGAGGTCATTGACAATCTTCCTGGAGCGTTCAGATTGAGAGAGTAGTTAATATTCATGAGCTAGGCTTTTCAGGGTTCTTCTAACTGGCTAGTTTTTCAGGGGACGTCTCTCTTCCAGCCAATCAATGAGGTCTGTTGGGAAAACGTCACGGAGCGTCATTAATATGAGTGATGTTTGGTCACGTGACTGATCTCACCTGTCATTCCAGAACTCAAATACAGGCGGATCGGACCTGACACCTGCATTAAAGACAGCAAGGGTATTTTTCTGCATGCTGTGTTAATTTCTAAGGGATCGCTCCTGTTTTTATTTATTTGCCTCTTATTCTGAATTGACTCGTTATTAACACTAACAGGAGATTAGAGCTATTGTGTCTCTTGCTGAAAGTATGGGTGCTGTGTCAGGGACCCTGGCGAGTTGGGTAAGTCAATTTGGATTTTTATGTAGTACTATAAATTGACATTTTGTTCAGATTGTAATATAATGAAATTTTCCATGAATCAAAGAAATGTGATTAATGTGTAATGAAAGCAGGACAGGTCAAGAGAATCAGCTGTTATTTACGCTCCTGCTTAACAGGATTATATTGTTTCCTCTGACAGTCAGCAGCGGGGCGCTTCACTTACGTCACGTCAACTGCGTCTACAGGGTATATAGAAAGGTTAAAAATACTATTTAATAAAGACGAGTAATTCAGAGTAATATTAACAACAGATCAAATCTACAGAATAATATTAAACAGGTAAATATTGAGAATTTTATTGAACTTATGCATTCTACACAATAGCCAACTTTGGTTTTACACACTTATTGAAGTGGTTCTCCATCATGATCTGTAGTTCAGCACTGCACACAGTGGATGAGTGTGTCAGACAATAGAGACAGACGAGCACGACCATGCTTGACAGACACTATTCAGAATATAATTAATATTATTAAACATGCGAATTATACATGTTCTACATTTTATTACTCTGTATATAAAAC
This sequence comes from Carassius carassius, assembly GCF_963082965.1. NCBI lineage: Eukaryota > Metazoa > Chordata > Actinopteri > Cypriniformes > Cyprinidae > Carassius > Carassius carassius. The sequence continues at coordinate 23,550,807 of NC_081798.1, forward strand.
AAGTCTATAAAGAATATTCTGGAGATTATTAAGCACATGCTACTATGCTAATAATATATATTATTATTATTATTTTATTTATTTATTTTTTAATTTCTGGTGTACTCTAGTGTTGGCCATAATAACATCAAGCACATGGTTAAGTTTGCATGCGTTGTGAACATCACTTCTCAAGGTGACAGTAGTATTAAGTTGTTTACAACAGACTGAGCTCAGATCTCACATCAGCTGCTTTAATTCATAAACATCTGCTGCTGCTGGAGAAAGTAAGTCTAACGGTCTTAACATTAATATCTGTCAATTCTGAATCCTGCGTGCACCCTTCAGCCATTACCTATCCTCTTGATTTGTCTTTTTTTTTAAATCATTCTTCTTTATAAAAGCGCTCCAGATGGAAATGTTTTTTCTTCTTCTTGTGTTTTCTTAAGGTTTGTTGCCTTTGCAGCCATGCAGGATGTTTTAGGTGCAGATGCTGCCCACAGATCAAGAAGTCTATTGTAACCCGAATCATGTATGCCTTCATCCTTTTGCTTGGTACCATCATTGCCTGTGTCATGTTGTCACCTGGTGTTGAACAACAGCTTAAAAGAGTAAGAATGAATTATTCTGAAGCATTAGTAGAGTTTGAAATAATCCAATAAGTCAAGTAATGTAGACCAAATGGGGTTTTTATATTGTGTTGAAATGATTAGATTTTTGTCTCTGATGCTGTGAGAACAATCCTGTTTGTAGTTCATTTGAAAGTTGATCTGAATTTCTTCATTCTTAGATCCCTGGTTTCTGTAATGGAGGAGCAGGACCCAGTATACCAGGAATTGAGGCTAATGTTCAATGTGAGATTTTTCTCGGCTACAAGGCTGTGTACCGGGTTTGTTGTGGCATGAGTTTGTTCTTTCTCATGTTCTCCCTTCTCACCATCAATGTGAAGAACAGCCGAGATCCCAGAGCTGCAATTCACAATGGGTTAGTCCATTAAGATGATGCGGACCCATTTTCTGTTCAAAATCAAGCTGTTGATTACTTGTTCTCCTTGTTGATTTGATTTACAATATGTATAATCTGTTTATTGCTAAACCACAGTTTGTGGAAGAAATACTATAGAATTGGGTCATTTTATGAAACTAGTGAGACATCTCTATGTTTCATTAGGTTCTGGATTGTCAAGATTGCAGTCATGGTTGCTGTCACTGTTGGTGCCTTCTATATTCCAGAGGGGCCTTTTACCCGAAGTAAGAATTGAACTCATATAAATCTGATCTGATTGGTTGGCAATTATGCAAAGCTACTGTATATTTAATGTTTTTGTTATTGTTTTTCATATATATGTCATGAATACAATGTCTAAGTTGATATCTGTCATATATCAGATATCACTGCAATAGGAGATAGTATATTAGAAGTCACTCTTGTTTCTGTGATTGTCTATGCTCTGTAAAGAATATTTTTTCAGGTGAGTCTTTTTCAAAGATGAGACTCCATGTTAATAATAATTTTTAAGTTTTTGTGGAAATCGTTTATTTTGCAACTGAAACCTTTGCTAAACCTTTGTATTTTGTTCATTTTCGAAACACAAATGAAGATTTATTTTATATTTTTTATGAACTTTAGGAAGTTATTAGAAAACATTGCGAAATTAATATCTGAGTGGTTTAATCCAAGTCTTCTGAACAGAAACACTTGCTTTATAAGATGCTTCAGGGAAGCACATTTGAGTGTCTGTTCACCATATGTGTGTTAATCAATGTTTGTAATGTTCAAATTAATTACGTTCTTTATATAAAGCAATGGAGTCTCTTCAGAGGACTTGAATAAACCACTTGATACATGTGGAATACTTTTACTATGTCTTTTTTATCATTTTGTAAGAATGATGAAAATTTTGTTTGCGTGGACTTTCAGTGAATGGACTACAATGTGTTCTGAACATGAGCATAAGTCAGTTATACTAGGTGAGAAAATGATGACAGATTTTTAATTTTTGGGTGAACTATCCTTTCAAAAGGCAAAAAAATCACAAGGTACAACCCTTGCCATCTCGTCATACTGTCAGGTTGTTGACTTTTCTAGTGTAAGTATATGAAAGTCCTGTGTGTTTAAATCATTGCATGCTATCAATTAAAATATATGTCAGCCCTCATTCCTAAATACACATGTATAGCAACAGTAAAGACATTAATTGTCCTAAGGTAAATTATTGTTACAAAACATTTAAATATTGATTTAGGTTATGATGAGGTGTACAGATGACTAGTAGATAGTAGTATATTATATGATAACTAAAGAGTTCAGAGTATAGTGAGTGTTATGGATGTTTTTGGACCGGATCTGATCTGATTCTTTTCACTGTGATAAGCATCTTAATGACGTTAGTGTGAGGCTCAGTTCTGCACAAATCACACACCACAGCTTTAATGTTGTTAATGGGAGTAAGCAACCAAACAACCATTCTAACTATTTTAACTTAACTATTGTTTGAGCAATTTGTGCTTGCAGGGGATTTTTATTTTAAATTTTTATTCCGTTTATTATTAATAATGTAATAAATTATCAAGCATTGCTTGAGCATCACCTCTAGGGATATTTGTTTGCAAGTTTTAGGAGGCCATGAATCGTACAGTATGTTCTTCATTCTTTATGCCCAGCTTAGTTTCTGCTTGCAAGAAATCTAAGTTAATTTATGTCTTTTTCTTTAGTGTGCTTTATTGTGGGAAGCTGTGGAGCATTTTTCTTTATTCTGATTCAGCTGGTTTTGCTTATTGACTTTGCCCACTCGTGGAACGAATCCTGGCTTGATAAAATGGAAAAAGAAAACAGAAAGAGGTGGTATATAGGTAGGTAAATATGTTACGTGTGTAAACCTATTTTTGTTACAATTGGTGATGTCAAACGATTAATCGCGATTAATCACATAAAAAAAAAATCAATGAAAAGCTTATTTTTTTTAGTTTCCAGATGATGTATAAATCTCAATGTAAAAAAAAAAAAATACACTTATGACTGCTGTTGTGGTCCAGGGTCACATATAGCATATATTTTGAAAATATTTACATATATTTATATTCACATAATTTATATTATATATAAATATATAAAATTATAAACGTAACATATTTTTCTTAAATATATACATGCATGGTTGTGTATTTATATCAAAATAATAAATATGCACAGTACACATGCATATACTGTGTGAACAAAAACTTTTATTTTGGATGCGATTAATCCTGATTAATCATTTGACAGCACTAATATTAATATGTATGTTGAGTAATTTAATGCTCCTTCCTTCTAGCCTTGCTGTCAGTAACAGGAGTGAACTATATTCTGTCCTTCATGGCTGCAGTTCTCTGCTATAACATCTACACTCCGACAGAAGGATGTGTGCTTAACAAGTTCTTCATCTGCTTCAACATGTTATTATGTGTCGTAGCTTCTGCTCTGTCTGTACTGCCCAGAATTCAGGTATTTAGCCAAGAGAATGTGTTTTCTCTGAGACATTTGCTGCATTTGCCATACAGTATAAACATAACTAAGCCATGCAGTTTTAACTGTATTTCATGTTTAGTGTTAGTTAATCAGTTATGGTCCTTTTGTGATTTGTAGTCCAAAGATTTGTAGTCCAAAGAGACTGTGTGTAATTCCAGGAATACCAGCCCAGATCTGGACTTCTTCAGTCATCCGTTATGACTTTGTACACCATGTACCTCACCTGGTCAGCCATGACCAATGAGCCAGGTTAGCAGCTTCACAAAGCTTTTTATTCATTTTATCGGTCTTCTTTCTTAAATTAGACCACATGACTTAGTTGATATTCAGGATGTTTGATCTTTTTCTTTTACCTTGTGGCTTTCAATTACCTTTGTGGCTTGGAAAAACTTGTTTCAGAAATTCTTAATTTGAAGATCTGTTATTTTGTTTTTGTCCATCCCTCATCTCAAGACCGCACATGCAACCCAAGACTGATCAGTATCTTCCAGCAGATCACGTCCTCCACAGTTACACCACTGGAGGTCGAGAACCAGACGGCCATCATCATTGTAGACACAGAGGAAACGGTGCCAACTGCCCCGTATTTGCAGTGGTGGGACGCTCAAAGCATCGTCGGATTGGCCATTTTTGTTCTCTGCATTTTGTATTCAAGGTACAATATTTTACTGTGATATATGCAGTCGTTGTCTGGCACTCTTTTTGTTGAAATGTTTTAATTTCAAGAGTCTAGAGTAAATTGTGAATTATATGAAAGAAAAAAAATGCAAAGGAACCACTACTAAACTCTGGACATACTTGAATAAATGTACATTATTTACCTTTACCATATACAGTTTTTTATGGGTAAGTTGCATAATGGATTTGTTTTTTTAAACTTGTAAAGCATGCACTTGTGTCCAAGCTTTTGACTGGTAGTTTTAAATAGATTAATAAACATCCCTGAAGACATTATATTGAACACAACACATGTATCCAGATGGGACATACTAAAGTTCTAATGCTTATGCCATTTTTAATGCTTATGCATTTTTTCCCCTCACAGTATACGCTCTTCCAACACCAGTCAAGTTAATAAACTAACCTTAGCAGCTAAAGATAGCACAGTCGTGGATGAAAGCTACACAGTAAGTCTTGAGACAGCAGAAGAGGTCACAACATCAATTGTGGAGGACAACGAAAGAGACACTGTTCAGTACAGCTACGCTTTCTTTCACTTCATGCTGTTCCTGGCGTCTCTTTACATCATGATGACTCTCACCAACTGGTACAGGTGTGTGCATTTCCCAATGATCACTAAGAAGAATTTTAACATTTTGAATAGAAAAGTAGAAACACAAGCAACAGCAGGCACTGTGTATAATTATATGCAAAACAGTAACATTGATTTTTATTGTCAAACCAGTCCTGATGCAGACTACAATGCCATGACAAGCAAGTGGACATCAGTGTGGGTGAAGATCTCCTCCAGCTGGGTCTGTCTGTCATTATACACCTGGAGTCTGGTCGCTCCTATGATTCTCACCAACAGAGACTTCACCTAGACGCATTTCGGCAGAACACCTTTTAAAATAAAGGTTGTTCTATTTCATTGCTATGAAAATCATTAAAAACATTTTTTTTTAAAGAGCCTTGATGCTATTATAAAAAATACTGTTTGCTTTTTGTTCCTATTTATTTGAGTTTTAATGGATTTTATTTTTGGATCATTTTGCCTAATAACCTCAGCATGTGTTAGGATGTTCTCTGTGCCATCGGTTGAAATGACAATGTATTTTATATTTCCTCCACGTCTGCTTACTGCTTTAGATAAAACTTTTTTTTATTTTTTATTTTGGTGTGTTTATACTTGTGATTTATGCTGAAACAGTGTTTTATCTCTGTTGATCAGGCAAAACATACCGATCTTTCTATTTTTTGTATCTTTAAGGTTTTGTTTTGTATAAAAAAATGCTATATTTTCATCATAAAATCAAGGAGTGACAAAAAGCATTATTTCTGATCATCAAGGATGCAAATATATTTTGGTTAATTATCAATTGTCGTATTTTTGTAAAACCAGGGAAATTATTGTATTATATATACAATGAATTAACATGAATATATTTAAGTTATTTTATTTGGAGATCACTTAAACTGAAAAGTGATCATGAACACTATTATAATTGCATGTTTTTGTCATTGATTTTATATCATCACATCAGCTCTACCGTCATGTGTCAACCTGCTGTACAGACTACAACTCGTCCTTCTCACCTAAAGCTGGTCTGATGTTCCCCGATTTTCAAGCAGAAGGATGCAATTTCTTTGAATAATATTAATCCTTAATTCTGATTTGTTGATGATGAGGCTACATGACAAGAACTTGACTGAACCTGGTTTCTGCATCTCCATCTTTTTTCACTATTCTTTATACGATCTGTGTGTTATAAAGTGCTACTGTATATTAATGATGCTAATTTGACTTGACAATCAGTCAAGATTGTCCAAAATCTATATATTACTGATTTAAATGCACATTACAAAAGCAAAACTTGAATGCACTTTTTTATTGGTTTCATTCGCAGTTCTTCAAATCACTCCGAACATGATGATTTACATGTTTAAAATCACATGCATTTTTAATAGGGACCCAAAAATTCAACTGCCATTTTATGGCAATTAGTATTAATTATATTGAACTATAGATGAAATGGTACAGCATGAAAAAAAAAAAAAAACATTCAAAATTTATCAGGTGGGCCAGACATCAGCTGGTATCAGTGGATTTCCAACTGCATGTGTGTTATGCACCCACACTGAATGGGAGAATCTGAGATTGAATCATTCATGTTCAGTGCATCAAAAAACCCTCACATTCATGTACTACAAAGATGATTACATTTCCAACATCAAAGTACTGCTCTAAACTCGTAGCAAATCCTGTGTGAACCCATTTCAATGCCAGAACACACTCCGTAATGCACTTCATCCCACCATAGACCTCTTCCGTCCTCTCAACCGAACTTCATCCAGTTTCTTGATGACCGCAGGTGATTTTTTGGATGAAGCAGTGTAACTTTTCAGAAGTCTCTCAAACAAAGTCTCCGTTTTGGGATGAGTGCTGAGAAAAGCTTTCTCCAACACGTACAGATCAACTCCTTTATCTTCTGGTAGAGCAGAAATATAACTCAACCCAAAGTCAATCAGAACCAGCTTCATGTTGTGGTCTTCAGCTCCACTGACCAGAAGCATGTTGGAGGTGGTGAGATCACCGTGGATGACATCTTCATCATGCATCTGAGCCAGGATTTCACCGATCTTGTCTACTAGAGTCTGGAGATGCTGTGGGTTTTGTTCTGATGCTTGAGCCGATGCGATGTGGTCTCTTACTGACACTGAGTGAATAATATCCTCCAAGAAAATGCAATGAGTGGTGTAGTCAACAAAATAAACAACAGGTGCGTTGATACCTGGGACAAAGGAAAGTCATCGATCATTGAGAGATGTTAATTACATTTAAATTAGTTCAATTAGCAGATTTTAATGAACTATGAGGCAAATAGGTGTTTAAAAATAATCTTATTGAAGCCTCTTACTGAAAATTCTGTCATCATCGTCTCACCATGAAGTTGTTCCAAACCTGTTCTTTTTCTGATGAAAACAAAATATATTTTAAAAAATGCTGGTAACCAAGAAGTTGACGGTAGCCAATAGAAATTGATTTCCACAGTATTTTTTCCATAATGTGGAAGTCCTTGGCTTCCAGCAACTGCTCGGTTACCTACACTCTTCTTCAAAATAACTTATTTTGCGTTCAACATCTAAAATTCTTGCAGGTTTGGAACTTGAGGGTGAGTAAATAATTACTATTTTAATTTCCAAATACTAATATTTTGAACTCTAATTGCAATCATGGTTAAGGTTAGGTTGTTCTTTCTTGAGCTTATTTAAATACTGTGCAGTCTTTGATTAGTCAAATACATTTGCATTGATTGACATTTATCGAGTCTGCATGATTAAACCTATTCTTGTTGTTGTGAATATGTGAGCATATTCTGACTGAAGTGAGGGGGATATATTAGGTGGTTGTGCACTGACCTGCTCTCCTGCATCGCAGGATGGATCGCACCTCCTGCGTGGTTCTGCGGCGCGTCAGTTTCTCGTCGACTTCTGGGTGGCGATATAATTTTTTGAATCGCTCTTTAATGATCACGGACCGACCCAGAAACGTCCCTCGAAATACACGGGCTTCAGCGCCCTGTTTAATCATCTGTGCCTCCTTTAAATACGACGGTACACTCGCTTTCACGGAGTCTGAGTGGGCCATGTTCCAGTCTGACCTTATGACATGCAGCAACGTGCTCTCTGCTTCCGGGGGAAACATAATTCTGCTTACGCTTCTTCTTTTATTAGAAACACAAGCGCATACCGCCACCTACCGTTCTTAACTTTATCCTATCCATAATCGTTTTTTTTTAACTGTCTTACTGTGTTTCCCCACATTTTAGTATCGTTAGTAGGCTATATTCATTGTCCTTTAAAAAGATAGTTGACAAACACTAATTTATTGTGTATTGTTTCAAGTGCAATCTCATTGTTAAGCAATGGTTTTGACACACACACACACACACACACACACACACACACACACACACACACACACACACACACACACACACACACACACACACACAGTACAGACCAAAAGTTTGGACACACCTTCTCATTCAAAGAGTTTTCTTTATTTTCATGACTATGAAAATTGTAGAGTCACACTGAAGGCATCAAGAGCTATTTGACCGAGAAGGAGAGTGATGTGGTGCTGCGCCAGATGACCTGGCCTCCACAGTCACCGGACCTGAACCCAATCGAGATGGTTTAGGGGTGAGCTGGACCGCAGACAGAAGGCAAAAGGGCCAACAAGTGCTAAGCATCTCTCGGGGAACTCCTTCAAGACTGTTGGAAGACCATTTCAGGTGACTACCTCTTGAAGCTCATCAAGAGAATGCCAAGAGTGTGCAAAGCAGTAATCAAAGCAAAAGGTGGCTACTTTGAAGAACCTACAATATGACATATTTTCAGTTGTTTCTCACTTTTTTTATGTATATAATTCCACATGTGTTAATTCATAGTTTTGATGCCTTCAGTGTGAATCTACAATTTTCATAGTCATGAAAATAAAATAAAAAACTCTTTGAATGAGGTGTGTCCAAACTTTTGGTCTGTACGTTATATATATATATAAAAAAAATTTTTTTCTTAGAAATATAATTTATTTTATCATTGTCCCCTAATTTCATATCAGTCCTGTTACTAACACCAAAACGCCCCTATAAAATAATGGTACAAACCAGAAGTGACATTATTTCATGGAGGTGACATAATTTAGAGCAAGTGGTTTCCACAGTGCAAGCAAGGGTACGTTTCTCTCTTCTTAAATATTCTATTTTTCATGTTTTATCAGGGTTGTTAGAGAGGGGTCAGCATACAACATCAGTCCTGTTACCATTTTTGAAAGTGTACATATAAACAATTATTTATTAATCCTGATATTACCAAAATCTAAAAGTAATAACCTTTCAAATTACATACCATGTGACTTTCTGATATTGACCTGTTAGCTAGAAATTAGCATATTAGCATCAAATCATCAGTCCTGTTACTATACCAGAGCAATAGGGGGCATAGATTCTAGCCCAGCTGCATAACTAGGTCATAGATGGTGTATTTGTTATTTGCAGGGGAAAACATTCAAATGCAATTTAAGGATTAGGACAACAACCCAGGGACATGGACATTTATAAAGGTTATTTTGTGTGTTATTGAGCTAAAACCAGCGACTTATGAGTCAGTAGCATATGAGCATCAAGCACATGCTTAGTTACCATTGTTTGTTTCTGCATTGTTTTTTTTATTTGTATACAATTGTGAATTTTTACATGTTAAATACTACTAAGTCCATGATTACGTTTGAAGTTTTTACATCTAATTTCCTTAGATTAAATTCCTTTCCTTTTGTTTGAGGTTTTTAACTTCAACATGGCTGTTTTTAGGAGCCTACTACAAAAAATGTCATACTTACAAGAAACAATCAGTTTGTAAAAGAACTTACCCTTGTTATGTCCTGTGGATTAATTTTTTTTTAGTTGTATTTCAAGTTCTGTGAGGACAGGACTGCTATTTAGAAACATCAACTGCCGATTATTTGCAGCTAAGGGCCAAGTGATCTGCTCTAATGAAACCAATAGTCATTGTGACAGCGTTCTGATGAAGCGGACAGTCCCGATGATTAGAATTGGCGTGACTGCAGTCTTTAAACTCGTAGTTCCCATTCGCTATGTTTTTAGTTTTGGAAATAGATCATATTCCCGGACGAGACCGACTTGTTGCGTATTTGACGAGCAAGCGTCTGTAAATTCTGTTAAATATGGGTAGCTAAGTGTCAGACCTGTTCGATGCTTATGTGTTTTAGCATGTAATTTTTAAGAAAAATAAAAAACGAAGTATTGTAATTGATTGTTTGTAGCCCGTTATAGAAATAGTTATTGTGATGTTGTATGCTGCTTGAACATGTATAAATAACTTATTATTATTATTATTATACGTAATATGCAGTAGGCCTATAGTTTATGGCCTTATGTATGTTTCCTGAAATATGACTTTTCTACTTTTGAACCATTTGTATAGTTTTAAGTTGACGAGTGTTCTGAAAACCTGACCCATCTATCAGGATGATCTACCCTCACAATGTTAGGAGTGAAGTTAGAGTTGTAGGTTAGTCCAGCCTCATAAAAATATGCTACCCATGGTGGCAGCACATCCTGCCCAACGAGATTTGCTACTTACATTTTTAAAACATTTATCGGATGGTATACATTAGTAAGTTAGTAGTAATTTTATACATGACATTTTAACCTGCTCTGGGTCCTGAGCAGATCAGAACACCAAAATAATTCTGGTTCACTGTATACTCTTATTAAAAGGTTCAAAAGGGGGATTTGAATGCAAATGGTTCAATGCAAAAGAAGAACCATTTGGGTTCCACAAAGAACCTTTCTGTTAGGATTCTTAAAAGAACCATTTTTAGTGCTAATAATATAAAAAAATCTCAAGAACCCTTTGTGCAGTGAAGGTTTCATATATGTTAAAGTTTCTTCACAGAATCATAGATACTAATAAGGAACCTTTATTTTTGTAAGTCAAGTCACCTTTATTTATATAGCACTTTTAACAATACAGATTGTGTCAAAGCAACTGAACAGCTTTTAATAGGAAAATAGTGTGTCAAAAATTCAAAATGACAATGGTAAACACTAATTATTCAGTAAAAGGCAGTTCATCATTGAATTCAAGGATGTCATAATTTAGCTCAGTTATCTGTGCAATCAAGTCAACGATATCACTGGAAATGAAGCGTCCCAAACTAAGCAAGCCAGAGCCAAAACTTCATAAGTGACAGAATGGAGAAAAAACCTTGGGAGAAACCAGGCTCAGTTGGGGGGCCAGTTCTCCTCTGACCAGACGAAACCAGTAGTTCAATTCCAGGCTGCAGCAAAGTCAGATTGTGCAGAAGAATCATCTGTTTTATTGTGGTCTTGTCTTTACAGGGGATCTGTATCTGGGGCTCTAGTTGTCCTGGTCTCCGCTGTCTTTCAGGGATGTAGAGGTTCTTTCTAGGTGCTGATCCACCATCTGGTCTGGATACGTACTGGATCCGGGTGACTGCAGTGACCCTCTGATCTGGATACAGACTGGATCTGTTGGCTATGGTGACCTCGGAATAAGAGAGAAACAGACTAATATTAGCATAGATGCCATTCTTCTAATGATGTAGCAAGTACATCGGGTGTTATGGGAAGTGTTCCCGGTTCCGGTTTACCTAATTAATGCAGCCTAAAAATCCTTTAACGGATTTGGATATTATGTGTAAGCCTGGTTAAAGAGGTGGTTCTTTAATCTAGATTTAAACTGCAAGAGTGTGTCTGCCTCCTGAACAATGTTAGGTAGGTTATTCCAGAATTTTGGCACTAAATAGGTAAAGGATCTGCGACCCGCAGTTGATTTTGATATTCTAGGTATTATCAAATTGTTTTATGAATGCAGCGGACGCGGAGGAGTATAAGAGCAGGCCATCCCAGCTGCAAAGTTATCTTCTGTGTTATTTGTGTGCTACTTTCTCTTTTCTAGGTCGCTCTGTCCTGGTGCTCACTATCACTGCATCCACTTTTGGATGGCATAATGTTCGGCCATGAGCTCGGAATAATATCCGGCGCTCTGCCGCAGCTTCAAGCTCAGTTCTTTCTGGGTTGTGTCCAGCAGGAAGCCGTGGTTAGCGCTCTTCTGATCAGATCATTGTCAGCATCTGTGATTAATGGCTGGCTGATTGATCGTCATGTCAGGAAGACATTCAGTAATCTCCACATCCTGGGAGGCACCATTATCTCTTTTTTTGGCACTGGTGGTTGTAGGGCCATCATTAGTTTTGCAATGAGCATTACTTCCATGAGCTGCTGCATCTTTATCTCTGAGATGGTTTCTCCCGACACAGAGGGTTGATGGTTACCCTGTACGAAGTTGGAATTACAGTTGGGAACTTGTTGCGCACTCAACTATGTTTTCTCTGGTGTCCAAGCAGGATGGAGGTACATGTTTGCACTTGCTATTATACCATCTCTCATGCAGTTGGTGTCCACTACGATTTTCCTTTGAAGTAAAACATTTTGGTCAGAAAGAACTGGAATAGTAATGGACTCTGACTTGTGCTTGATGCAATTCAGCAATATCTGACAACATCAAGTCAGTGCATCAAAATCTGAGGAATTCTGCAATATTTTCCAAAGAAGACATTTTTCCATAGGGTATCAGAGAGTTCATTTGACAAGCACAACAACATGACATGAAGCAGAAAGTTATGAAATCCCTCTGCTGACCATCAATATGGATCAATCTGTTCTCTGGATAATTTTGTTCAGTGTTTTAATGATAATGGCTATATACAGGTATTTCTGAAACTATTGAACTATGATTCACATGGTTTGGTTCACATGCATGTTTTATTTACTAGTGACAAATCTTTATGAAATCTTGAAATACTTTTGTAATTATGATTTGGAATAAGTATACATTAACACCTACCTGACTCTCATTTTATGGTTTTTGCAGTGTGTGATAAAATCAATGTGTCAGAGCACATTAAAAATTTACAATTTAAATTATTGAAAAATTGTTTAAACGATGTGTGATGAGCTGTGGAATTGCGCACAGAACAAATAAACAACGATATAGAGAAAATCTTCAATTTTTCATGTATTTTTTTCAATAAATGAAATTTCTGGAATTGATATGTACTTCTATGCAGCTCAATGAAGAAGAAAAAAATGTGCACTGTAGTGGAAAAGTAGGGCACAGTGCAAAATAAAATCCCTTTCTTATTAAATACAACATGTTTATAAACACTATCATTGGTTTGCATGAATTTTAAAATAGTCAATGAAACCATTTAACATTCATATGTTGGAACTTTTTTTGCATTCAGGATATATATTTGCTCAGTTATGCGTTCCTTGGGAACTGAACTGTTTGAGCTACATGATTGCCTGCTTCAGTGCTCTAATTTATAAAGGTTCAAAGTATGATATTTAAATCTTAAAAAAAAAAATATTTCTTTATTTGCAACCCATCAGAATTGCTTGTCGAATAAAAGCTGTTGGTATATTTCCATAGCCACACTGTTAATTTTGGTTCAGTCAAATGAACTGAATACAAAGATTGGATGAGCAATGGTTCTTTATTACTGTATTATGGGTATACAGAAGTTATAGACTACTGTATTTATAAAAATAAATAAATAAAATATGCCACAGCATTGCCATTTACACGAGACGTCCACGGTGAGAGGAGCAAAAGACACTGCTGTGTGTTGAGTCAAGGCGATTGGTGTGACCTGATGTGAGCTACAGTAAACAGCACCAATAAACACTCCGAACTACGGCCACAGCTGTATAACGGCAGTATCATTTCACACTTGAGAGAGGATTTGCTTATTGACTGCTGACAGAAATACTGTGCTACTGCATGCTTCACTTGCTCCAAGAAACAGTCCATCTGTTTTCAAGTAAAGCTAAGCTGTTTAATGGCAGGACAATGTATTTAAGATCACACAGGCTTATTCTCTTTCTGTGAATAAGCTCTCAAACATATCCTGCACACTTCTGCTTAAAGTGAACATCTCATGATGAAGTGCATGCAGTTTTAGATAAACTCATGCTGCACTGCGAGGTAAACTGAAGGGTGGTGGTGCTGAGGAGCTCGATCTAACAACAGTCCCAGAGATCCTCAGCAGGTTTGGTGTGACAGGACTGACAGGTACGGTGCATCACTGAGCGGCCCCCGTGGCTGCAGGCACTGGAGTGTTTAGGCTGCTGGGGGCCATGAGAATGGGGGAGCCCGTCAGGGGCCCTAGAGCTGTGGAGGCTGGAAGCGCAGCTATTCCTGGTGAAGCAGTCAGGAAAAAGAGGAATCTTAAACACTCTAGTGACACAAACAATTCCTTGGATGTACACATTAGCTCTCCTCAACCTTGGTCATGCTTATTTGGCGTTCAAGAAACATTTCTTATTATCCGTTTTGAAAACAGCTGCTGCCTTTTACTTTTCTGGAAACCATGATGCATTTTCATTCAGGGCTCTTTGAAGAAAATGCTTGATGAATAAAGTTTAAATGCACTATGGAAACTTCTGCCAAGAGATTAAAAAAAGACAATTATCTCACAATTTAGATTTCTTTCTAGCAATTCTGAAAAAAAAAAGTCTGAAATAAGAGATACAAAGCAATTATTATTATACATTTTCATGAAGGAAAAAAACAACCAACGAGACCTAAACTCGGAACTAAAAAAAAAAAAAAAGCCAGAAGCTGTACACTCGGTAAAGTCAGAATTCTACGTTTATGTTCGCAAACTCAGAATTGCGAGAACAAAGTCAGAGTTGTGAAATAAAAAAAAAAGTTACATTCATCTTTCTTTTTCTTTACTTTTTTCCCACCTTTTTTTCATTCTGTGGCAGAAACAAACTTAATTCGAGTTGGAAAGCATTCATCAGGTACCAATGTACCAAGGCAACAGTGTTTTGATCACCTTTGAGTCATTTGATCAATTAATGCATATTTTGCTAAATAAAAGTATACATTTCTTTTAAAAACAAGCAAATAAACAAACAACTACGAAAAACCTCTCTGATTCCAAACTTCTGATCAGTCTGCTGGCAGGTCCACTTATTGGCACAAAGTTGTAAAGTACAAATACATTTGCTTATAATTTTTAATTAGAATTAAATTGTACTGTAATTCTGTTGTTCTTGGTGGAATGAACTCCCAATCTCAATTCGAACAGTCTTTACTCATTTTCAAAAAAACATTTAAAGGTTATCTTTTTTTGCCAGCACTTGACTTACCTTTTCTTGTCTATCCTATTCTTGAAAAAAAAAAAAAAATGACATTTACGTGTTCTACGTGTTCTGTGCTAGACTAATTGAGACTTGTCATGGTCCTTGTATACTGTTGTTGTTCTCTCATTGGTCTGATTGCTTCTATTATTCTCATTTGTAATTCACTTTGAATAAAAATGTCTGCCAAATGATTAAATGTAAATGTTCCTGATTCTGTGACCTGTGCTTAAAAAATGTCCCCTTATTTAAAGCATGCCAAGTTCTATGGACAGAATTGAACAAAAACGTGGATGTGTGCTTGAATCATTAATATCATTATAATGTAATTTTAAAGGAGACAAAGAGTTAGCTCACCTGTGATCATAGTGGCAGAGCTCACTGCAGTGATAGTTGTTGGCACAGTAGTTGATCCTGCGATGCGAGTCTGATCTTTCAAAACAGGGTCTAAGGCAAGGGGCAAGATTTCAGAATTAATTAAAAACACAAATAGAATCAAATGAAATTCTCTCCATAGTAATTCAATAGACCTGTCGCTAATGTAATATTTCAAATGCTATTACAGAAGTAGGGGTGCTCCATGGCCTCTCTCGCGGTCAGTCTGCTCTGATGGTCGTAACGCAACAACTTGTCCAGAAAGTCAAGAGCTTCAGGACTGACCAAGTGTTGGTTTTCACTGTGAATGAACCGCTCCCATCGCTTACGGGAATGTCTAACATGAAGTAAATGTAAATTGGCTGAAATCAAATGACAGAAGACAGTGCTAACAATGTCAGATTATTAAGGAGGGCTCACCTTCCCGGAATGTCATTAAACCGAGGCTCCAGCTCAATGTTGTATTTGTCAATGCAATCATAAAGATCTTCTGTTCCAAGAACTTTAGCTATTCTCACCAGCTTTGAAGAAATAGGAACATTGTGATCAATTCAGTCAATTCAACTCCAAAAGTAAAGACCAACAACTGCATTCATTTGTTACAGTGCTCATGTTACTATATGAGAGATACTTGAACTTACGTATTGTTATTGCTTTTATTATAATAATTAATAGGCTATTAGTAATGTAATGTGTATCAAAGACACTGTAAAAAAGACTGCATTAATAGTGGCTATAATATAATAAATAGTTAACACTGTCGAAAGCACTGCTGATTCATTTATTTTTAGTACCCAGTTAAGGCCTGTTCATGACAAGAACAATAACTATAACCATATGATTATATTAGTGTCCACACCAAAGGACAATCCTGTTCTGTTTATAATGAGCACACACTGCAGTATATATAGTTAGGTAAAGTTTTTAAAGTTAGGTGGATTCTAATTGGCTCTCAGTGTTTTTATTGTTTTACCTGGGAAAATAAAAAAATGAAAGTGATTCCTTCAAATGGTTCCTCTTTGTCATTATTCTCATGGAATTAGAAGGATTATCAAAACTTTATAATTATAGTTATTGTGGTAACACTTTACAGAACTCAAGAAAGTACTGGGTGATATAAGGTAACTACATGGTTAAGGCTAGGTTTAGGGGCAGGTTCAGGGTTAGTACTTAGTTATTACCCAGTTATTATAATTTTTTGAATACTTACAGTACGTAGTATGTACAAGCAGAACAGGACTGTAAAATAAAGTGTTATCGTTAATGTTATAGTCATTGTCCTTGGTGTTAACAGGCCTTTAGTTCTGGTTCTCTAATTAATTTCTTTGTTATTTATTATAATTTTAAAACAAACATCAAGGTTAAAGTAAGGCATTTTTCAAATGGTTAAAGTAAATAGGGATAATGTTTCATTTATGTGAGGCTTATCATCTTATAAAAGCACTGAATATTCCTTTGGTTATCAAACAACTGTTCTTTTCCATTTAACAAGTTCCTGATTATATTCACCTGGTCATAGTTATCATGTCCGTGGAAGAATGGCTCCTTCCTAAAGATCATACTGGCCAGCATACAACCAAGACTCCACATATCAAGACTGTAGTCATACATCTGGAATGACAGATTTGTTTCAGATTTCCAAAAGTTTTCACAAGTTGTATCTCCATGTTCAGAAATCTAAATCTCAAAAGGTAAATCCTCAAAAGCTAAAGACTTCTGAAGTGGCTGACTAGACATCTTAATTTAAGATGTGAAAACAACTTCAGTTGGACATGTGTATATGAACAGATGTTAGGTCTGACCTGGTAATCTATCAGTAGTTCTGGTCCTTTAAAGTAGCGAGAGGCGACTCGGATGTTGTACTCCTGTCCTGGGTGATAGAATTCAGCCAGTCCCCAGTCAATGAGACGCAACTGAAACACGACAGCATCCAACAGTCATTCAACATCGGCCTGTTTGTCTATCTGTATACATAATAATGATAAGTTTACATGCTGCAAATGTCAATGGCTTAATGAAGCTTTAAACCTCCAACATTCCATTCCTAGAACTATGCAGCATTATTTTATACTTTGTTTTCGATAATTGTTTCCAACATACTTTCATCTTAAAAATCAGTGTTGTTGTTTCTTATGTGAATATTAAGCAGTGTTGGCTGATTACCTTTCTGTGCTCATGATCAATCATGATGTTGTGTGGCTTGACATCTCTGTGCATAATTCCCATACTGTGACAGAAATCCAAAGCCTCGAGACATACAGTACACATGAGATCATATCAAAACCTCTAAAAAAGGATTTACTTGAATGACAATACAATATCTGATTTCTAATCTGATGCACTGTACATATCTAATGCGCTAGACTGAGTTTGATTTCCTTCACACTTCAAAATGTAAAATGCTAATTATAGTATGGGGGAAAGACAGGTATGTAATCTTGCTCAGTTTTCTCATTTTTACACAAATTGTAGTGTTGAATTCAACCTTTAACCAAAATGTTCTTCCTAAACTGTAAGAAAAAGGTCTAACAAACATTTATTTATTTATTGAATTCATGGGAAATATACATTTAAAGAAATGACTTGAAAGCATCATTTGTAAACGTAAGCTAGTCTCTGGTGAAGATTTATTTTTAAAAGAGTTTCAGGTACCATAATCTCACCTTCAGAATCTCATACATGTAGAAGCGAATGTCAAAGTCTGTCAGGGTCTGATACAGTTGCTGATGAAAACAAAGCAAGGATGGAGCTAATTACATAACAGGTTTTTGTTTTTGAAGTTATCAGAGATTGAGAATAAGGTTTTTACCTTAAAGTCTGTGTTGTTCACATGTTCAAAAACCAAGGCAGGTGTTCTGGACTGCAATGTGTGTACAACAACATCAACATCAAACAAAAGAAATACACTTAAGTGCTAAAATCAGTTTTTACAGTATAAATTGATTGTTGTTTTTGCATTACAAATATCACAAACAGCAAGGGTTCTGAATACTGACCACTGGGTCTTTGACGATGTCCAGGAGGGTGATGATATTCGGACCTCCGCGAAGGTTCTCAAGAATCTTTATTTCACGCTTTATCTTCTTCTTCTTCACAGGCTTAAAAAGAGAGAGTTCCTAATGATCCACAAACTATTAGATCTGTAACAACTTTTTAAATACTAGAAAGGATTACATCAAAGAAAAAAAAGAATCAAGTTAATAAGAGTAGATTATTTTTGCATCTGTGTCACCTCTTTGCACCTCTGGCTGTGTTTTTGGTTACACTTTATTTTAAGGTGTCTTTGTTAACTATACACTTAAGAATTGAGTAATTTTAATTAACTACATTTAATTACTATATGATTAGGGTTTGGCTCAGGGTTAATTGCATGTAATTATGCATATTTAATTGTTATTATAATAGAAAGTACATTTAACGTGTAACAAGGACACATTAAAATAAAGTGTTACTGTGTTTTTATATTTTTTTATCTTGAGAAGTATTTGTGTTAACAACAATATATTCTTTAAAGGCACAGATAACTCTGGACAGGTACACCAACTTGCCACATTAAAGGGATAGTTCACCCTAAAATGAAAATTCTGTCATTAATTAATCACCATCATGTCGTTCCAAACCCGTAAGACCTTCGTTCATCATCGGAACACAAATTAAGATATTTTTGATGAAATTGGAGAGCTCTCTGACCCTCCCGTAGACAGCAACGCAACTGAAATGTTCCCAGGTCCAGAAACATAGTAAATCTGTAAAACTTTTCATGTGGCATCAGTGGCTTAACTTCAGTTCTGTGATGCTACGAGAATATTTTTTGCACAAAGAAAACAAAAATAACATAATTTACTCAACCATTCCGCCATTTTAGAGAGTATTACAAAGCATATGCATGATTTCCCCTAAGCATAAACAATGCTTATTACGCAGATGAAATTCATGTGCACACTTCCCCCCTAAATGAAAACAACGCTGATTACGTCTAATACATTCTCTGGTACTCTCCAGAATAGCAGAAGAAGTAAACTCAGGGGAGAAGAATGGTGGAGTAAATTATGTTCATTTTGTTTTCTTTGCGCAAAAAAAGGTATTCTTGTAGCATCGCCAAACTTAAGTGAAGCTACTGGTGTAACATGAATGGTTTTACAGATGTGTTTACTATGTTTCTGGACCTGGGAACATTTCAGTTGCATTGCTGTCTATGGAAGGTCAGATAGCTCTCTGGTTTCAATTAAAAATATCTTAATTTGTGTTATGAAAATGAACACAGGTCTTGAGGGTTTGGAATGACATGAGGGTGAGTTATTAATGACAGAATTTTGATTTTGGGATGAACCAACCCTTTAATATTTGACAAATAAGAAAAACATGGCTTCAAATGCCTTCATTTTTATACTTGCATTGCCCCTTTCTGTTAACTACAGAATCAAGAGGAACTGGTCTTACCTTTAGTATTTTAACCACTACTTTCTCATTGTTTGTAATGTTGATTGCTTCAAACACTTCACTGTACTTTCCTCTTCCTAACTTGCGGACCAGTTGAAAATCATCTTGATTGCTGGAAAATATGTGTTAAAAGTATTTGTCAGCCTTTAGGTCATTTTTCAGCTTTTACAATCTCAATACTTCTGTCACTTTTTTAAAACTCTTCACACAGTTCTCCTTACCAACTTTTAGCTTAGCACAGCACATACAGTAATTTCACATTTAAAGTGCACAAAAATTACCAAAAGACTTTATACTCATTTCATCAACTCATTTTTTTCCCACTTCCCTCACTTTGTCATTCATAAAACACTGACCTAAAACCACAAACAGGCTGCATTATGCTTTCTGTTGTGAAATGTATTTTAAAAACAAGAATGTCACTGCAGTATATGTCAGATGGTCCATGATTGAATTGCAAACATTATAGCTAAGTGTTCTCCTTCTGTACATATGTAATTGAAGACTTAACACCTGTGTGCGTGTGCGTTTAGCTTCATCTAATTGCTTTAATATTTTTAGATTTTACTCAAATGTAGCAAATTGCTGGCTGTCTTATTCAGTTTTATATTATGTTTTGAATTTAAGTTTAACAGTAATGAAAAGAGCACGTTAATGTGCAAACTGGCCTGTAGGTTCATATAGTTTTAGTGGTAGTTGTGTCTGAGTGAGAAAAGAATTAATGTCATTTGAAAGACTAAGTCACTGAATGTATTCTACGCCAAAGCAAAGATAAATGATCCACAGTTCAGCCCATATAGACTACTGTTGTGCTCACTATGTGAGGAGTTTTGAAAGTGACCTAGTATTGAAAAAAGCATGTGATCAGCCAACAATATACAAAGTAGTCAAAAGAGCTCTTCTAAAAGCGTTAACTGCACAGTCTGTACCACATCAGTAAAAAGAGCACATTGAGAACTGCAGAAGCATTTTATCAATGAACTGAAGAGGAAAAACTAAATAAGTGTGCAGGCCCCTGCTCATCGCCTCTTTCAGCTAGAATCTGGTGACATTCCTGGAGCTTTTCCTCAAGGGTGAGAAAAAAAAAAAAAAGTAACACAAACACAACATAAAAGTAAAGAAACATGCAAATTGATTGTGTTCGCAACTTTAATGGTGTTACTACTTGAGCAAAATGTACAGTAAAATAAAAGAAGAAAGAATGCTTGTGTTTGCAATATAGACCATATATTGTATATCACATGAAAATAATATAATAGACATATTTAGTATGTATAGAGATACATACCCCCACTCAATAACATGTGATTCATAATCCCAGTATTCTCTGGGCCGTTGTGTGTTGACCTCAGTGTAGACTTTGGCGCGACTCGCCACAGGTCCTGGCATGATGCACAGTTCAGATCTGCGTTTACTGTACTGCCAATTAAAAATCAGATGAGAACAGTTTTGCAGAAAGTGCTGGCTACAGGAGAGGGGCCATAGAAGATGGAAGCGTCTCCGGATGGCTGTGGGGAAAGGTGAATAAAATGGGAAATCTGAGACACTGTCAAGAGGACTACATATAGGCTATATTTTTATGTGTGTGTGGTGAATAACTTTTGCACACACTTCATCTGCAGCAAAGCTTTGCATTCATTAGGTTGTGTTTGAACTAAAAACTTGAAACCTGACTTTAAACGGCCAGTATTATTCATTCATTATTTTTTCTCCCTCATTCTTCTGGGGAACACCAAAAAACAAAAAATAAGAATTTTTGGTTACCACTGACTTCCATTATATGGACAAAATCCACTGAGACATTTCTCAAAACTTTTTTGTTTGTTCCACAAAGAGCGAAAGTCAAACATGTTTGGAATGACATGAGGATGAATGAACGATGACAAACTGTTCATATTTTTTTTTTGGGGGGGGGGGGGGGGGGGTAAACTCTCTCTACTGTATTTGATTCAGTATAATGACATCCTACATAAGAACTACAGTACAACAGTGTTTTTTAAGAACATGTTGTCAATCCCTATAGGATATTTAAAAAAGTCTCAAGAAAATACTAGTACTTGAAAAAAGCAAAATAAAAACTCCCCCCCCTCGTTTTTCTCAGAAAAGGAAGAGGAAAAATGTATGACATCATCAGCTGTCCAGGCTATTATGGCACCGAGTCTTTGCTGAATATTCTAACAATGCAGGTTTAAGTCAGGAATAGTTGTTTTGATTTACATACATTTTACATCTATTTAACATTTAAAAGTGCCAGATACAACTGGGGTACACAAAGACCAAAGTTACATTCATATTATTTATGCTGCATAACTGCAGTATGATAGATAAAACGTTTTTTTCAGTCACATGACTTCTTCCAACTCACGCAACATATTTGCAGCCATTAGCACGGCAAATGATTCAATGCCAAAACACATCGCGACCAAGAAGAAACATCATAAATAGCACTAAATAAATATAGCACTGGTATATAAATTGTGACATGTCTATATATATGTTTGATTTGGTAGGTTCTGTGCTCATTTGGTTTCTAGCACCCGGATCACATCACGATCAATGATTCTCTGTTCATGAGTCATCTAAGAAAAATAAATTACTGTACAGGTTTTTTATTTTTACATTTCTAGGGTTTCATTTTTTCTTCTCTGAAATGGTTTCTACATAAATATGAAGATCAGGAGGATTATGAATAGGCCCTGGCTATTGAAAAGCTTGATGTTTTTCTTTCTATTTTATGTAAGCAAATTTAGTTCGGCTTAGACATGCCCTACCTCATTTGTTGCACAATTAATGCTTGAAAACAGTGAAATGTTTCATAAAATAAATAAATTTAAATTTAAATTGTGGAAGTTTTGTAGATGAGCAGATATGATGTTTAAATACACAGAATAAAATTGTTTTAAAGAATAAAATATCAAAAGAGGCAGCTGAATGAATTTGAAGGTGTTTCTGTCTCCAGTGCTGTTATATGGCAAGGACGTTTAACATTTAATCAATCACAACTTATCAATTATAGATGGCAAAATTCTGTGTACACCACTGATTAATGAGTTTGGCTACTGAAATAATTCCAGTGAGAACAACCTCTTAATACTAGTAAATTTCACATTCAGAAATGCAAGTTTACAAAAGGCAAACATCTTTTTATGGTGCTTGAAAAAGAGATTAAAATGTATGTAGATGGGATGCCAAAATCTAAAAATAGCAGAACAATTAAAACGATTAATATATGCTCTTACACATAATAATATATATAAATAATACAGTAATATAAATATTTCATATAAATAATAATAAATAATGGTGCTGACCTGTAAAGCATATTTTTCTGTATTAAAATTGCATTGTAATATCCCATGGAAATGTAAATATATGTGTAATATATATTTGTCTGTAAACTGATGTTTATGTTCCCTCTCTTTTATTTTTTCATTTATTTTATGTTTCTGTGTTCTTTGAGGCATGTGAAATGTTTTGTGATATAGTGTGATATGGCACTGTACATGCTACTCGTTGACAATAAAGCAGTTACAAAAAAAAAAAAAAAAATCTTCTTTGTGATGGAAAAGAAGCCCTTTATACCTTTGGCCAGCATTTATAACAGTGCAATAACTGTTGTGGCATCGACATGTTACTAGTAAGAACTTCCATTGAAATCCATTTCGTAAACCGCTGGTCCAGTGTCGGGTCACAAGGATGCTGAGGCCTATCCGAGCATCTCGGGCCGTGCGCAGGGTAACAACCTGGATGCACGGCTAGTCACGTTTCAATAATTAATCAATTATAAATATCGGTCATTGCTTTCAGAGTCAATTATAGAAAACTGTAAAAATTCAGTTACTTACATAGGCTATCATCAATAATTAAATAACGTTTTATTATTATTTTTTTTATAGAAACTGCATTTTATATAGGCTACAAAACATTGGAATGAACTTCATTAGAAATGCAAGTTTTTTTTTACTAAGCATTTTGACCGAGAATAAATAAATAATTTTAATTGAAATAGCCTATATTAATTATAATTCATTTCTGCAAGTGCTTAGATGTTCAACCTGCTTGGCATTATATTGTCTTTTTTTTTTTTAAGTAAGAGATATACCATGATCTATTGGTTAAAAGATATGATGAATTTACTAGCACCAAATACTCAGTGATCCTATCATGTGTTACAGCAGTGATGCAAACACACCTCTGAAAGCACAGTGTAATAAATAGGATGAGTTTTCTCCACAGAACCCATGAGGAGTGCCGGCTTCCTCATCTCAACACCAGTCTTCTTTACTACAGCTTTACACAAATGACACGGCATGCAGAGACACATTTACCTTTTCGATGGCAGCCGTGTTGAAGCTAATATTCAGCCCGTCGTGGAGATATTAATCCTTATTTCAATGGAATATTGAGTCATTTCTGTCTCAGAGACTCAACATGGCTGTTTGATAACGGCTTTGAGAGCGCACGCGCCAAACATCACACATAGGCATATACTGTCTGACTAGACTAACATTTTTTTTTTCAAACAAGCTTGGTGCTAACACCAGAAATGGTTCGATTTCAGTGGAAACACACTGTATAGCCTGAATGCAAAGTAAATCTCTTTAGATAAACCTATCTAGCAAATTCATAAATGATTCAACCGATTCATTTTTTATAGACATGGCAGAAACGTCATTGCATTTGTATGTCAAAGCCAAATGGCACCAAAAATTAACATCATGCTTCTAGGCACATTTTGACATTATAAAATACGTTGTTATATATTTAATTCAGGTAAACATTGCTCCACATTTTTGTCATTACATGAGGAGAAATGTGGCTCAATAAACCTGAATTCATTTCTCATGTGTGTCTGCTTTTATAGCCTTGAGTTTTCAAAAATTTAATTCTGTGCATGTGGTCACCTATTTAGTGCATCAAGTGATCCAATGAATGTCACCCCAAAAGGAAAATGTGCTGAAAATGTACTACATCCATGATGTAGATGTTTGTTTCTCTATCAGATTTTGAGAAATGTAGCATTACAGCTCTTCTGGGAATAAGTGCGTCAGAATGAGATACCAAACAGCTGATAAAAAACATTACAATAATCCACTGCAACACATCCTCTGCTGATCCTGATCCAGAGGCAGTTAAAAATGCCTTAATGATGAAATTTGTTTCTTATAAACGTGCAACTTTTCTCTTTAAAAGACATTAGTTGATGGACTGGAGTGGATTACTATGGTTTTTATCATTCAGACCATCTTTCTGATGGCACCCATTCACTGCAGAGTGAGTGAACTAAATTTCTCCAAATCTGTTCTCCTGAAGAAACAATCTTTTGTCTGAACATAGAGTAAAATCAGAAAACCGAGTTCACTTGTGATTATTTTTGTAAGGTGTTGTTACAGTTGTGCTTTTAAGTTTATACACCTTGCAGAACCTGCCAAATGTTACTAATCATTTCCGATAGAAATTCAATTACTAAATACTAACACAAATATTCTATTTCACAACACAGATACGGAGTCCACAGGACAAAGTAATAACAGAATTTAAACAATGAAGTAGTTAAAAAGTGTACACCCCTTTGATTCCTCATACTGTTGTAAGCTGAGTGATCAGTGGTTGTCTGTTTCGTGATTGTTCATGAGACCCTCGATTACCCTGAGCAGTTACACTGGCCATTGTTCTTTATGAAAACCCCCCTAGTCCCATTTTCATTGTTTTTCCAGCATCTTCTGCATATTTGAACCCTTTCAAACAATGACTTCAAATAACTGAAATCAAGTTTTTCCTCACAGTTGAGACTCCATTCAGTTATTCTTTTTTTTTAATCCTTGTGTAGAATATTCAAACATCTATTAAGTGAAATAGCTTATTTAAGGCAGCACACCCCCTCCCCTTCTTCTTTTACTGCCCACAACTATTCACTGAAGTTGAAGCAACATGCAGCACGTTTGTTGGCTTCTGTTAAGATTTTGCACAGCATAACTAAACAATAAGCACCTTGTTGATTTTATAAAACCTGAAGTGCAACAGATCTTAATGAACAATTGATCTAATTGGTCTAGAATGTATTGACCACAAAATTTATTTATAATGTCCATGGTATCAAAGCTCTCAGCAGCTCAATGGAACATAGAATGCTAAAACTGTGTAATCTGCAGCCCTAGCAGCAAACTAAAAAAAAAAAAAAAATTAATAATAATAAAATAATGAGCCATCAACCTACAACCATCTGCCTTGTTTTCTCTGCATATTAAAATGGGATAGAATATATCATAAAACAAATCGCACACGTCATCTTTGCTGTTGCAAACAAGTTCTATTATTGAGCTTATGTTATTATTTTGCTTTTAACTAACTGAAGTGACTTAAAGCTGAGAGCCTGAAGGAAGCGAGACACCATTCAAGACTCAACCTTGACTGGTCAGGCCAGAAGCCTTGGATTAAACAGTCAAGACCGTTGACTCAAAGGCTAGAAAAAGATGGAAAAAAAAGAGAAAATCTTAACATTCCCACCACACAGCATGTTACATGATAGCACAAATTCATTTTCACTTGCAGAACTAATCTCAAATGAGGGCACTCAAATTACACTCAATAAGATCATTTGTTATTTTTACAATTTGCATGTATAACAAATAAACCTTTAAAAAAAAAAAGATTAGAATGATGTACAGTATTCTGCTGTGCACACCACTACATCCATCGTATCTGTCCAATGGGAGCTCCTGAAGCAGGACTGCTCATTGGTTGCTGCAGCACATGGGGAGTGGTCAGGAACAGAGAGGAGAACAGGGAGGGATTCTCATGAGTCCAGAGAGGAGGAGGAGAAGGAATGCTCAGCCTTGCGTGTGTGAATGTTTTCCGGATGAAGGTAGAGAGGATGAAGGAGAAGCTCTGAGCTCAGTTGCTGTAGATCTGCCCTTCGGGAGGCTGCGGCAGCTTCATGTTCTCTTTGCACATCATGAGTCGTCGCAGCTCCTGCAGGACCACACGGATGCTGTACGAATTCTGCCACTTGGCCAGTGAGGATACAGCTCGCATGTCGACCTGAGTCAACCAGAAACATGCAGACAAACCCATTAAACTGTGCAATAATAATAATAACAACAAAAAAAGACAGAGAGAATTTGGTTTGTTTAGGAGGTTTTTTCAGACAGTCCTACAGAACGGACCTATACGTCTATTCAATTTGAGAAACCATGAATGCTGAATCCCTGACAATTTTCAAGCGACAGCTGAAAACTCATCCCTTTCGGTGCTATCAATAATAAATAAATAAAAAACCTGTCTCTCTTTTTATTCCTCCCCTTTCTTGCTAAAAACAATATTAAACACTGACATATTTGGTTTGTACATTTTAGGCAAGTTCAGTTTATTAGCGATCCATAACTCCTATTAAAGTGTAGACCGACAATATGGTAAACAAAGGATAGAGCTCCTAACGAGACAAAAATGATATAATAAAAGCAGCAGATGAGAAAGAACCGGAATATTCAGTGCTCAGTTGAACTTACCACACCATTCGAGTTATGCACTCCATTCAAGTTGATCTTTGTCACAAAACGAACAAAAGGAGGTGTTTCTGGATATCTTGGTCCACATTCTACTCTTAGGCTGTACATCCTGTTCTCATAGATGGTCTTCATGAAAACAAACAACAACAGAAAAACATTATAAAGTACAATTCTAAAACAATACCACAACTGACCTGTTCAAACTATAACAACTATAACAGCATCCACACCAACGCATAATATTGTTTCGTTGCTACGGTTTTGTCATTTCCCACTATTTTATTAATAAATAATTAACATATTTCCATGCCATTTTCCCCAACAACTCTGATTGGTTAGTTGGTGCATTTTTTGGCAAGCTTTAAGTGTGGTACATGCTACATATTAAAACCTCATTATGGTTTAGTTGTCTACCCCCCAGAAAATATTTAATGAATTAAATTAATATAAACATGTGATTAATCAACTACTCGTTGACTAGAAAAATCTTTAGCTGGGGGCAGAGGCGGACTGTAGTGAAGTATTTTACTCTAATATAAATCATGACTTTATCAGTGTTTTTCTTTAGAAAAGTTTTACTTCACAACATTCCAAAGCATAATATTGTACTTTTTACTGCACTGCATTTCATATCGAGTATATACTTTCTTTCTTTTACTTAAGCAAGTTTTACATGAGTACAAGAAAGTATTTTAAATGTTCTTAAGTATTAAAGGTAAACAAAAAAAAAACTCTTACTTAAAATGTAATACAGTAAAAAGTACAACATTATGCTTTGGAATGTACAGATACTTTATAAATTTACTTGTAAAGTAAAAACACTTCTCTACTGTCCACCTGTGGTTGGGAGCATCCCTAATATAATCATCTATATGATTTAATATAATGATTAATATAATTAACTAGATTTCAACAGTCCCACATGTATAAATATGATTTAATAAGCAAAGACACTTGTTTGTTTATAGTTTAATGCCATGTCAGCTACCATGACTATATTCATGGACAGAAAAAATATATAGATACAGGCTTTTAAAGGGGTTTCTAAAATGTGTCTGTGATTACTCTAAAACCTATCCTTTCCTTCATAAAAAAACCCTTTTCTCAAGAGTCTTTACCTTACTGAAAAGTAAAGGGTGGATTTCAAGACCTCAGTCAGAATATGGAGTCAAACTTTATTTTAAGGTCCAATTCTCACCATTTACAAACCATTAACTATGACTTTTGCCTCAATCTTGTCATTTGCATCTTATTAATAGTTAGAAAGGTAGTTGTTAAGTCTTAAAAGAGGCACACAAACTTTTAATCAGTGTTCAAAAAGAGAAACGGCAAATTATTTCTGAATTATTAAATACATTTATACAGCGTTTTCCAGCTTTTTTTTCTAGTCACTCAAAGCACTTTACATTGTGAGGGGTATCTTCTCGTCGGTTTTGCTCTGGTTTTGTTCTGTTCTCTGCCAGTTATTTACTTTACAATTGTGTGCGCTGTGTTTGCTCCTGCAATGCTCCTGTGTTTATTCCTTGCGTATTTATAATTAAAAGGCTATTCTGGATTATGCTCATTCGTTGTAATCTTAATATAACACTACAGAATATAATTAAATTCATGTGATATGGCTTTTATAAAACAGTTCAGTAAACATTTGTAATCATGCAAATTTGTAAGCAAATTTTCATGAAAACCTACAATCTTAGGCCGGCGAAACACTGGATGCGTGGCGTAAGTGTCTCAGCTGTGTGGCGTGTCTGTTTTTAATTTTAAATGTTAACAGGTTAGAGCTTGCAGACTGCCCGCGTGAGACACGCGGAAAACGCGTGCATGCTAGAAATAGAACTGATGCCTATTTTTCACGCGACACGCAAGCGTGTTGGAAGTGTTTCCGGGCAAAATAGAATAATAATAAATAATAATAAAATGAAAACTAAAGGAATTTCAAATCACATGAGCCTATATTTTATTCACAATAGAACATAGATAACGTAGCAAATGTTTAAACTGAGAAATTTTACACTTTTATCCACTTAATTAGCTCATTTAAAATTTAATGCCTGCTACAGGTCTCAAAAAAGTTGGCACGGGGGCAACAAATGGCTAAAAAAGCAAGCAGTTTTGAAAAGATTCAGCTGGGAGAACATCTAGTGATTAATTAAGTTAATTGATATCAGGTCTGTAACATGATTAGCTATAAAAGCTTTGTCTTAGAGAAGCAGAGTCTCTCAGAAGTAAAGATGGGCAGAGGCTCTCCAATCTGTGAAAGACTGCGTAAAAAAATTGTGGAAAACTTTAAAAACAATGTTCCTCAACGTCAAATTGCAAAGGCTTTGCAAATCTCATCATCTACAGTGCATAACATCATCAAAAGATTCAGAGAAACTGGAAATCTCTGTGCGTAAGGGACAAGGCCGGAGACCTTTATTGGATGCCCGTGGTCTTCGGGCTCTCAGACGACACTGCATCACTCATCGGCATGATTGTGTCAATGACATTACTAAATGGGCCCAGGAATACTTTCAGAAACCACTGTCGGTAAACACAATCCGCCGTGCCATCAGCAGATGCCAACTAAAGCTCTATCATGCAAAAAGGAAGCCATATGTGAACATGGTCCAGAAGCGCCGTCGTGTCCTGTGGGCCAAGGCTCATTTAAAATGGACTATTTCAAAGTGGAATAGTGTTTTTTGGTCAGACGAGTCCAAATTTGACATTCTTGTTGGAAATCACGGACGCCATGTCCTCCGGGCTAAAGAGGAGGGAGACCTTCCAGCATGTTATCAGCGTTCAGTTCAAAAGCCAGCATCTCTGATTGTATGGGGGTGCATAAGTGCATACGGTATGGGCAGCTTGCATGTTTTGGAAGGCTCTGTGAATGCTGAAAGGTATATAAAGGTTTTAGATAACATATGCTTCCCTCCAAACAACGTCTATTTCAGGAAAGGCCTTGTTTATTTCAGCAGGACAATGCAAAACCACATACTGCAGCTATAACAACAGCATGGCTTCGTCGTAGAAGAGTCCGGGTGCTAACCTGGCCTGCCTGCAGTCCAGATCTTTCACCTATAGAGAACATTTGGCGCATCATTAAACGAAAAATACGTCAAAGACGACCACGAACTCTTCAGCAGCTGGAAATCTATATAAGGCAAGAATGGGACCAAATTCCAACAGCAAAACTCCAGCAACTCATAGCCTCAATGCCCAGACGTCTTCAAACTGTTTTGAAAAGAAAAGGAGATGCTACACCATGGTAAACATGCCCCGTCCCAACTATTTTGAGACCTGTAGCAGAAATCAAAATTGAAATGAGCTCATTTTGTGCATAAAATTGTAAACTTTCTCAGTTTAAACATTTGCTATGTTATCTATGTTCTATTGTGAATAAAATATTGGCTCATGTGATTTGAAAGTCTTTTAGTTTTCATTTTATTAAAATTTAAAAAACGTCCCAACTTTTCCGGAATTCGGGTTGTATGTTTATATGTCATTTTGTACACAAATACATATTAATTCATGACATTTTGATGTTTGAAAGTCTATAGGTTGACAAATTCAGATCTAAATGTAATTTAAAAAATAAAATAATTATTGATTTTCAAATTTTGCACCTGTCAAACATAGTCTATTTTGCCGTCAATACTGTTGACGGTGTCCTTCATCAGTAGGCTTTATATTTATGCTCCACATGAAATCTAGATATTGTTGTTGTGAAGACAAGAGCCTGGTCTGTCGGCACCTCCCTCTATGTCACCTACAGTACCAGCAGCTCGCCAGCGCCGCGTCAGGCATGGTTCTGGTGTGTAAAGACACAGAAAACACGACGCAGCCGCCACGCAACTGACAAGCAGCAGAAACGACCACGCTCACGCCACGCAGCCAGTGTGTCACCGGCCTTACATTTTGAATCTTGAATATTGGGGGCATTCTAACAGGCTAGACCACAAAGGGCACTCTGCACTCTGAAGATATTAGTGGTTGCAAAGTAAGTGAAATTCTCAATAATGTCAGTAAAAACAACAATGATGATAATACATATTGCACACATCAAACATAGTGATGTGCCTTTTCCCCAATAATATTGTTATTGGCATTTGGTGTGTTTGTTAAACACAAACTTTCTGAGTAAGAACATGTGGGGAAAAAAAATGATAGTTTTACTCATGCATAAGAATATGTATCTTAACATATGAATTCAATGGAGCCAAGTAGGCCAGTAGAACTGACCCTAGGGGGTCCGATGATCATTCCTCTCCAGCGTGTGAGGGTCATGTCCTCATCGTCTTCCAAACCCCAGCTCACCGTCCCATCTCCAACACCCTTCTGACCCTCCTCAAGCTCCTCCAGCAGCCGAAAGTTACGTGGGACTTTCACGCCTGTGGAAACAAACATTTGCTGCTGAAATAATGTTCAAAACAGTTTTCTAGCAGGAGAAATGGAGAGAAAGACAACTGTGAAAAATGCTTGATCATAAAAATTCTATGAGTTTGTATTTGATATATGGCTAGAAATGTAATTTTAAATCTTTATAAGAGTTGTATTTAATTTTGGTTTTCAATATCTTTCTAAGCCAATGAAAAACAAAAAGAAAAAAAAAATCTATATTTGAACTGAATATATTGAAATTGAAACTGAAATATTTGACATCCTCAGTCAATCACAATACTTAATCACGGTCTTCTTCGGCAGCAAAATATGAGCAACAAAAAAGTGCAACAATGCCTTTGGTAACAATTATGGAAGAATTTCCCCCCATTAAATTTTCCCCATACGGACTTTAAAAAGATCTTTAAGAGTTATAAGCCATTAGCCAAGCAAACCATCTACGACGTGAACCACAACTTCAGAAACTTTGATTTCAAGCACAAGGCCTAAATATAAAAAAATAAAAAAACTGGAAAAAAAGCCAAACAATGCATATATATAAAACTATTGATTAAAAGATGTTGACTGTATATTGAAACAATATAGGTTACATTTATTGCAAAATATGCACACACAACTATTTAAATAATGTGTCAGCATAAGTAGACTGGATCTATTGTGTCATTAGCTTCATATACATTTTGGTGCAATTTTGATTAGTATCGATTAAAAGACTGGATCAATAAGAGATCGGTGGAGATTTCTCTGCAGAATCACAGTTTTTTTTCACAGGAAATTCCACTGTTAAACAGTTACTTAAAAATGCAGACTAATGGCTTCAACAAACTTATAGCATCAATACCTTGTAGCTCACAGCTTGTATGTTATAAAGGTTTAGAAATTATCATTGAAAATCACATCCACTATGAAGAATACGAATGGCATTTTACTGCTGCACTCAATATAACAAGAGAAAATGATTAGCTCCAAAAAAGGGCAAATTTTAACAAGTGTATTTTCTAAAAGTATTTTTTAGAGGTGTAACATTTTATAAATGTGCTACAAACCACCGATTTAATGAATGGAAAAGAATAAAAGAGTAAGACTATGTACTTGATATTTTCAACAAGAGGTCCGCAAAGGAACTGACATTATTAATGTTAGTTATTGTGTTTAAATGGAAGAGATTATGAAATGTGAGGATTTTTAACATCCCTAAATCAATGGCCGTGTCTTAAATTATCGAGCTGACTACATATACGGCATTTTGGCAAACATATTCTTAAACCTACAGTAACGAACCTCCAACAACAACAATAAAAGCAGGTTTAAAACATTAACGTAAGTTAGTTCAACTGACACGGAACGCGGCTGTGGTGCACAAAACTGCAGTCTATCTAGGCAGCACAAGGATTGAGACACAGCCAGTGTTTGGTGTTGTTTCTCTATCATGACGCTGCAGTTGAATAAGCTACATGGCTAATCAACGGAATAGTACAATTATAGTAAAACCCCATTGTAGTTTAATCCATACACATAAGGAGCGATGTATATGGATGTTAAACTATTTAAGACCGACTCAAACATAAGCACCATCGACATTAAACGCGAGAAATGTCACTGATTTGACAGGCTAATGTTGTGCAAACACACCCACATGAATACGGAGACCCTAAACACAGCAACATGCATGAATACTTCAATGAAAGTATATTTCTTCCGCGTCTTAACATTTCATAACACTCGTTTTGGATACGAAAGAAAGAAACGATATAATACAAAGGCAGTTTTTCATAAATTTACCTGATCCGGCGGCGGCCGCCATCTTGTTGCTCAGCAGCGGGGACGCGCGCCAACTGTGAACAATCGGCTCATGAATTATGCAAATAATCAGTGAAGTTCACTCCAGTGCGTTTATTACTCATTATATACTCCTGAATCTCTACTGAAGTTAGAAAAGGTTCTTCAGTAAATGTAGTAAAATGTCATCATTAGAAATTTATGGCTGATGTGTGTGCACTTTTGTTTTTCATGTTCATATAATTTTTGTTTTATTTAGGCTATTTATTATATGGTAGAGTATTTGAAAGTCAAGATAAATAATAAATACAAATAAAAAAATAAAGCATCCATAATGGCGAATAAGAGATTAGGTTGGTATCAAAAGAATTATTAAATTTTATAAAATGTTACTTTATTTATTTATTTTTACCTTTTTATATATTTTTTTTAACGCAGGAGGCTATAGTGTAGAGTAAATAAATAAATAGAACAAGGCAAAGTTATTAGAAAGAAACCGAAAAAGAAAAATAATAGAAAAAGAACAGGGAACACTAGTTTTTGAGGATCTTTTTTTTATAAAGAAAAAAAAAGGAAAAAAAAGAAGATAGGCTAGATTAGAGATAGAATCAAGAGTATTAGTTTTAGATGGTCAATTGTTATTTTTTAAATAAATAAAAAGAAAACAAGTAGACTGAATAGAAATAGAATATTAGAGTGCTATTATTAGAGTGTCAAGTGTAGATGAGACGTGTCTTGTTTCTTGAAGATCTGCTAGGATCAGGTTGAGCAGCTCAATTCACAAGACATTCCAGTCAAATTTGCATCATTTTAAAATCTGCATTACTGGTCTGAAATTGCTCAATTGTTGGATCATTCTTTTAGACTATATGACTGTAGGCCTAGTCGTTGTTGTTTTGTTTGTTTTTAATGTATTTAAATATGTCAGCTTAGCAAAAGCACATAACAAAAGTGCAGTAAAAAAAAAAAAAAAAGAAAGAGTCAGTCACGAGGGTCAAAGTCCTGTGTTTAACTCCAGCCTGTGTCAACACATCTGCCTGAACGTTTTCTGAAGACCTGCTTGACTGGTTTAGGTGTGTTTAGGGCTGGAGCTGACTGCAGGACAGTGGCCCTCCCGAAGCAGGACTGAACACTCCTGGTTTATTTCATTTATTTATTTTTGTGGGATGATTAGACAAATTTCTTTCTTTCTTTTTCCTTCTAGAGAGTCTCTATGTCAGTTTATTTTTGTGAAAATCAGAAAAACAGCCAAGAATTGAGTCAGAAATGGGAAAACTTTAAATGAGCAAACTAAATTCACGTTATAGCACCACCTGGTGTCAGTAAAATATCTATGCTCGTGCTAAATATCTGTTTCTCTTGCTCAAGATGGTTGAGTTGCTTCCGCAAACCATGGAAGGCATAACTAAGTGTGTTCGTTCATTCAAGTTCATTATTGCATATGAAATGGAAATTAATATCAGTAAAGCAGAGGTTAAGGCTTAAGCACAGTTGTGGAATGCATGGTGCATAGAGAAATGCATGAATGAAAATTAAATGACACCCTCATTATTATAAATTATAGTGTCCTGTTAATCATATTGTTAATCAACAGCTTTGTACATCTCCTGGTTGCTTTTGGTCTTTGTGGAGACCTGTTAAATGTTTTTCATTTTTTTGAACAAACAAAATAAACTCAACTGTCTTCTGCAGCTGTGATCCTTGGAGTCTTTAGCCACTCAAACGATCCTCCTCACCTTGCTTTAAGACAAAACAGACCTACATCTTCTTCCAGGCAGATTTGTAACTTTTTCCTGTTGATTGGAAATTTTTGTCCTGATGGTGGAAATGGGGATTTTTAATGCTTTAGCTCTTTTCTTACGGCCACGTTCTAATTTATTTTTGCTGCACATCAGAAATATATTCATTGATTTTACTCATTGTAATCAATGATTAAAGGAATTTGGCCTTTGTGTTCCTTCATATTTAAATTCCTGTGAAAAGGGATGCCAGGGCTGGATAATTTTATGTCACCCTGGTGTGATATAAAAACATTTAGATATTTTCATCAGAAGAATTTCTAAGGGTACCAATAATTGTGCCCACTGTGTACAAGAGAATAATATTTATTTTTTAATGTGATTTCCCCCTACTTTCACTTTTTGTAACGACTGACAGTACCTCTCCTCTCCTCCGGGCCGTAACCTTCCCAGTCCACCAAATACTGGAATCCTCGTCCCCTCCGTCTCGAGTCCAGAATACGATTAACCGAATAGGTCAGTTCCCCATCTACGAGACGTGGCGGCGAGGGAACCGGGGTAGGCGGATTAATACGTGAATAAAACAAGGGTTTAATTTTGGACACATGGAAGGCGGGATGTAGCCTCCTGTATGCTGGAGGTTAGTTTGAGGCGGACTGTCACCGGACTAATGATCTTGGTGATAGTAAAAGGGCCAATGAATTTGGGAGCTAATTTGTTCGAAACGGAACGGAGAGGAATATTGTTCGTAGAAAGCCACACTTTTTGACCCACGACGTAAACGGGAGGCTTTGACCGGTGGCGATCGGCCTTGGCCTTAGTGTGCTCCCTCATCCGGAGCAGAGTCTCGCGGGCTCTGGTCCAGGTGCGGTGGCACCTCTGGACAACTGCGTGAGCGGAGTGGGCTGCGACTTCAGATTCCAGACTAGGAAAAGCTGGTGGCTGGTAACTTAAGCTGCACTGAAACGGAGAGAGGCCCGTGGCTGACACTGGTAACGAATTGTGAGCATACTCCACCATAGAGAGTTGTTGGCTCCAGGAAGAAGGATTCTTGGAGACCAAACATTGCAACGTTCTCTCTAAATCTTGGTTTGCTCGCTCAGACTGCCCGTTACTCTGGGGATGATAACCTGAAGACAGGCTAACCGTCGCTCCTAGCAACTTACAAATTTTTTTCCAAAATTTGGATATAAATTAGGATCCCCTGTCAGAAACCACGTATACCGGGAGGCCATGTAACCGAAAGACGTGATCTAGGACAGTGACAGCTGTCTCCTTGGCTTTCTGTAATTTGGGCAAGGGAATAAAAATGTGCCGCCTTCGAGAACCGGTCCACTACGGTCAAAACGACCGTCATGCCATTAGAGGGCGGGAGGGCGGTAACAAAATCTAGTGCGATATGTGACCAGGGTCTCGAAGGGACAGACAGTGGTTGAAGAAGCCCATCAGGAGGCCGGTTAGACGACTTACCACTGGCGCAAACTGAGCAAGCCAAAACAAAATCGTGGACGTCACGAGCCATAAGTGGCCACCAGAATCGTTGTTTAACTAACCCCTTGGTTCGGCTTATCCCTGGATGACAAGCAACGTTAAAGCAGTGACCCCACTGAATAACTTCGGACTGTACCTCTTCTGGCACAAATAAACGATTTGGTGGGCAACCGGGCGGAGGCGTTACCCCTTCAAAGGCCGTCTTGACCTTTGATTCGACCTCCCATACGAATGCTGAGATGACTATTTTCTCAGGTAAAATACACTCGGGAGTCACCGGGCAGGCGGAGGGATCAAAAAGACGTGACAAAGAATCGGGTTTGACATTTTTGGAAGCCGGGCGGTACGACAGAGCAAAATCAAAATGACCGAAAAAAAGTGCCCACCAAGCCTGCCTGGAATTCAGTCTTTTGGCAGTTCTAATGTACTCTAAATTCTTGTGATCGGTCCAAACAATGAAAGGTACCCCTGAACCTTCCAAGCAGTGACGCCACTCCTCTAAAGCTAATTTGACGGCCAACAATTCTCTGTTACCAATGTCATAATTGCGTTCAGCAGAAGATATTCGATGAGAGAAAAACGCACAGGGATGCATCTTGTCGTCCGAGGTAGCAGGTTGGGAAAGAACTGCTCCTACCCCCACCTCTGATGCGTCGACCTCCACCACGAACTGCTATGTGGGATCAGGGGCTACAAGGATGGGAGCCGAAACGAAGCGGCATCTGACCACCTGAACGGAGTCCTGGGGGGGAGGTCAAGGCCGTCAGAGGTGAGACTAGTTGGCTGAAATTACGAATGAAACGTCGATTGAAATTGGCGAGTTGGAGAGCCCGAACGGCATCACCAAATATTCAAAGTGACCTCTAGGGGTGTTAAAGGCGGTTTTCTATTCATCCCCCTTCCTGATGCGGACCAAATGATAAGTGTTACGTAAATCCAATTTTGTGAATACGGATGCTCCCAGTAACCTCTCGAAAGCTGAAGACATCAACGGTAACGGATAGATGTTCTTTATCGTGATGTTGTTCAGCTCTCGTTAGTCAATACAAGGTCGCAGAGAACCATCCTTCTTACCCACAAAAAAGAAATGTATTTCCCCATGGCCTCCCTCTCCGGAATAGAAAGAGAGTAAAGCTTGCCTTTAGACGGAGACTTACCTGGCACTAAATCTATAGCACAGTCGTAGGGACGATGCAGACGAAGAGAAGCACGGGACTTACTGAACACCTCCTTCAGGTCCAAGTACTCTGCGGGCACGTTTGATAACACCATGGTCTCTTTCTGAAAGACAGAAACAGGCACAACAGGACAAGCAGAAACCAGACAAGACTCATGACAACTTTAACTCCACAAGGTGACTGTGTTGGAACCCCAATCCACTCGTGGATTATGTTTGATTAACCAGGGGTGACCTAAAACAATGGGAGCTACAGGAGAGTCCATGAGGTAAAAGGATATGGTTTCACTGTGGTTGCCTGAGGTGAGCAGAGTTATGGGTTCAGTGTAGTGGGTGACGTGTGGCAGTTCCTGGCCATTGAGTGTGGTGACATGGATGGGATGAGACACAGGAAGGACTGGAAGGTTCAAGTGACGTGCAAGGAGAGAGTCAATGAAATTACCTTCAGCCCCAGAGTCCAGAAGGGCGTGACAGTCGTGAGTGTGGTTCTCCCACCGCAGTTTCACCGGAAGGAGAGTCGATGATGTGGTTGAGGACTTCCCGGCGGAGATCCCACCCGATAGTAACCTCAAACTTACTATCGGGCTGGCTCTTTTTACCGGGCAGGAATGGATGGAATGCTCCGAGCCACCGCAATATAAGCATAGTCCTTGGGACCTCCGCCGCTCTCTCTCCCTCCGGGAAAGCCGAGCTCTACCCACCTGCATGGGTTCGTGATCGTCGAAGGGACAGGCGGTGCGGTGGACGCAGTGGGAGAGGTGAGTTGATGAATCCGCTGGGTGAGCTAGGACACCTGTGTCACCAGTGCTTGGATCGCGCGTCCGGTGTTCACGATGCTCTCCTGCTGCTGATCCATGCGGTTGACGCTGTGGTGAATGAATTCAGACAGTGAAGTGGTGCTCGCTGCTTCCATGTTTGGTGAGAGCGTTCTGTAACCACTGGGTGAAGGAGTGGCAGGAAGCAAGTGCGAGATAAACGATATTTAATGAAGACAGTGATACAGACAGTACTTGAGACACAAACAACACTGGGAGAAATGCACAGTCCAAGATGGTGGTGATGAGTGACGAATCCGGAAGGCGGAGGTGAGTAGGCAGCAGGAAAGGGTGACACAGGAACTGCAGTGAAGCGAGCCGAAGGTAAGTGGTGTTGCTTGGTGGTGGGTTGCGTAGAGTGTACGGGGTTCCGGGGAAACACGGACATCCAACGCAGAAACACACAAGAAAGCAAAGCACAGGTCACAAACATGAAACAACGCTCTCACGAACACAAGACACTAGACAAGCCAATATATAGGGATGAGTAATGAGTGACAGCTGTTACTGATGACAATTAACGGAGACGCCCACAAACTAATCAGTGCTGACGCGTAACACACAGACTTCACCCACAAAGTGCAAAACCCAGAGATCACGGTTTACCAACCGTGACACTTTTATCTTCAATAAAAAAAAAAGGTTAGAATTTTTTTTTTTTTTACATTTTCGAATGAAAGATCAAATGGATAAACAATGCAGACTTATTTAATAGCCTTCTTTGATAAAAAATACCAAGGGTATGAATAATTTTGAGCACAATTGTACATTTGTGTGTGTGTGTGTTTTTTTTGGCACAGTACTGGAAAGAGTGGTTCCCTCTATATATATATATATATAAATAATTTGATTTGATTTGATTTTCTTTTCTTTTTTTTCTCTTAATTTCCAAACATTCATTTTTCTCTCTCTCACACACACACACACACACACACACACATGCGCACACATATATATATATATATATGAGAGGGAACCACTCTCTCCAGTACTGTGCCAAAACATGTGCAGATTGACCTGTATTAGTGTAATAGTTGGGGAAAAGGTGATAAGTGGAAGAGCAAGAAGAATTGGGTTAATCAAAAATGTATTTCCGTTTTAAAGTATGGAATGAAATAGAAGTCCTCAACTCTAAAGACAAAAAAAAAGAAAAGAAAAAAAAGGATGTGTCTGGTGGTGAAATATGCTTCAAGAGAGAAAAAGCGTTTACACTAAGAATGATTAATGACAATGGAAAATCAGGCACTGGAAAAATGTGCAGTATTAAGGGCAGATTTGCTTTTGTGGAAGTTTGGAAACCATTTTACTGGATGGACACTCAAGGCTATAATATGAACAGTACATCAAAAAGTCAAAAGGGGTTAAATGACAAACAAATTGTCATATTTATTTTGTGAAAATGCATACAAATAATTGAAATCTTCACCATTTGAAAATCCTGCAGACTAAAATGTCCCATTCTAAACTATTTTAACAGTTATAACTGCACATCCATTTCATGGAGTCAGTTTTATTGTATACATTTTATATTTGCATTATTACATTTTTACTGCAAATTAGAGTGATAAACTTTACAACAATTTTTATCATTCACATATATATGCTAAACATTAAATAACTGAATTAAATAATGCTTTTCAAATAATTTAATTTGTACAAATCACCAGCTCCAAATAAAGGTTTTTGTATCCAATTTGTTTTTGTTTTTTACCATTTTGTGCACTAGATTTGGAAGAGTATATTTAAAATGCTCTCAATTAGGCAAAGATGTTTGCAATGAATTCTCGAAACCGTTTGGCATACTGTTCAGGATGAACTGCAGAGATTTCAGCCCCAACCTTTAAAGAAAAAAATATATATATATATTGAAAAATTTACCAATGCAAAACAGACAGACAAACAGTAATACCCATTTATACATTTACAGCTCAGTTGAATCCTTTTACAATAAACGTGTAAAAAACATATATTCAAATAACTACACAAAGCCTCAGTGTCACTTACTCCATGCTTGACTGTTTTTGCTGCGTGGGCTGCTTTCTTCTTGGTATCATACTGGCTCAGAATGTTTATGAGACCCATGAAGTATACCTCTCTGTGTGTGGAACCTAGATTAAGGAGAGACAAACACAAGAATAAAACATTGACTCTAAGGATTTAAACAAATTCAAAGCAGATGTAATTTGATCAATCTGAATCTGCATCGAAAACCAGCACAAAATTAGTAAAGGACATTTGTTTTTATAACTTATAATTATCTTCATGAAAAGATGAATGGCTTCAAGATTATAGAAAGTTGAGATTGGTATTTATGTGGTTTGCATTAATTATCATTATCCGTTATTTATTTGAATTATTTCATGAACAGCTTGACATGTAAATAATGCTGACCTATTAAACTTATCTACTGGAATGTGACTCACCAGCTGCACTCTGGATGGCATACACATCAACATAAGGGTCAAACTCTCCTGGACCAATTGGTTTGTAAGAGCTCATGTACCCTGCAATGCCCTCAGGGGAAGTGCCAAAAGACCCCACAGCCATAAGCGAAAGGTCATTCTCTGCATCCTCCTCCTCTTCACTTAAAGGGGCTTTCATTTCTTCCACTTCCTCTTGCTCTGCCCTCTCGACATCATGAATGCCCAGCAGCAGGCTGTAGTCCATGATCTTCAAACGTACAAGAAACTTGCCAAAACACATACAGGTATACAAACATGCTGTTAGTATCAATATGTCCCTTATTAAACGGTAGTTCTTCTATATAGATTTCTTGCTATAGAAAAATAATATAGGTAGCAGACCATATCATCATGTTCAATATAAAAAATATTTCCTCCTCTGCTTAATGCAAAAGGGCATATATGGTACAATTTCATATTTGTATACCAATCAAGAAATAGTCTATGAAAAATTTTCTTACATATGTAAAACTATATTTTGCTATTTGCAGATGAGAATGTTTCTTAAGGTCTTGGACACTGCTTTATCATGTTTTTAGAGCTCGGCTTCTCAGTTTAAAAAGGGGGTAAAAACTAGAAATAAATATTTTCACATAGAACACGATATAGTTATAAGTATATCTAAGCCGAATGTAATAATATGTAAATCATCTCACCTCTGTGTCCCTGTTCAGTTTATCCCAAAGCTTTTCTTTTCCCTCTTCACTGATGTACACTCGCTGCATGTTATTTCTGAAATCGACATCCTTGAAGGTAGGCAGTTCCTTCACCTGGATTTCCAAATGATTTTCAAGCAATTATATTCAAGAAAAATGTTTAATTTTTGAGAAAGCCATGTCAGGGAAGCATATGGCATTACAATACAAGTGCATAAAATGCTGCAAATGCTTCAATAAAAGACAAAACTCAAAAAAAAAAAAAAAAAAAAAGATGGAATATACATAAGACAAAATATCAAGTTGTAGTGATCACATGTAAACAATTTCTTCAAGAAATACATTAAGGAACCAAAACTGTATGTCTCTGCAACAAGATAACATGAAAAATGCATACTGTATAGAAGTAACTTTAAAAGTAGCCAAAACAATGTCTAACAACCAATTTTCAACATGAAAAAAAAGAGAAAACAAGAATTCAAAAGAAGGGAAAATGTGGTAGGTGTAGATATTTCTGAGTCTAAAGTCTAAAGTCTAAGCCCACCACACTGGCTCTTCTGATGATATTGTTTTTTCAATGTCCACTCCATGGACAAAAAACTAGAACAGGGACATGCACAGACATTTTGAGGGGCAGGGGCTCAAGTAGAAAAAAAGGGCACTTCTTATATTTATTTAAATTATTTTCTAAACAAAAAGTTAAATATATTAGGGGTGTGCAATATTATATATTTATCTCAATATTTTCTGGGATTTTATCTTATATAACGATAAGTAGAAGATATTTTGTTGAGTGTGTTATTGTGCTGATATCTTAAGGACTACCGTGGACAGCTGATTCCTAAAGTTTTTGATATTCTTCATATTCTGTGTGGTCAGTTCACAGCAGTGATAGAAATTAATCTTTTCCAATAAATTTAAATATATTTTTACCTTTTATGAGCATTTTTACCTTTATAAAGCCTTTTGAATTGTGCATCATCTTTTAAGTCAATTTTTTAAAATAGAATCAGTCAATTAGAATAATAAATAATTTGGGATGTTACCAGTCCAAATTCAGCATTGAGAAAATTAATCTTTGCAATGCAGAGGAAACACAGAAACTACATTAGAAGGGACATTTTACACATTGTTCAATGCAGGACATGAATGAATTTAACCTGCAGTTACAAATGCATTAATACTGTTTTGATATTTTAAACATAAAACGTTAAATACTGATATTTACAATTGTATATAAAAAATAAAATAAAAAAATTCAATTAAAAGATACTTTAAATGTGAAATTAAAATTTCACATTTTAAAATTTAAAATTTATAAAGACTCATCTTTTACGCCTGCACTTAACCAACTAACACTAGCACTTTTCATTTTCTTGTCTTTTAATTAAAAAAAAAAAAAACTGCCTATGCGTTCTATACTAGACTAACTGAGACTTGTCATGGCACTTGTATACTGTTGTTGTTCTCTTGTTGACCTGACTGCTTCTATTGTTCTCATTTGTAAGTCGCTTTGGATAAAAGCGTCTGCTAAATGATTAAATGTAAATGTAAATGTAAAATTGCCAGTAGGTGGCAGCAAGTCACTAAGTGAGTCGTTACAACTGAACCGAATAATTTAAATGGTTAATTCATTCAGGAACAAAACAGCGTCATGTTGCTCAGAGACGCAAATTGAAATTATATTTGCTGGTGAAATAGAGCAAAAATATTCAATATTGTATCTAAAACGTAAGTTTCTTAAAGGTGCCATCTGTCATATCTGGCAAAAAAATC
Organism: Carassius carassius; assembly: GCF_963082965.1. Taxonomy (NCBI): domain Eukaryota; kingdom Metazoa; phylum Chordata; class Actinopteri; order Cypriniformes; family Cyprinidae; genus Carassius; species Carassius carassius. Next base: position 23,594,314 of record NC_081798.1, read on the forward strand.
AAGTCATACTCCACATTCCATACCAGATGGGGGCAGTATGCCTCAATAAAGTGAATTGGTCTACTCTAGAGTAACAAACGAGAAACGGCAGTCTCTATGCTCCGCCCCTGCCTTCACAACAACCCTAGAGCATAGCCGAAGCCTATAAGACAGCGGTTCTCAATTGCAGTCCTCGCGCCCCACTGCTCTGCACATTTTGAACGTTTCTCTTAGCGCTTCAGACATTTGTTCTATTCGAACATAAGTGCCCTGCGAAGTGGACATCACAGGATATTCAGCCATGATTCCAGTTCGAAGTGAACGTAGCTATATGTTCCAATCAAAGTGCACTGAAGTGTGCAAGACGTGAATTTAAATTGTATTGATTTACAGAGGTATATGATGTCACAGTCGTCCATGTTTAAAGACGCTGCACAGCACAAATCAGTGAATGAATGTTTCGATGTGAGGTAAACTTCAACAGATTTCCCCTGCTCAGAGAGTAGGGAGCAATGAACATTTGAAAAACAGTTCATGCACGGAGTTCATTTTTTTTAACGAGCTGATTATCTGAATCAGGTGTGTTAACAAAGAGAAACGTGCAAAATATGCAGAGCAGTGGGGCGCGAGGACTGGAAATGAGAACCGCTGCTATAAGAGGACGTTTTGCCTCCAGAGGATCGTTGGGTGATGTCAAGTGATTTTGAAACATGACATCTTCAAGCTACTCCCCCTCACCTTTACCAGTGAATATGTTCATATTCGTTTTGTTCATATTACGTTGAGTTGTATATACACATTATTTGAATTAAATTAATTTGACAGACAGCATTCTGTCAACATCATTGGTCAACATCAGACAGCTGATGTTGACCAAGCTAGCGCCAACCAACGTAACCAGAGCTGCCAACTCTCAAGCATTCACCGTGAGACACACGCTATTGACTCTTTTCACACGCTTTCATGCAACACATCAATTTTCTCACGTACAGAAAAACCACGAAGCAAAGAGGACACGGAGACCTACAGACTAGACAGAGAAGGTTACTTATGATATAAAAAAATGGGTAAGTTATAGCTAGCTAATTATCAAACGCAGCTACGGTTAGCCATCGCTAACATTAGCACGTTTATAGAACAGCCTTCGATACATTTCTATGTTATAACTTCCCGAAAAAAAAATACACAAACATATAAAACAAACTTCTAGCGAAATACTAACAGCATCTAACTTACCAATCCAAAAGAAATGTTGCAAGTTCGGTGTCGAACCTCATTTCTTTCAGGTCCATCAGTTGTCTCCAGCGATTGAAAGCAGTGCCGATGTTTACTCTGGTTCGGCTCCTTTTCTTATCGGATTTGATTTGTGATTCCGAGCGCGGTTGTTTCCCTGTAGCGGGTGGTGGTCTCTTGCCAAGGGCTTAAGTTATCCTTCCGCTCTCTTCCCTGAACTGAAGTGAAGTAGTGGGCTGTACTTTCCACACGATTGACATCAGGTTAGATTACGCCCACAAGCCGTGTGAGTTATTCGTGTATTGCAGGTTGGCTGGTGGTTATGTTGCCCGCATACCGCCTCCCATGGCCGAAACTGGTATTACGACACCTGTCGGGCCGGGGCTAGTAATGCTACTGCTAATTAAGGTTGATATCTCTGCAGCACTATAACTTGACATTTTTGTAATGACATCATCGCCCTTATTTCTTCTCATACTTTTGATGCGTGTAGGTCATTTTTTGTATATTTTTACCTCAATTTTTGCACATGGCACCTTTAAAGGGTTAGTTAATCAAAAAATCTAAATTATGTTATTAATAACTCACCCTCATGTTTATTGAATCGAACTGTCCGAAAGAACTTGTAATGATTGGAAATCCGATGAGTCAATCTTTTGTTCGTTATCTGGCTCGGCACGGTGTTCATCTTCAGTTCTCTCTTCACAGCAGTTCAGTCAGTGTACTGTTTGAGTAAATGAATTACTCCGGGATATTGGTTTGTTTCAACTCAGAGGGAGTGTCAGCCACATTAAAAAAGTTAACAGCTTAAGTCATTTGTGGATTAATGCGTACTGGAGATGCGAACCATTTAAAATGATTCAGTTAGATTTGGTGAACTGGTTCAAAAAGATCCGGTTACATCGAATGATTCGTTCGCGAACCGGATATCACAAACTGCTTTGTTTTGAACTCTCTCACAACAGACACGGAAGAGAAGACAATTCTGAATAAAGTCATATTTTTTGCTTCAAAAAATTCTAACTGACCCTCTAATGTCACATGGACTACTTTGAAGATGTTTTTCTTACCTTTCTGGACATGGACAGTATACCGTACACACAGTTTCAATGGGGAGACTGAGAGCTCTCGGACTAAATCTAAAATATCTTAAACCGTGTTCCAAAGATCTTACGGGTTTGGAACGACATGAAGGTGAGTTATTAATAACATAATTTCGATTTTTTGATGAACTAACCCTTTAATATTAAATTCTTGTTTATTGATCTACTGTATAAAATCAATTTTGTAATATTTTAGGTGGAAAAAACGTTAGTCTTCACGTGATACTGTATAACTATATGAAATGATATAAATATATGCAATTTCCAAAAAAGTTGGAACACTGTACAAATTGTGAATAAAAACAAAATTCAATGATGTGGAAGTTTCAAATTTCAATATTTTATTTAGAATACAATATACAGTAGATGACATATCAAATGTTTAAACTGAGAAAATGTATGATTTTAAGGGCATCCCCTCTTCTTTTTATAACAGTCTGCAATTATCTGGGGACTGAGGAGACAAGTTGCTCAAGTTTAGGAATAGGAATGTTGTCCCATTCTTGTCTAATACAGGATTCTAGTTGCTCAACTGTCTTAGGTCTTCTTTGTCACATCTTCCTCTTTATGATGAGCCACATTTTTTCTATGGGTGAAAGATCTGGACTGCAGGCTGGCCATTTCAGTACCCGGATCCTTCTTCCGTCGCAGCCATGATGTTGTAATTGATGCAGTATGTGGTCTGGCATTGTCACGTTGGAAAATGCAAGGTCTTCCCTGAAAGAGACGACGTCTGGATGGGAGCATATGTTGTTCTAGAACTTGGATATACCTTTCAGTATTGATGGTGCCTTTCCAGATGTGTAAGCTGCCCATGCCACATGCACTCATGCAACTCCATACCATCAGAGACGCAGGCTTCTGAACTGAGCGCTGATAACAACTTGGGTTGTCCTTGTCCTCTTTAGTCCGGATGACATGGCGTCCCAGTTTTCCAAAAAGAATACAGTCCATTTTAAATGAGCCTTGGCCCAGAGAAAACGCCTGCACTTCTGGATCATGTTTGGATATGGCTTCTTTTTTGACATATAGAGTTTTACCCGGCAATGGCGAATGGCACGGTGGACTGTGTTCATCAACAATGTTTTCTGGAAGTATTGCTGAGGCCATGTTGTGATTTCCACTACAGTAGCATTCCTGTATGTGATGCAGTGCCGTCTAAGGGCCCGAAGATCACGGACATCCCAACTTTTTTGGAATGTGTAGCTCTCATGAAATCCAAAATGAGCCAATATTTGGCATGACATTTCAAAATGTCTCACTTTCAACATTTGATATGTTATCTATATTCTATTGTGAATAAAATATAAGTATATGAGATTTGTAAATTATTCCACTCCTTTTTTACTCACATTTTGGAATCAGGTTTGTAAATAAACTGAATGCAGTGAAAGAACGTGCACTGGTCTAACCTACAGTACTACACTTCATATTGCCTTAGCTATATTTTAGCTAACTTACATGGTAGCTCTTAATGAGTCATGGATAGGATAATTAGCTGTACATTTGAGGCACAGGCAGCTTAGTCTGTTGTTCATCAACACTCACCTCCACACCAAGACAAACACAACTGGAAAATGAGGGAGGGCTTCACTTCTGCAGCTCTCTGTTTGTGATGCACATATGCCAATCAATGTGTGCTACACTGCTGTGCTGCAGAGACGCAAAGGGAGAAAGGCATCGGAAGTCGACAGTCTCAACATTTCCTGACCTGATGTTTAGATTTTTTATTTGTTTGTCAGAAAAAAACTGTGTGCAAACAGAAACACACACATGCACACACACATATACATACATACTGTTCACAGAGTGCTGTATCAAAATATATTCATAGAAAGTTGACTGGAAGGAAAAAGTGTGGTAGGAAAAGGTGCACAAGCAACAGGGATCACACAGCCTTGGGAAGATTGTCAGGAAAAGACGATTCAAGAACTTGGGAGAGCTTCAGAAGGAGTGGACTGAAGCCAGTCTCAGCACATCAAGAGTCACCACACTCAGACGTCTTCAGAAAAAGAGCTACCAAGCCACTTCTGAAACAGAAACAACGTCAAAAGCATTTCACCTGGGGTAAGGAGAAAAAGAACTGGACTGTTGCTCAGTGGTCCAAATTCCTCTTTTTAGATGAAAGTAAATTGAGCATTTCATTTGGAAATCAAGGTCTGGAGTCTGAAGGAAGACTGGAGAGGCACAGAATCCAAAGATCAGTGATGATTTGGAAGCTGTGGTATCTGCTGGTGTTGGTCCATTGTGTATTATCAAGTCCAAAGTCAATGCAGCCATCTGCCAGGAGATTTTGGAGCACTTTATACTTCCTTCTGTTGACAAGCTTTATGGAGATGCTGATTTCATTTTGCAGCAGGACTTTAGCACCTGCCCAAAATGCCAAAACCACTTCCAAGTGGTTTGATGACCATGGTATTATTGTGCTTGATTGGCCAACCAACTCACCTGACCTGAACCTTACAGAGAATCTATGGGGTATTGTGAAGAGGAAGACAAGTAACATCTGACAAACAATACAGAGGAACTGGAGACCGCTATCAAAGCAACCTGGGCTTCAATAACACCTCAGCAGTGCCACAGGCTGATCACCTCCATGCCACGCCGCACAGAAGCAGTAATTTGTGCAAAAGGAGCCCCAACCAAGGATTGAGTGCATAATTAAACCTGCTTTGGAGATCTTGAAAAATCTTTTTTTGATTGATCTTTGAGAAAATCATATAGAATTTTGTTTTTTTGTAAAATCACATGAAAAAAAATTACTGTTCTGAAGTGTCTAGGAGTATAGATCTAATTGAAAAATTGTGGAGAGTAGTAATGCGGAGGCAACCTTTAATATGGGAGAACATGAGCAGTTTGCACAAGTGGAGTGGGCCGCACTAGCATTACAGAGGTGCAGAAAACTCACTGATGTTTATAGAAAGTGCTTCATTATTTGGATCAAAGGCCTGTGCTAAGATAACACTTAGATGTGAGTAATTTTGTCAATATCATTTATCTTTATTTCCTGATTTGGTTGTTTTTCAGATATATTTCATTCTGAATCAAAAAGTTCTGGAATACTAAAAGTGAAATAAAGAATCATGAAGGGCCTATTTTATAAAATGCATGTGTGATCATATTGATCTTAAATTCTATGGGTTTCATGGTTGGATTTTATTTTACAGAACGTGTATATACATGTAGTTACAGTGTACCTACCTAAGAAACTTTTGGTAATATCTAATAATTACATGGTGTAGAGTTAGGTTTAATGGTAGGTTCAGGGTTAGTAGTTATAACCTAGTTATTATCATTTCTATAATAAGCACATAGTATGCACATGAGGAACAGGACAGTAAAATAAAATGCTACAAATATTTTTACAAAATTATTGCACTCAGACACCAGTGAGCATTTTTTCACCAATTACTTGTACTACAGATTCAAGTGTACACAACTTGATAATAATTAATGATGTAGTAAATGTAAAAATAATAGGGAATGACGTGTATTAATAGTGTGATTGTGATTATTTTTGTGATTATTGATCATTATTGTGCTCCTTCCTGCAATAAAAAAAAATCTGTATGAAGAATTTTAATCAGGTTTTGTTACAGAGGACGTTCCTGTACCGCTTCCCTTGCACCACCAGAGGGAGCCATCGCCCGAATATTAGTTTTACCATGAACTCCATTTCCCACAAGGCCTCATACCTGGGACTTATTACACTTACACCTGCACCTCATTTCCACACCCATATAAGCTGCTCACACACACACACTCATTGCGAAGTCTTGATTTGCCCCAGCTGTCAGTTCTGAGCGTTATTACCCGTGTTTTGTTTTCTTCCCTTGACCCTGGACTGTTTCACGTTATTGATTGTTCTCTGCCTGCCTCGACTTTCTGCCTGATTTCCCGACTCTGTCCCCTATTGCTCAGTTTGCTGTCGTTTGACCCCGTCTGTTTGACTATCCCAAATAAAGAGCTGCAAATGGATCAAACTCCGTCTGGTTCTTCACAACAGAAGACTTCGCCGTTTAGTGATCCAGCGGCCTTCGCGCAACTCTCCACCGAATTGACCGCCCAAGCATCTCAGCTGGCATCACAACAGCATCAGCTGAACCGACTGACAACTCTAACGGAGGAGCTAGTTCAAGCATTGCAAGGTATCCGTCATTCGACAAACAGCGCCATGGCTGCCCAACCGCCAGTGCCAAGTAACCTTTCATCTTCGAAGACTTCCCCGGTCAGCCCTCGCCTCGCCTTCCCAGAACTGTTTGACGGAACTCCGACTAAGTGTAGGGGTTTCCTGTTACAGTGCTCTCTTTTTGTCAATCAACAGCCGCTATTATACCCCATGGAATCCAGCCGTATAGCATTTGTTTGTTTGCTGCTCACCGGGAGGGCGTTAGAGTGGGCAACAGCAGTCTGGAGGACGGATGGTTCTGCTTTCCCCTCATTCGAGGCATTCCTTCAACAGTTCCGTGAGGTATTCGAACATTCTACAGAGAGAGGAGATGCTGGAGAGGAGCTATTAACCCTTACTCAAGGGAGGAGCTCGGCTGGGGAGCATGCTCTCTCATTCCGCACACTCGCAGCTCAAACCACCTGGGTCGAGGACACACTGAAACTGCTGTTTCGAAAAGGATTAAGACCAGAGTTACAGTCCGAATTGGCTTGCCGTGACGAGGGTAGGAATCTGAATGAATTCATTGATCTCACCATCCGAATTGACAATTTGATCCGCTCACGCCGCCCAACACAAGCTCCAGTCCACATGTCTCACAAAGCGGCCATGAATCAGGAACCAATGCAACTAGGAACGACCCACATCACGCCTGAGGAACGCGAACGTCGTATGCAAAATCACCTCTGTCTTCACTGCGGTCAACGGGGACATATGAGGACTTCCTGCCCTGTATGTCCGTTGACAAGGTCTCAAACGGTGAGTCAACAAACCAAGAACACCCCCTCCTCCTCTTGCTTTAATCTACCAGCTCAGTTAATCACTCAGAACAAAGTATTTCTGACTTCAGCACTCGTAGATTCAGGGGCAGCGGGGAATTTCATTTCAAGTGAGTTTGTTACTCAGTGCCAATTGACCCTAACTCCCTGTAACTCACTCTTGGCAGTGGAGGCGCTAGATGGACGACCCCTCGGTGACGGGAGGATTCTCCCGATCACGGAGGAAGCCACGCTCCTCATTGGAACCTTGCATACAGAAACCATCCGATTCTATGTCATCAATTCATCCGCTCACTCCATTATCCTTGGACTACCCTGGGTGCGCACCCATAACCCTCACATCTCCTGGAGAGAGAATCAAAATATCCAGTGGGACCCCTCTTGTCAAGTTCGCTGTTTGTCAAAGATTTCAAGAATCCACAGCAAGGCCTCTGACCCTTCTGTTCCGGACGTTAACAGCCTAAACGTGCCAGTCGATTACTCTGACTTAAGTGAGGCCTTCAGCAAGAGAAAAGCATCTTAATTACCTGAACACCGCTCTGTAGACTGCGCTATTGACCTAATACCCGGTACCACACCGCCTAAGGGAAGAATCTTCCCTCTCTCACAACCAGAATCTGAAGCAATGAAACGCTACATCGAGGAAGAATCAGCCAAGGGCTTCATCAGACCTTCATCTTCACCAGCTTCAGCCGGGTTCTTTTTTGTTAAAAAGAAGGATGGGGGATTGCGGCCCTGTATTGATATCACTGTGAAATTTCATTACCCACTGCCACTGGTACCGGCCGCGTTAGAACAGCTCAATCGGGCCAAATTCTACACCAAATTGGATCTCCGCAATGCTTATAATCTCCTCCGCATTCGTGCGGGGGATGAGTGGAAGACCACCTTCTCGACCACTAGTGGGCACTATGAGTATCTTGTCATGCCCTTCGGCCTAGCCAACAGTCCATCTGTCTTCCAGTATTTCATGAATGACATCTTCCGGGACATGCTAAATAAATGGGTAATAGTATACATCGACGACATCTTAATCTACTCTAACACCATGGAGGAACATATCCGTCATGTCCGGTTAGTGTTAAATCATCTCATCCAGCATCAACTCTATGCCAAAGCTGAGAAATGCGAATTCCACCAGACCAGTATATCATTTCTGGGGTATGTGATCAGTCAGCAGGGAGTCGCCATGGAGGACAAGAAGGTTAGTGCAGTTCTGGAATGGCCTTTAGCTCAAACAGTGAAGGAGCTCCAACGTTTCTTAGGATTCGCCAACTTTTACCGCCGCTTTATCAGGAACTTCAGTACAATTGCTTCACCTTTAACCACCATGACAAAACGTCATACAACCCGTCTGAGTTGGTCCACAGAATCACGTCAGGCTTTCGAAGAACTAAAGATCAGATTCACTTCAGCGCCCAACTTACGGTCGACGCTTCTAGCACAGGGGTAGGGGCAGTTCTATCACAACATAATGGACAACCGGCCAAGATGTACCCATGCGCATTCTTCTCTCGCAAATTGTCTGATGCCGAGCGCAATTATGATGTGGGCAATCGTGAGCTTCTGGCTATGAAATTGGCCCTTGAGGAGTGGCAACATTGGTTAGAGGGATCCACACACCCCTTCATTGTACTCACCGACCACAAAAAGTTGGAATATCTCCGTTCAACCAAACGCTTGAATCCACGTCAGGCCAGGTGGGCACTGTTCTTTACACGATTTAACTTCTCTGTGACCTACCGTCCAGGATCCAAAAATACGAAGGCTGATGCTCTATCCCGCCAAACGGAGGAATCGGTTCACACCTCCCTTTCTGAGAATATCATCCCGGAAAGTCTGCTCGTAGCCCCAGTGCAATGGGATATCCTGACAGAAATTGAACAATTTAGCAGTCAAGAACCACCTCCAGCCGAATGTCCGGCCAACCTCATCTATGTCCCCGAGACCCTACGCAAACAACTCATGACCCAGGTACACACTGACTCCCGCTACCCACACCACAACGACCTTGGTCACACATTGCTATCGACTTCATCACTGACTTACCCAACTCACAGGGTAACACCACTATATTCACCATCATTGACCATTTCTCCAAAGCCTGCCGCCTTATTCCCCTACCTAAACTACCAACATCCTTGGAAACCGCCGAACTTCTCTGCAATCAAGTATTCAGGTTCTATGGTCTCCCCGAGGATATTGTGTCAGATCGAGGACCACAATTCACCTCCAGAGTCTGGACAGCGTTCTTTAAACATCTCAATGTCAATGTCAGCCTCACATCCGGATATCACCCGGAATCAAACGGACAAACGGAACGTCTCAATCAAGAGGTTATCCGGTTCCTAAGGTCATACTTTTCAACAAAATCAAAGTGAGTGGAGCTGGTATTTGTTCTGGGCAGAATACGCCCAGAATTCCCTCACCAAGCCTGCCACAGGTATGACACCTCTCAAATGTATCCTGGGTTACCAACCACCACTATTCCCCTGGTCAGGTGAACCCACCGACCTGCCTTCAGTAACCGAATGTCTGCAGAACAGCGAGGCCATCTGGGATCGGGCTCATACCCATCTGCTCCATGCAGTCAGACGACAGGAACAACAGGCTAACCGACACCGTCGCCCTGCTCCAGCATATGCCCCTGGTCAATGGGTCTGGCTCTCCACAAGAGATCTCCGCCTCAGATTACCCTGCAAGAAACTCAGTCCCAGGTATGTTGGCCCGTTCAAAATTATTATACAAATTACCCCCGTATCATTTCGTTTGGAATTGCCCGCTAATTATCGTGTTTCCCCTACCTTCCACGTTTCCCTACTCAAACCTGCTGGGGGTCCGAGAGGAACGACGGAGGAAGGTGCTGCACCCCAGGCCCCCACTCCTATCCAGATTGACGGCGAGAAGGCGCATCGTGTGCATGAGTTGCTCGATTCCAGATGCCGTGGGGGTTCGCTGCAGTACTTGGTCGACTGGGAGGGAGTCGGTGCGGAGGAGCGTTCTTGGGTTAATGCAGATGATATTCTCGACCCTACACTCACTGAGGAGTTTCACCGGACGCATCCAGAGAGGCCGGCCCCCCGACCTCGAGGAAGACCCTGGCGTCAGTTGCATCTATTTTGCTGCTATTTTGAATATACATGTTGCCCATTGGTAATATTATTAGAAAATACAGTGTGTGTTAAAAATGCTAAAGATTGGATGACCAATAATTTTCTCCTATTAAATTTGGAGAAGAGAGATATAACTTATTGGACCAAGATTTGGAACTAGACGGATGTACTGTTACTTCCTCTACAGTCAAATATCTGGGTGTTATACTAGAGAGCAACTTGTCTTTTGAAAACCATATTTCCCATATTACAAAAACAACATTCTTCCATCTTAGAAACATTGCCAAGCTACGAAACGTTACCTATTTCTGATGCAGAAAATCTAATTCATGCATTCATGACCTCTAGACTGGACTATTGTAATGCACTGCTAGAAAAATGTCCTGCATCTTAAATAAACAAGCTACAGGTAGTCCAAAATGCAGTCCTTATCAGGTCAAGAAAATATGATCATATTACTCAAATTCTAGTTTCTGCACTGGCTACCTATTAAGTTTCATATCAGTTACAAATTATTATTACTTACCTATAAGGCCCTAAATGGTTTAGATCCTGTGTACCTAACTAGCCTTCTACCAAGCTACAATCCACCACGCTCCCTAAGGTCACAAAATGCTGGACATTTCGTAGTACCTAGAATAGCAAAGTCCACTAAAGGAGATAGAACTTTTTTGTATTTGGCTCCCAAACTCTGGAATAGCCTTCCTGACAATGTTTGGGCTTTAGATACACTCTCTTTGTTTAAATCTAGATTAAATCTCCAAGCATTCAAATAATGCATCTCATAATTTTGGACTGCAGTTATATCTGATCAAAAGTGCATTATTATTCTTGAGCTTAGGTTAAACTTTGTTTCTCTGTTTTGCCACGGGATTTACATACTGTGGTAACTAAGATTTACACAAGCTTAAGTCTGGATCCAAAACACCTGAGAAGAGATGATGTCACCCCCTCAGAGGACCTCAGATGATGCCAACCCTGAAACAACATACAGAACTACCAAATTTTGTTATAAGTGTGATTGCATCATATAATAATTGCTGTTAATAGAGTTCATCCTCCGTTTGGCTACGTTGAATGATTAATTGATTTTTCTGAAAATTTCTGCCATATGCACATAAACTGACAGTCGCCACTGATAAGCTATTACTTAATATTGTAGAAACTTAATTTTCTGTAAAGTTGCTTTGCAATGATTTGTATTGTAAAAAACGCTATACAAATAAACTTGAATTATTTGTTTATAAGTCTGCCTACCATTATTCAGAGAGCCTGTGTTCCAATATTGCTTAGATTTCTTGGCCCATGATAATGTGTCGATACCATCTTCCAAGAGTAGGCTGTACCTTTTAAACATATGCCTACAGCTCCATCACATCCTTGAGAATAAAAACTAGTCAAAATTTCAGTAAAAGTAAAAGTTCTGTCTATGATATGGTTGCAGTGGTGTAGCAAAAACAGCCCCGGGCCCATATGCAAAAAAATTGTATGCACCCCCCCCCCCAAAAAATAGTTATGGGCTCCTACTTGGAAACGTAACAAATTTTTCTGAAGCAAATGACGTTATATGACTATTCACAAGCTGTTTTAATTATGTGTAAATGCTTGGAAATAATATAGAACATTGAACATGCAAGCCACTTCATAATCGCACTTTATTCTTAAAATATTATGACGTTAATCTCATTTATTTAGTTAGATATTTGTTTTTCAACGTGGTGCTAAAATGCTGCCATAGATTATTTGTACTGCATGCAAACATAAACTTGGCACAGCGCCATTAATAAACTAATGTTTTCTGAGTCAGTTTCTCAAAGATGAAGTTGATGATCCTGACTCGCCATCATCTCCTCACTGGATGCGCTTTTTGGGAGAAATGAATCTTTACAGATTACATAATGAAAGAGTTTCTGTTTTAGATTTGAATTATTTAGTTTTAAAATAGTAATTTATAGCATTCTATAGATATATTTATTATGTCTGTGAGCCAAGTATTAGCTGAGTTTTTGGTAAATTTTTGTGAAGCACTCCTGTCAAAATCGAGACTGTGCAAAATGCATCCTGTTTGTCTTTATTTTACAAAAGCACAATGTTTTGTTGATATTGTGAGTGCAGACTAATAAAAGAAGACCCTTTGCAGTTCTGAATGATGTATTACCCTTATCTTTATGAGCAAAAATGACTAAGTTTACACTTCAACTTTCACTCTCCGCACAAATGATTGGATATGCGCCTAATAGTGAACATTTATCTCACATTTTTTAATTAATATTGTGAAATGCATGAATGTTTTATTTCTATAGATTTTATTTTTGGCAAGTTGTGTTTATTTGAGAAGTTTAAATAGATCAAACATATGCTCAACTCACTGTCTACCACTGGCCACTTGGTTATTTAAAAAAAAAAAAATTTAAAGTTTAAATTAAACGGCTTGGCAGGCCTCCAATCTGCCCGGGCCCATATGTACTTGCCTTGCATACCTAGATGTACACCACTGTATGGTTGCTTGCTACAGAACCCTTTTAAAGAGAAGTCAGGGCTATTGCAACTAAAGTTCAATTGTGCAAATTATAGAATTAAGACATTCTAATTCTCTTATCTGCATTCTTTGTTTCCTAGGTGACAGAGGATATCCGTTTAAAATGTGCTTACTGACTCCCTTGCAAAACCCACAGACCCTGAAAGCTGTAATGCAGCTTATCCCTGAGCAAGGTCTGAGCACACAATTCAGTTGAAAAGGTCGCTGATTATTCCTCAGTGCAAGAATAGCCAGGAAATCACCTCACCTTTAAACCAGTTCAAATGAGGTGTGTAGACAAAAAAAAATCCCAATTGTAAAACACATATTGTCAGCAAACTCTACCAAAAAAAATATATGATAAAAGCAATATTTACTGAAAACAAAGGGGGGAATGTTTCAGATGTCACCTTTGTCAATGCAAAGTTAACAAATGTTCATGTAAAGTGTCGCTTTTATCTCGTATTTGATGACTTATTTTTTGTAAAGTGTGCAACCTTCAAAAAACTTGCCAAGCAAAACTAATTTAGTTTTACCACTTATCTCAGTATATCTGTTTGTTTGCAGTCTACTTTCCCACTTTATTTACCATTACGGAGAATTCTATTAATTAATAAATGATCTTGTTTCACCTATCCACTGTCATATTTTCATACTGCATTCAAAGCATGTCAAACCATCTAACACTGCTTGTGGGTGTTCTGTAGTTGCTGTAGGTAAACTGCTCATTCATGTGCACGTAATCTTAAAATGATGTGTAAATTACAAAGCAAGATGTATTTAAGAGCAATTAAATTTGTGTATGGATGTTTCAAAAGTAATTTGTAGGAAGATTTATGAGATTGTTCTAAGTTAAAAATTTTTTGTCATACTTATGTCATCCTCTTACATTGTATTTCATTTATACATTTTACATGCATTCCCTGGGAACTGAACATATAACCTTGTCATAGCTTGTTTCTCTTCTATTTTAGGTACTTGAACGCCTGTTGTTACTGTATCTTTGCTGTTAGTTGCTACAGAAAAAGTATAGAGTATGTTTATCTGGAACATAAATGTAAATGTTTTGGACAAAATCAGCATGATTTGTGGTACGTTATGTTGTAGTGTTCTTACCTTCTCTTTATCACTTGCTTCTCGAGAAACCAATGACCCCTATAAAATGGAATGCCATATAAAGATGCATAACAATAATTAATAATGCTTATAAACTAATAGTTGATCTACATGAATATGAAACAGTAATGCTACAAATGATAATTAAATAAATTAGTAATTAAATGTAATAGATTGCCTTAAATGTGCAAACTGACTGAAAAGTCACCATAACAAAACAAGGCTCTAATTTCTCACTATGATAGCTCAATAACAAATTAATAAATCAGTAATTTATAAGGTAAACAAAGAGTAAAGAATTTGTTTACCTTGAGGTCATATTTCATGTGGACAGTTAGTCGGTGGCTGAACATATTTCTCATGACTAAAAGGTATGTGTCTTCATTGTCCACAGTAACACGGTACAAGCCAAGGAACTGGGGAAGAAGTGTGCTACCATGGCATGTTACGATGTGCTGAGGTGAAAAAAAAAGTTTTAATATGACAGAAAAGGGAATAAAAAGTACTGCCCTATTTTGGTTCAATAAATATCTTTATCTAGCTTTATCTTTGGTTTATGCTTGGTGTGTCTGGAGAACTCTATCCATCCAAACATAATTCAAGTTTATCTAAATATCAGTTGCTTGGTTGACACAGTGAGGCTATCCCAAGACCAGCTAGTAGGTCCTTTTTTCTTAGTATGTTACGTCTGAAAATAAAGGATTGTGTTAAACAGCATATTACTAAGTGCTGTTGTATCTAGAATACTGACATTTAATTTGTTTTGTTTAGATTACTAGGATCATGACTACCGGTGTCACAAAAATGGTTAGAAAGAAACCAGACAAAGAGAATGATCACTTTAGCAGTTTATAAAGAAGCAACCCAAAAAGCAAAGCAGCCAAGCAACTATAAAAGAAAATGAGAACCAATGTAGCAATGCAACATAGAGGGCATAGAGACAAAATTAAAACGGGTCCTGGAGGACAGGACATGAGGACACGAGGAGATGCAGCAAACAGAGAAACAGTGGCAGGATATTCAGACAGTGGGGAGCCTCACTGAAAATGACAAGAAGGAATTGTCTGAAGACCAGCACAAGAAACAGGAACAAGGATTTATTTCTAATGTTCACTTTTTCTGACTTGGGCATCACAGGTACATTACTTCACAGGCATAACTGTCTTCACAGATAGAACTTGATTGTTCCAGATGTGTTAATCAGAGTTTCTGTCCCTCCTTGATTAGTTCCCAGGTGTGTCTCTTTAGTCCCTCATTTGCCTGTCTTTAAAAGCCTTGTGCTTTCGGTTCACTTTTGGTAGGGTCTACAAACTAGTCAGTACGTGTGTCTTCCTCCTGTGTTCCATGTTGGATTAATAAAGACTTTCTCAGTTATTTTAGACTCTGTGTTCCTTCTGGCAGCATATTGTTACAGTTGACCTGACCTACAAAGTTTAAATTGCATGTCTCCCCTCCATTTGTTTTCCAGTTTTCGGTGTCTTTTTCTTTTTCCGTAGTGTTGTGTTTTATGGATCCCCTCCTTCGACCCGAATTCCTCCTCCTCCTGCTGGAGCAGTAAGGATGTTCTCTCGAGGACTATACAAGACAGTTCCTGTTGCTAGCCCATCTCACCCCCTACCCGGACGATGAGTTCTGTGCGTTCTATAACGCCAGCCTCAACACCGTGTGCAGAGCACCGGAGTCTGAAGATGGTCCTCGGGATGAATTCACCGCATTAGTGGAGTGGACTCTGGCACCAGGTCCAATCCAGACCCAGAGTCCAGCCCACCATCTCCCCCATGTGCGAAGCGCATGCCCGAGTCCACTGCTGATGGAAAGTCAGAGCCCGCCATGACCGACGAGCCATCGCCGCACAGAGTGACAGAGCTGAGGATCGCCGCAGAGCCTCCCTCTGTCTCCTCCCTGACTCCTTCCTCCGTGGTCTCTGTTTGCTGGTCTCCTCCCGGGAGTCCGTCCTCCACCAGAACCTCCTCCCAATTTCCCACACACACCTCTCTCTGTTGTTTCTACATTGCGAGGTCGCACCTTCCAGGAGGGGGGGGGGGGGGGGGTAATATCACACCTCTGGACTCATTGTTGTGATTTCCCTGCATGTGTTCCATTCCCCATGTTCTGTGTGACCCAGTTTCTGTCCCTCCTTGATTAGTTCCCAGGTGTTTCTCCTTAGTCCCTCATTTGCCTGTCTTTAAAAGCCTTGTCCTTTCAGTTCAGTTTTGGTCGGGTCTACAAACTAGTCAGTACATGTGTCTTCCTCCTGTGTTCCATGTTGGATTTACCCCGTATTGTAATATGTGCTTTAAAGTATAATAAACAGTCAATAACTAATATGCATGCTAATGAGCAACTAATAAGTAGTGAAAATTAGGTCCTTAAAATAAAGTGTGATCATAGTTATTTGGTAATTTGAGAAAATTAAGTTGTTCACTCAGAATTCAGACACCACTAAAAATGGTCAACACTCGATATAGTGCTCTTGATAGAGAATAGGGAATGCTTTTGGACACATAAGAAGAGTTTAAACTGAGGTCCTGACTCTCTGTATGGGTATTAACCCCCCCCCCCCCCCCCCCCCCAAAAAAAAATGAAAGCCTGTAAGTATCCTGGCCAAATCTACCCTCTTGTCATTGGTTTAATAGCCTCCTTCATCATCCTCACATCTACTAATTAGCTTCATCACACTTTCCTCTCCGTCAATAAGCTTGTGGGGTAGGTGTTCTGGTGCACTGTGGCTGCTGTTGCATCATCCAAGTGAATACTGCACACTTTAGTATTGAGTAAAGTGTTATAAATGTAATGATTTATTGTATATTATAAAAAAAAGTCTGCCACGTGGTAAAATCTGTCAAATGCAAAATTCTGATTTTTCTGTTTTATAGTGATATTGAGACCCTGTGAATTACAAAGGTGTCTAAAGTGCAATGAGGTGCACACAGTGGACCTCATTCATGAAATGCCCATAACTATATGAGTAAATACAGAGTAATTTGATCATAAAACAGACCTTCCCTAAAGATTTACAAATGCATCTTATACCTTAAACTTATATCCCTGGGGGTTTATTAGAGCTTGAGGTGAAACCACTTCACTGAGGACAGCAAGTCAAGTAAGTTTTAGCAAATATCTTAAAGCCTACCTAACCATATGGGCAAACAAATGTGTGAAATATTATTATATTATATAAAGTGTTATTAGAATGTTGTGTCATGAGTCTGCCTGCAAGAAAAATTAAATAACAATAAAATAACAGGTAAAAACATATCTCACTCTGTTCGTGTTTCATGAATTAAGCCAGATCTGTGGTGGTTTGGGCATCAAGAATAAATAAGGATTAAAGGAAAATTCCATAATTAAATCAAAGCTGCAAGCAGCGATGAACGGGCTCTCGCACCCGGGCTCACCAGCAGCGAGTGGCTTTAGTAAAAAATATGCATTTAAAGTCATAAATATAAGGTGAATATATAAAAGTATATTCCATATATGTGCCAATCTTCCTGTTGCCAGCAGGTGGCACTATAATTATAATGGAATATTTGCCTTCAGATGTGTTCAGGCCAGGACTCTTATCAAACATGTGAAGTTTGGGGAAGTTTGAACATTTTATGCCTGAGTTACAACTGTCACGGTTGAGGAATTCATTGACGCTCCCTTGCACTGTGTGTGTGTATTTTATGAATGAATGTGTGTGTGTGTGGGCGTGGTCGCTGATTATCCTCCTGGGAAATCAGCGACAGGTGTTGTGCATTACCACTGTCTATTTATACTCACCTCATGCGTCTTGTGTTTGTCAGATCGTTGTTTTATGGATGTTGCCTGTTGTGTTCCTGTTTCTACGGCTCCTCGTGTCTCCTGTTTTGTCACCGGCTGGAAGTTCGCCGTTGCAGTTTATGTCTTCACTCTTCACCAACACTGGGTTCATCACTTCACGTCTGACCATCGGATCGAGTTGTCCATGCAAGCCTGTGCTGCCTAGTCATCATCATCATCGGAGATTACCATCACACTCAGAAGGATCTGTGTACTGCATCTGTGATCTTCCAGCACTACTGAGAACTGTGTCTGCTTCCCTATTCACTCTGAGTCTGGTGCTATTCATTCTAATAAAGATCTGTTTTACTTGCTATTGTCCCCTCTATCCATTCATTACAGAACGATCTGACCATGCAATGGGCAGCAAGCGGATCTGAAGTCACAGATTACTTCGCACACAACACAGCCCGTATGGAGCGGCAGGAGGAGAATCTCGCCGTAACTGGAAGAGTGGTGCAGGCATTGGTAACGCAGGTGTCCGGGCTCACCCAGCAGATCCAACAACTGACACAGCCCATTGCGCCCAACCCACCGCCGATTTCCCCCGCATCCGTCCGTCAACATGAGCCGCGTCTGCCGACGCCGGAGAGTTATTCTGCTGAGCCAAGTTATTGTAGAGCTTTTTTGACCAAGTGCTCGATGTTTTTTGCTCTCCAACCCCAGACATTTTGCACTGAAGATTCGAAGGTGGCATTCGTGCTTACACTGCTGTCCGGGCGTGCGGCGCTATGGGGGACGGCGGTGTGGGAGAACCATCGATCCTGTTGTGACTCGTTCGCGGCACTCTCGGAGGAGATGAGAAGGGTGTTTGACCAGGCAGTCGCAGGCAGAGAGGTGGCTCACCAGCTCGCAGACATCTGCCAGGGAGAAAGATCCGTCGCAGACTATTCCATCGAGTTTTGCACCCTCTTCGCAGAGTGCCGCTGGAACGAGGAGGCGCAATGAGACATCTTCCTGCCTGGGCTGGCTGACCACATCCAACACAAGATTTATACCCTGAACCTGCCAGGGAAGCTCGACGATCTGATCGAACTGGCCTTAAGAGTGGATGCACGCCTGCATCGGTTGGAACAACACACTCGTACGACACCTACATAGAGGAGCTTTGGGATCTCCCCACTCAACGCTCGTGATGCGGTCTGCTCTGTCGACGATCACGAGTCCATGCAGGTGGGTCAAGCCCGGCTCTCCCGGGAGGAGAGAGAGAGAAGGAGAACCCGAGGATTGTGCCTCTACTGTGGCGGACCTGGACATTTTCTCAATAATTGCCCAGTAAAAGAGAGTGCCCGGCAGTGAAGAAGAGGATCCTGTCGGGCGGGGTCTCCATCCAGAAAACCTCTTCCACCCTCCTCCCGGTGAGATTGCAGTGGGCAACTCGGTCACATCACTGTCAAGCTCTTCTCGACTCCAGGGCAGAAGGTAACTTTATGGACTGGTCATTTGCACAACAGCTTCAGACACCCACCATACCACTCACTAACAAGATCTCAGTCAACGCACTCAATGGTCAACAGTTACCCACAGTATCTCACACCACCTGTCAGATAACACTCATTACATCCGGCAATCATTCTGAAGAACTGTCATTTCTCCTCATGGACTCCCCTCAGGTTCCCATTGTCCTCAGTCACCCCTGGTTGGTGCAGCATAACCCCAGGGTGGACTGGGGACATAACTCTGTTTCTGCCTGGAGCACTGAGTGTTATGCGTCTTGTTTAGTGTCTGCTTGTTCGTCTCTGTCTTGTTCTGTCTTGCAGGAAGAGCCGGTGAATTTGTCAAACGGGCCCGCTGAGTACCTCGACCGGAAGGAGGTGTTCAGTAAGTCCAGAGCTGCTTCTCTTCCTCTGCATCATCCCTATGACTGTGCTATAGATCTACTGCCAGGTACGTCTCCGCCTAAGGGCAAGCTATACTCTGTTCCCAAGAGGGAGGCCATGGAGAAATATATTTCTGATTCTCTGGCATCCAAATTCATCCGACCTTCCTCTTCTCCAGCGGGGGCGGGGTTCTTTTTTGTGGGGAAGAAGGACGGTTCTCTGCGACCTTGCGTTGATTACCGAGGGCTGAATAACATCACGGTAACGAATACTTATCCTTTGCCGTTGATGTCTTCAGCCTTCGAGAGGTTGCAGGGAGCGTCCGTCTTCACAAAACTGGACTTACGTAATGCTTATCATTTGGTTCGCATCAGGAAGGGGGATGAATGGAAGACCGCTTTTAACACCCCTAGGGGGCACTTTGAATACTTGGTTATGCCTTTCAGGCTCTCCAATAGCCCAGCGGTCTTCCAGGCACTCGTCAATGATGTGCTGAGAGACATGGTCGATCAGTTCATTTATGTCTACCTGGATGACATATTGATTTGTTCAGCACGTCAGACGAGTGCTTCAGAGCTTGCTAGAGAATGGGCTTTTTGTCAAGGCGGAGAAATGCGCTTTTCATGCACAGTCTGTCCCTTTCCTAGGTTACGTCATTTCGTCTGAGGGAGTGCGTATGGATCCTGACAAAGTTAAGGCTGTGGTGGATTGGCCAAGTCCAGATTCCCATAAGGCCCTACAGAGGTTTCTGGGGTTCGCCAATTTTTACAGACGTTTTATTCATAATTAAAGCCAACTAGCCATACCTCTGACTGCCTTGACCTCTCCCAGAACGACTTTCAGGTGGTCCGAAACAGCCGAAGCTGTATTCACCAACCTGAAGAGCCACTTCGTTTCGGCTCCCATTCTTACGACCCCTGATCTGTCACGTCAGTTCGTGGTGGAGGTCGATGCGTCAGAGGTGGGGGTAGGCGCAGTGCTTTCTCAGCGCTCTTCTTCAGACGACAAGATGCATCCTTGCGCGTTCTTTTCTCATCGTTTGTCACCTACCGAACGTAACTATGACATTGGTAACAGGGAGTTGTTGGCAGTCAAGTTAGCATTGGAAGAATGGCGACATTGGTTAGAAGGGTCGGGGGTACCTTTTATCGTCTGGAGTGATCACAAGAACTTAGAATACATTCAATCTGCCAAAAGACTCAACTCCAGGCAGGCTCGGTGGGCTCTTTTTTTCGGTCGTTTTGACTTTACTCTTTCGTACCGCCCGGGTTCTAAAAACATCAAACCCGATTCTTTATCTCGTATTTTTGATCCATCCGAACGCCCGGCTACTCCTGAGTGGATTTTATCGGAGACTCTATTCACCTCCAGACTCCGATGGGAGGTCGAATCGAAGGTCAAGACGGCCTTAGAAGCGGTAAAGCCTCTGTCCCGGTGCCCACCGAACCGATTGTTTGTGCCGGAGGGATTACGGTCTGACGTTATTCAGTGGGGTCATTGTTCCAATGTAGCCTGTCATCCAGGAGTAAATCGTACTAGGTTTCTAGTTAAGCAACGATTCTGGTGCCATCTATGGCTTGCGACATTCGAGATTTTGTTTTGGCCTCCTCGATCTGTGCGATTGGTAAGACTTCCAATCGACCCCCAGATGGGCTTCTTCAACCGCTGTCTGTCCCTTCGAGACTCTGCTGTTGGACAGTGTTTTCTCTACTTCCTGTTGGTCTTCTGTTGCTAGTCGTAGCTCTGTGTAGCTGTTTTTATAATTTTTTTTTCTCTACAATCTTTATCGTACTATCACTCTCTGTTTTTTAAAGTGATAAAATATAACTTAATTCACACCATATTTCTGATATTATCGATCAATCTATTCAGATTAAATTTGATCGTTCACTTTTATTTTATATCCGTGAGTGCAGTACACCTGCAAAGCGTTAGCACTCATTAGGTTGTCATTAGCGTTTTCATTCGAACCTATCGCTGTTTTCTTTTCTCCTCTCCTCTCTCTCGCTCCAGTTTTTCACAAGTTCATCAAACAACCACAGTAATATTTCATCAAGCACGGTGAGTAATGGCTTCTCCTGCTATTGTTATTTGCACCTCTTGCCACATGTACAGTTTATCTATCTCTGTCGCTGATGAGGGATTCACATGTGATAAATGCAGGGAATTAGTTAGGCTGACAGAGAAGAATTAGAGACACGCATCCAAACTTTAATTGAGGACAGTAAGAATGTTAGGGCTCTAGATACGACTTTGGATGTGTCTAGCTCAGGGATTCCTGTACATTGTTCGGTTCCGGCAACAGAGCCCCTGCAGCAGGGCAACTGGGTGACAGTGAGGCAGCGTAGTCGTGGGTCAAAACCCGCTCTTCTGTTCCGATCAAAACATTAAACAGGTTCTCCCCACTCAGTGATGCACCCACTGAGAAACCTGATGAAAATGCTCTAGTTATTGGTGATTCTATTGTACGGAACGTGAATATAGAGACACCAGCCACCATAGTCAAATGTTTACCGGGAGCCAGAGCGCCTGACATCTTGGCAAATTTAAAAGTGCTGGCTAATGCTAAACGTAAATACAGTAAGATTGTTATTCATGCCGCCGCTAATGATGTTCGACTTCGCCAGTCGGTGATCACTAAAAATAACATTAAAGAGGTGTGTAAACTTGCAAGCACGATGTCAGACACTGTAATATGCTCTGGTCCCCTCCCTGCTTACCATGGTGACGAGATGCATAGCAGATTGTCATCACTCAATGGCTGGATGTCTAAGTGGTGCCCACAGAATAAACGCCTAAACTCTGGAATAACCTACCTAAGATTGTTCGGGAGGCAGACACACTCTTGCAGTTTAAATCTAGATTAAAGACCCATCTCTTTAACCTGGCTTACACATAACATACTAATATGCTTTTAATATCCAAATCCGTTAAAGGATTTTTAGGCTGCATTAATTAGGTAAACCGGAACCGGAAACACTTCCCATAACACCCTATGTACTTGCTACATCATTAGAAGAATGGCATCTACGCTAATATTTGTCTGTTTCTCTCTTATTCCGAGGTCACCGTAGCCACCAGATCCAGTCTGTATCCAGATCAGAGGGTCACTGCAGTCACCCGGATCCAGACCAGATGGTGGATCAGCACCTAGAAAGGACCTCTATTGCAGTGCTTCTCAATCTTTTTTCAATAACGTACCCCCTATCAAATTTTTTCTCAGCCAAGTACCCCCTGACCGGCCCCAATTATTTGAGATGGAAAAAAAAGCTATGACTACGATGTAGTGAGATTATGAGATTTATTAAACAATGTAAATAATAAAACATTTGCAATAAACATTTGCAATAATTAACAATGTATATTTACTGATAACGCAGTTATCCCCCTTGACTGGCCCCAAACATGTTTGATAAAAGAAACCTATATAAATAATATATATATATATATATATATATATGCACTGTATATATATATATATATATATATATATATATATGTGTGTGTGTGTGTGTGTGTATGTATATATGATGTGTATAACATTTTAGCTCAAAAACACTTGTAACAATAAACAACAAACTAAGTTGTACTTTTAATTTTCTTTACTGTTTACGCAGTTTAAGTATACCCCTTGACTGGCCCCAAACATGTTTGATAAAAGAAACCTATATAAATAATATATATACACTGTGTGTGTATATATATATATATATATATATATATATATATACGTGTGTGTGTGTGTGTATGTATATATGATGTGTATAACATTTTAGCTCAAAAACACTTGTACCAAATAAACAACAAACTAAGTTACACTTATAATTTAGTGCGAAACATGTGCTTGTGCTTCACTGAGGATCTTGGTCATTCTCGGTGGTAGGGAGGAAACAGCAGTGATCAGAGTCTTTTCCAGGCCCAGTCTGTTTCTCTGCTTTGTTTTGATCACGGTCATTGCAGAAAATGAGGCCTCACACAAATATGTGGATCCAAAGGGCAGTAGCTGCTGCAAAGCTTTTTCTCCCAGCTCAGGGTACTCCTTTTTTACACACACCCAAAACTGTGTTACAGTGGAGTTTTCATATTTCATCCGTAGGCCATAGTCAGATGACACATCCAAGAGTTTTTCCTGGTGACAGAGAGGGAGCTTGTTTCGGCTTTCTTCTGACAAAAGAAATGGGTTTCTCACCCAACTGAGCTGTGCAGATTTCTCCTCCATATCAGGAAAGTATGAGTTAAAACTCACAATCAGGTTGGCCAAATGTTCCTCTATGATGGACTTCACTGGTGCTCTCTCCACATCTTCCCTGGAGAGGAAAGCATCCACCTGAGAAAAGCAGGTGAGATCCCCCTGTACACATGCCCGTTTCCACAACTCTGCTTTCTTCAGAAAACCACCCACGTTATCATACAGGTTCAGAATGTGGGTGTCCTTGCCCTGCAGACACACATTCAGCTCATTCAATTTACTGAATATATCTGCCAGATAGCACAGCATTGCAAGCCAATCTTTATCTTCAAACAGGGTGGCATATGGAGATCTTTGCTCTGACAAAAAGGTGTGCACCTCCACCCGTAGTTCCAGCAGCCTGCTCAGTATCCTCCCTCGAGATAGCCAGCGCACTTCTGTGTGTAGCAGCAGTTGCGTGTGTTCTGCTCCCATGTCCTCACAAAGGCGGTCAAACAGTCGTGCATTGAGTGGCCTTGACTTAATAAAGTTAATCACTTTAATGCTGTCATTCAAAACTTCATGCAAAACAGGACTTATATTTTTGGATGCCAGTGCTTCCCTGTGTATGATACAGTGATTCCACTGCACTTCTGGATGTTTACTTCTAATACGCGTCATGAGCCCTTTAACACGGCCTGTGATTGACGCGGCTCCGTCAGTGCATACACTCTTGCAGTTTCTCCAGTCCAGCTCGTTTTCAATGAAGAAATTATTCACAACATTAAAAAGGTCCTTTCCCATTGTTTTCCCCTCTAAGCTCTTGCAGAAAAGTACATTTTCATAAATGTCGTCAATATCCACATACCTCACAAACGCAATGAGCTGTGCCTTGCCACTGACATCGGTCGACTCATCAAGCTGGAGTGAAAATGCTTCGCCAAGTTTTCCCACAACTTGTTCAACAATATCCGCTCCCATTCTATCTATTCTGCGGGAAACGGTGTCATTAGACAAAGGCACCGTTTTTATTTTATCCGCGGCATTTTTGTCCAGCATTGTCTCAGTTAATACAACGGCGGCTGGGAGTAACAGGTCCTCAGCGATCGTGAACGGCTTTTTTGCTTTAGCCACGAGCAGTGACACCGCATATGACGCCTGAAGTGCTTTGGCTGATGTTGTGGAGACTTTTCGCATTGTTTCCTGCGATGATCTAAACTCAGCAAGTTTTCTCTTGAAAAAATCAGGTGGCTTTCCAACATGACACTGATGTTTGGTGTTGAGATGTCTCTGCAGGTGCGCCGGTTTCATCGAGCTGTTTGCTAGTTTCTCCCCACAGAAAAAACACAATGCTTGGGGAGGGTTGCCGTTTGTTGCCGTGAATCCCATCAAAACATACCCCTCCTGATATTGACGGTATTTTGTTGGGTCCACTTTGGCTTTCTTTTTTTCTTCATCCTCCCTGTTCTCCGCTGTAGTAGTGCTACGTTTTAACCAGGATTTCATTTATGCCTGTTTATTTAGCAGCTAAGCAACTGATTTCCCGCTCGGCGTGATTAAAAAATTCTTCTTCTCTGATTTAATGTTAAGTATTTACAATCACATTTAAAATAGAAATATTTTATTTAAAGATGTGGTTAACATTTTATTAAACTTATTTTCGTAATCATGGATGATTTTGTATCTCTTAAATTAATTTATTAAAATGTATTAATTTAATTTTTTTTGTTTTTTTTTATAAATCTCACGTACCCCCTACAGTATCGCAACGTACCCCTGGGGGTACGCGTACCCCCATTTGAGAATCACTGCTCTATTGCCCTGAAAGACAGCGGAGACCAGGACAACTAGAGCCCCAGATACAGATCCCCTGTAAAGACCTTGTCTCAGAGGAGCACCAGGACAAGACCACAGGAAACAGATGATTCTTCTGCACAATCTGACTTTGCTGCAGCCTGGAATTGAACTACTGGTTTCGTCTGGTCAGAGGAGAACTGGCTCCCCAACTGAGCCTGGTTTCTCCCAAGGTTTTTTTCTCCATTCTGTCACTGATAGAGTTTTGGTTCCTTGCTGCTGTCGCCTCTGGCTTGCTTAGTTTGGGTCACTTCATCTACAGCGATATTGTTGACTTTATTGCAAATAAATGCACATTTAACTGAACAGAGATGACATCACTGAATTCAATTATGAACTGCCTTTAACTATCATTTTGCATTATTGACACATTGTTTTCCTAATGAATGTTGTTCAGTTGCTTTGACGCAATGTATTTTGTTTAAAGCGCTATATAAATAAAGGTGACTTGACTTGACTTAATATGCTTTTAATATCCAAATCCGTTAAAGGATTTTTAGGATGCATTAATTAGGTAAACCGGAACCGGGAACACTTCCCATAACACCCTATGTACTTGCTACATCATTAGAAGAATGGCATCTACGCTAATATTTGTCTGTTTCTCTCTTATTCAAGGTCACCGTACCCACCAGATCCAGTCTGTATCCAGATCAGAGGGTCACTGCAGTCACCCGGATCCAGTACGTATCCAGACCAGATGGTGGATCAGCACCTAGAAAGGACCTCTACTGCCCTGAAAGACAGCGGAGACCAGGATAACTAGAGCCCCAGATACAGATCCCCTGTAAAGACCTTTTCTCAGAGGAGCACCAGGACAAGACCACAGGAAACAGATGATTCTTCTACACAATCTGACTTTGCTGCAGCCTGGAATTGAACTACTGGTTTTGTCTGGTCAGAGGAGAACTGGCCCCCCAACTGAGCCTGGTTTCTCCCAAGGTTTTTTTCTCCTCTCTGTCACCGATGGAGTTTCGGTTCCTTGCTGCTGTCGCCTCTGGCTTGCTTAGTTTGGGTCACTTCATCTACAGCGATATTGTTGACTTTATTGCAAATAAATGCACATTTAACTGAACAGAGATGACATCACTGAATTCAATTATGAACTGCCTTTAACTATCATTTTGCATTATTGACACACTGTTTTCCTAACGAATGTTGTTCAGTTGCTTTGACGCAATGTATTTTGTTTAAAGCGCTATATGAATAAAGGTGACTTGACTGGTCCCACATAGCGATAGATTTTGTAACCGCCCTCCTGCCATCCCAAGGCAATACGGTTGTTTTAACCGTAGTGGATCGGTTCTCGAAGGCGACTCATTTTATTCCCTTGCCCAAATTGCCTTCAGCCAAGGAAACAGTGGTGACTGTCATCGATCATGTCTTTCGGTTACATGGTCTCCCGATGGACGTGGTCTCTGACATGAGATCCCAATTTGTCTCCAAATTTTGGCAAGAATTATGTAAATTTCTGGGGGCCACTGTCAGTCTATCTTCGGGTTACCACCCCCAGAGCAACGGGCAGACCGAGAGAGCCAACCAAGATTTGGAGAGAATGTTGCGATGTGTTGCCACCAAGAATCCTTCCTCTTGGTGTCAACAACTCTCAATGGTGGAGTATGCTCACAACTCGCTACCTGTGTCATCCACAGGCCTATCTCCATTTGAGGGTAGCTTAGGGTACCAGCCACCTATTTTTCCTAGTCTGGAATCCGAATTCGCGGTCCCCTCTGCTCGTGCTTTTGTCCAGAGGTGTCACCGTACATGGACCAGAGACCGTGAGACCAAGTAAGGGCGCGCACCAAGGTTAAGGCCGATCGCCACCGGTCAAGACCTCCCGTGTATGTCGTCGGTTCCAAAGTGTGGCTTTCTACTAAGAACATTCCACTCCGTTCCGTTTCTAATAAGCTAGCTCCCAAATTCATTGGCCCATTTCCTGTCACCAAGATCATTAGTCCGGTGACAGTTTGCCTCAAACTCCATCCTGCGTACAGAAGAATTCATACCATGTTCCATGTTTGCAAATTGAAACCCGTATTTTATTCACCAATTAATCCGCCAGCCCCGGTTCCCCCACCGCTGCGACTCGTAGATGGGGAACCCACTTATTCGGTAAATCGAATTCTGGACTCGAGACGTGGGGGACGCGGATTTCAGTATCTGGTGGACTGGGAGGGTTACGGTCCAGAGGAGAGAAGTTGGGTTCCTGCTAGGGACATTCTGGATCAGTCCCTTATTGATGATTACTATCAACAGGTAGGTTCCTCTGGGAGCTCCAGGAGGCGCTCCTAGGGGGAGGGGTACTGTCACGGTTGAGGATTTCATTGACGCTCCCTTGCACTGTGTGTGTGTATTTTATGAATGAATGTGTGTGTGTGTGGGCGTGGTCGCTGATTATCCTCCTGGGAAATCAGCGACAGGTGTTGTGCATTACCACTGTCTATTTATACTCACCTCATGTGTCTTGTGTGATCGTTGTTTTATGGATGTTGCCTGTTGTGTTCCTGTTTCTTCGGCTCCTCGTGTCTCCTGTTTTGTCTCCGGCTGGAAGTTCGCCGTTGCAGTTTATGTCTTCACTCTTCACCAACACTGGGTTCATCACTTCACGTCTGACCATCGGATCGAGTTGTCCATGCAAGCCTGCGCTGCCTAGTCATCATCATCATCGGAGATTACCATCACACTCAGAAGGATCTGTGTACTGCATCTGCGATCTTCCAGCACTACTGAGAACTGTGTCTGCTTCCCTATTCACTCTGAGACTGGTGCTATTCATTCTAATAAAGATCTGTTTTACTTGCTATTGTCCCCTCTATCCATTCATTACGACAACAACTTCTCTTGCTGTGGCGAGACATCAATTTTTGTCATGGCGCCATGGACAGGCCCTTTAACAAAAACTCTCCACAATTTAACATTGCACAGGCCTTTAGATTAGACTGACCTCAAAAAATACATTTATGTCAAAAATTTTCTAGGAGTAGTTTGTCGCAGCATAAAACATGTCACTTCCTGTTGCCAGCAGATGGCGCTATGACTGTAACTGAATATGGGCATGTAGATCTGTTAAGGGCAGAAGTATTATCTAACGTGATGTTTGGGGCAGATTGGACATTGTATGTCTGAGTTACAGCAAACTTCCTTTTTCATGGCGAAACATCAACATTTGTCAGGCCGCCATGGACACGCCCTTTAACGAAACGTCAAGATCTTCGCAATTTAACATCACAAAGGCCTTTAGATTAGGCATACCAAATATGGTGTTGATCTGAATAAATCTCTAGGAGGAGTTCGCTAAAATACAACGCATGGAAATGACAAAAATTACACAAAATTTGCTCATAATATTAAAAATAACCGACTTCCTGTTGGGTTTAGAATTTTGCTCCAAGAGTCTTTTTTGTAGGTATTGGTGTGTTACATGTGTGTGGCAATTTTCGTGCATGTACGTGAGACACAGCTGGAAGGCTGTTGATTTTCTTAGTATAGGTGGCGCTGTCGATCCATTTTGCCACACCCTCTTCTGAGTCCTATATCAGATGAAAGTTTTCACTAGGTTTGACGCGTGTGCAAAGTTTCATGACTTTTTGAGCATGTTTAAGCCCTCAAAAATGTGATTCATTTGGGAGAAGAAGAAGAAGAAGAATAAGAAGAAGAAGAATAGATGGAGCAGATACAAGAGGGTCCTCGCACCATCGGTGCTCAGGCCCTAAATATGCCATTTACTAATGCTAATGTTGCTTGTACCACCTTTTTATTTCCTTGTACCCCTGAACTTAAAAAAAGTGAGATCCTTGTAAGAAAATTTTGGGAAGAATATTCCGGCCACTATTTTCAATATAATGAAATTAATTAACTATCAGGCTGTCAAGCTCCAAAATGACAAACAAGCACCATGAAGAACATTCAGCCTTGACTGATTAGTTCACAAATCAGAGTGAATCAGAATCAGATCCAGTTTAATGATCCAGTTGTAGTTCACAGTTTTATAGATGCAGAAATTCTAAAACATTCATTTTTTATCAAACAAAACTATCATAAAGCTTCAAAAGACTTAATAGTGCATGTACCGTAAGCACTGCTTTAAGGATAAATTGTCAGTCATTGTAATTGTATGGAAAAAAGCAACCAGTACATTATTCAAAAGGTTTGTTTTTGTGGAAGACAGAATATCATATAGTTTTGTTATGATATGAAGGTTAGTATGCGATTGCATAATTTCGATTTTTAAGTGAACTAATCCTTTAAGAGTAATTAAGAGATTTAATTTAACAAAAGTTAAAAATACTTGTAATTAAACAACCTGACTTAAGAAACAGTAGTCAGTACCTGGTGGTATTCTGAAAGAATGTTGTGCATGTCCTCCACCTCCTCACTAGATATTTGCTTGACAATTAGTGTTCGGTCATATGATGTCAACACCAATCCTGCTTCCTGACTTTTGCCATCCTTTGCTGGAGGACTACGTGTAAGAGAAACCTGAAACACACAGATAACACGGTTACACACAAATAATAGTTATTGAAAATCATTGCATCACCACATCAGGGTGATACTTGAACCACTACACTTTGTGCCGGTGTTACGGTTTAACTGGTTACCGTGTTATCTGGTGACAAACTTCCTGGTTCAGGTCTCCACTCCAGATGTGATGGAACGACCGCAGCAGATTCACCGATTCTGAAAGCACAAACTGACTTATTAAGATATTAAGTTGTCTAATAAACACAGACTTTCTTATTGCATAATTTTGATATTCTTGTAAACCTTACAAGTTATTGGTATGATCACCCATAGCGGCTGAAGTAAGTGGGATAAACAAAACAATAAAAATAAAATAAGTCTGTGTTGGCACGGGTTTTGAACACGCGCTAAAAGACGGTGCGCCATGAGATGACAGTAATGAACCATCGAGCTAACAATATACACTGATTCAGCTACATATTTCTGGATTCAAGACAGGACTCTCGGCATCACATTGTGCAGCTGGCTGAATCAAGACAATGTGACCATGTTAACAAGTGACCTGTGTTACCCTATTATGAAAATAAACCATAGTAGAACGATGACTACATTTTACGGTTTATGATGTTGAAGAACATTTCATGATGTCTCAGACAACTGTCAATTTGTGGCTACTCTGGTTTAATTATAAACACTATTGTTAACTTATATTTACCATGGTAAAGGGGAAGAATTGTATAAACTTGTTAAATCATCTAAACCAACAACATGTATGTTATACCTTATGCCATCTAAGCTCCTAAAAGAGGTGCTTCCAGAAGTCATAGATCCTCTTCTGACTATTATTAATTCCTCATTGTCATTAGGATATGTCCCCAAAACCTTAAAACTGGCTGTTATTAAGCCTCTCATCAAAAAACCACAACTTGACCCCAAAGAACTAGTTAATTATAGACCAATCTCGAATCTCCCTTTTCTGTCCAAGATACTAGAAAAGGTGGTACCCTCAAAATTATATTCCTTCTTAGAGAAAAATGGTATGTAAGGATTTCCAGTCAGGATTTAGACCATTTCATAGTACTGAGACTGCTCTCCTTAGAGTTACAAATGACCTGCTCTTATCATCTGATCGTGGTTGTATCTCTCTATTAGTTCTATTGGATCTTAGTGCTGCATTTGACACAATTGACCACAACATTCTTTTGCATAGACTTGAACACTTTGTTGGCATTAATGGAAGTGCATCAGCATGGTTTAAATCATACTTATATTATATGCAGAAATGTTAATCCATGCATTTATGACCTCAAGGCTAGATTATTGTAATGCTTTATTGGGTGGTTGTTCTGCATGCTTAGTAAACAAACTACAGCTAGTCCAAAATGCAGCAGCAAGAGTTCTTACTAGAACCAGGAAGTATGACCATATTAGCCCAGTACTGTCAACACTGCACTGGCTCCCTATCAAACATCGTATAGATTTTTAAATATTGCTTATTACTTATAAAGCCCTGAATGGTTTAGCACCTCAGTATTTGAATGAGCTCCTTTTACATTATAACCCTCTACGTCTGCTACGTTCTCAAAACTCATATTTGATAATACCTAAAATATCAAAATCAACTGCGGGCGGCAGATCCTTTTCCTATTTGGTGCCTAAACTCTGGAATAACCTACCTAACATTGTTCGGGAGGCACACACTCTTGCAGTTTAAATCTAGATTAAAGACCTATCTCTTTGACCTGTCTTACACATAACATACTAATATGCTTTTAATATCCAAATCTGTTAGAGGATTTTTAGGCTGCATTAATTAGGTAAACCGAAACCAGGAACACTTCCCATAACACCCGATGTACTTGCTACATCATTAGAAGAATGGCATCTATGCTAATATTAGTCTGTTTCTCTCTTATTCCGAGGTCACTGTAGCCACCAGATCCAGTCTGAATCCAGATCAGAGGGGTCACTGCAGTCACCCGGATCCAGTACGTATCCAGACCAGATGGTGGATCAGCACCTAGAAAGGACCTCTACATCCCTGAAAGACAGCGGAGACCAGGACAACTAGAGCCCCAGATACAGATCCCCTGTAAAGACCTTGTCTCAGATGACCACCAGGACAAGACCACAGGAAACAGATGATTCTTCTGCACAATCTGACTTTGCTGCAGCCTGTAATTGAACTGCTGGTTTCGTCTGGTCAGAGGAAAACTGGCCCCCCAACTGGGTATGGTTTCTCCCAAGGTTTTTTCTCCATTCTGTCACAGATGGAGTTTTCGGTTCCTTGCCGCTGTCGCCTCTGGCTTGCTTATTTGGGGTCACTTCATCTACAGCGATATCGTTGACTTGATTGCAAATAAATGCCCAGACACTATTTAAACTGAACAGAGATGACATCACTGAATTCAATGATGAACTGCCTTTAACTGTCATTTTGCATTATTGACACACTGTTTTCCTAATGAATGTTGTTCAGTTGCTTTGACGCAATGTATTTTGTTTAAAGCGCTGTATAAATAAAGGTGACTTGACTTGACTTGACTTGTAAAAACATGGCACATTTTCTTTAGAAACTGCTGATGTCTCATTACATGAATGTAACTTAACGTTGTTTCTACGTTGCTGTTATTTTCTCATAGCATTACTTTGGAAACATGACTTGATTTGAATGAAGTGTAAACGTATAAGATTATGCTAGCTGAAATGCTGCATATAAACATTACTTTATAAATGTGTTAACTTGTTATCTTCGTTCACTAGCTGGTATTTTATTTGATTATACAAGTATTTGAAATATTAACTATATAACTAAATATTAATTATGAAATATAAACAGTATTTTCTGTTTGCAAATATATTCACAAACAGAAAATACAGTTTATATTTTATAATTTTTAAAGTAATTGGCTAGTGAACGCAAGTCTCAAGGTACAAAGTATTACATTTATATACAGATTGTTTTATTACAGAATAAAGCTAATATTTAAAATACTTCTATAATCAAATAAAATACCAGTCTCTAAAGAAAATGTACCATGTTTTTACAATGGTAAATATAAGTTAACGATAGAGTTTATAATTAAACCACAGTATCCACAAATTTGTCTGAGACGTCATGAAATGTTCTTCAACATCATAAACCATAAAATGTAGTCCTCGCTCTACTATGGTTTATTTTCATAGTAGGTAAACACAGGTCAAAAGTTAACACGGTCACATTTTCTTGATTCAACCAGCTGCACAATGTGATGCCGAGAGTCCTGTCTTGAATCCAGAAATCGTATTGTTTTGTTTATCCCACTTACTATGGGTGATCATACCAATAACTTGTAATGTTAACAAGAATATCAAAATTATGCAATAAGAAAGTCTGTGTTTATTAGACAACTTAATATCTTAATAAGTCAGTTTGTGCTTTCAGAATCGGCGAATCTGCTGCGGTCGTTCCATCACATCTGGAGCGGAGACCTGAACCAGGAAGTTGATCACCAGATAACACGGTTACCAGTTAAACCATAACACATAACAAAAGTTCTGATCACTCTGTCATGGTTTATTCTGTAAGCACAACCAGCTGTATGTACATTATCCCTTATTTATCATCCTCTAGGTAAGCTAGGCAACTTCCTTGAGGAGCTGAGCATTCTCCTGTCCTCTTTCCCTTTAGGATAGCGCCCTATAGTAGTCCTTGGTTGTTTCAACATTCACCAGGACAAAACTCAACTAAAGCTTTTCTGGCCCTTGCAAAATGTTTGACATTAGCAGAGAAACACATGCCACAAAGCAGGGAAATATTTAGACCTCATCTTTTCCATAACTGTATCTGTCAGGTGCAGAGATAGAACCCACATAAAAATCATTAACTGACAGTATTAACTAATACCAAGGACTCTGTCAGCAAAACACAAGGGAAACACTCAGGTAAGTGGCAACAACAGTGGTTTATTTTGCAGAGTGGCAGAAGATCAAGACGTCAAGCCTAGGTAAGTAACAACAGTTCAGTGGAGCAGGCAATGGAACTTAGCTGGGGTGAATAACCTGAGTCCTTTCTTTTTTTTCAGAAGGCTGAGGAGCAACGATCACTGGAGCACAGAAGAAGACATATGGGAACACAGGTAAGAGAAGAGAGGTGAGTACAAAGGGGTATCCAAATAGATACAGGAATAGATGACATCAGACAATGTGTGGGTGCTTAGTGCTGGCTTATGAAGACCCACTGATGAGGCTGATGACAGACAGGTGCAGTGATTGGGAACAGTGAGCAGGTGTGATCCAGGGGGAATTCTGGGAAATGTAGTGAGCAGAGGTGACTGGTCTTGTGATGGGCAGGAAGATATAAACTGGTGAGCTTGTGACAGTACCTCCCCCTTCCGGAAGGCATGACCTTGCACAAAAAGGAGTCCAAAAGAGGAGGGAGAGCTGTTTGTCCTGGAGTTGTGGCAGGAAACAGACGGGTGAATAACGAGGTGTTTGCAGGTTAGGATACCTCCAGGGCAGCGCTGGCCATTCCGGGAGCCAGGGAGGCATCGAGTGTTCGGGAAGCCATGGAGGCACCGGCCATTCAGGAGGCCAAGAAGGGCGTCGTCCATTCATGAGGCCATGGTGAATGAGGTAACTCAGGGAGCCTGATCTGGTAGAAGGCCTCCATGGCCCAGTGTTAATTTCATCAACGAAGACGAGGACGAAAAATATTCATTAACAAACCTTTTTTTATGTAACTAAGGTGAGACGTTGACAAGCTAAAATGTCTTGGTTACGTATGTAACCCTCGTTCCCTGAAGGAGGGAACAGAGACGTTACGAGTGGGATCTCGCCCGAGAGCCCAATCACCTTCGAGTGGTACAAAACGAGCCAATGGTACACAAAGTACCTTGGTCTGTGGGATTTGCATCGTGAGCTCCGCCCCGCAGAGCTGGTATATAAGGAACAACGCGAGCAACTCGCATTCAAGTCTTCGCTGAGGAGCCGAGCCAGTGACCCGGTCGTTCAGCGGAACAGCGGTGTGGCAAGGGGCAAGGGGATGTAACGTCGAACGTGACCGACTGAAAGGGAACGTCTTGGTTACGTATGTAACCCTCGTTCCCTGAAGGAGGGAACGGAGACGAATGGGGTCCCTTACAAAATGCCACATGCCTGTCTTCCAGCGACCCGTGTGAGTGATAGCACCCTGTCGTGAGGCCAGCATGAGTGAAGGCCTAAGCTCACACAGAATACACTGGGTAGCATATTCCAGCTGGACGTATGCTAGCAGGCTGCCTGCCCATGGGAGGACTTACAGAAGGCAGGTATCTACCAAGGTGGTGATACATAAGAACTCTGAGGTACCCAACCCGCAGGGTGGAAGTTTCAACGACAGAGCTGGCAAGGGGCTTGCCAAGGGAAAGACACATGCTGCGGAGAGAATTACTGTGGACATACACATGTGGGATTGCCCAGAAAGGGGAATCACAACACATGGAGGCACCTAGTCGCACACAGGGCTGAACAAAGGGCATGTACACAAGTGTTGGACATTAACAGTGCTGGAGGAACCCAGGGTTCTGACTGAGGAACTCACCTGAGGGAAATAGCGCACACATCCAGTCCGCGGAGTGGAATGGCGCAGCAAGCGGATTGACACCGAGCAGGTCCTTACTGGCCCAAAGAGGCGAGTACCTGGGAGGACACAGGCTCTACACGGAGATTATAAAATCTCACGAATGTGTTAGGTGTCGCCCAGCCCGCAGCTCTACAGATGTCTGCTAGCGAGGCGCCATGCGCCAGCGCCCAGGAGAAAGCTACGCTCCTAGTTGAGTGAGCTCTCACCCCTAGGGGGCATGACAGGTCTTGAGCCTGATAAGCCAGGACAATAGCATCCACTATCCAGTGGGATAAGCTCTGCTTGGAGACAGCCTTTCCCTTCTGCTGGCCTCCGTAACAGACAAAGAGCTGGTCTGAGGCCCTAAGGCACCGAGTTCTGTCCACGTAGGTGTGGAGCGCACGTACTGGACAGAGCAGCGCCAGGGCTGGGTCTGCCTCCTCCAGGGGCAGCGCTTGCAAGTTCACCACCGATCCCTAAAAGGAGTGGTGGGAACTTTGGGCACGTACCCAGGCCGGGGTCTCAAGATAACGTGAGAGTTAGCCGGCCCGAATTCCAGGCATGCTTCGTCAACTGAAAATGCCTGCAGGTCCCCGACCCTCTTCACCGAAGCCAAAGCCGTCAGGAGCGCAGTTTTCAAAGATAAAAACTTTAGCTCTACTGAGAGCAAGGGTTCGAAGGAAGCTCTCTGCAGTGCTGATAGAACCACTGCGAGGTCCCAAGAGAGGACTTGTTGAGGGCGAGGCGGATTGAGCCTCCTTGCTCCTCTCAGGAACCTGATGATCAGATCGTGCCTCCCCAGAGACTTACCTTCAACAGGGTCATGGTGAGCCGAAATGGTGGCCACATAGACCTTGAGGGTGGAAGGAGACAGCCTTCGTTCCAACCCCTCCTGAAGAAAGGAAAGCACTGACCCAATCGGACATTTCCAGAGGTCCTCACGCCGTGAGGAACACCAAGTGACGAATAGGTTCCACTTCAAAGCATAGGCATGCCTGGTGGACATGACTCTAGCTGAAGTGATGGTAGCTACCACCTGTGGTGGCAAGGTACCTAAACCTTCCGTGACCCGTCCAGAACCCACACATGTAGGTTCCACAGATCGGGGACGTGGGTGCCAGATGGTGCCCCATCTCTGAGAAAGGAGGTCCTTCCTCAGAGGAATTCGCCAGGGAGGGGCTGTCGCGAGGAGTACCAGTTCGGGGAACCAGGTCTGGCCGGGCCAAAAAGGCGCAACCATGAGGACCTGCTCCTCGTCCTCCCTGATCTTGCACAACGTCTGTGCAAGAAGGCTCACTGGGGGAAACGCATACTTGCGCAGGCCCAGCGGCCAGCTGTGTGCCAGGGCGTCCATGCCGAGGGTGCCGTCGGTCAGGGAGTAAAACAACTGGCAGTGGGAATTTTCTGGAGAGGCAAACAGGTCTACCTGAGGGTCTCCGAAGTGTTCCCAAATCAGCTGAACTGACTGGGGGTGGAGTCTCCATTCCCTGGGGCGAGACTGCTGCCGTGAGAGCTCGTCGGCTGCACGATTGAGCCTGCCCGGAATGTGAATGGCACGAAGCGACCTCAGATGCTTGTGACTCCACAAGAGGAGATGGCGAGCGAGTTGCGACATGCGGCGGGAGCGTAGACCACCCTGACGGTTGATGTATGCTACGGTCGCAGTGTTGTCCGTGCGGACCAGAACGTGCTTGTCCTTCAGCAGGGCCCTGAAGCGGTGCAGAGCAAGAAGTACTGCTAGCAACTCGAGGCAATTGACATGCGACTGAAGTTGGGGTCCTGTCCTGTCGGAGCCCGACGCAGCATGCTCGTTGCACATGGCACCCCAGCCTGTGGCAGAGGCATCTGTTGACACAACAACATGTCTGGACACCGGTTCTAGGGGCACGCCGGCCCGTAAAAACGAGGGGTCCAACCACGGGGTGAAGTTTCGGCGGCAGGCCAGAGTGATGGTCACTCGGAGCGTGCCCTGTTGCCATGCCCATCTCGGGACTCGGTCATGAAGCCAGTGCTGAAGCGGTCTCATATGGAGTAACCTGAGCGGTATGACCGCCGCTGCGGACGCCATATGCCCCAGGAGCCTCTGAAACAATTTCAGTGGAACCGCTCTCTTGCCCTCGAATTGTCTCGTAAGCCGCACGAACATGGCGACCGAGTCTATTTCCATACCGAGAAAAGAGATCCTCTGCACAGGGGAGAGCTTGCTCTTTTCCCAGTTGACCTGAAGACCCAGTCGGGCGAGGTGACTGAGCACCAGATCCCTGTGCTCACACAACCGCTCTCGAGAGTGAGCTAGGATCAGCCAGTCATCGAGGTAGTTGAGGATACGGACACCTTGTTCCCTGAGAGGAGCCAGGGCTCCCTCCGCGACCTTCGTAAAGACGCGGGGAGAGAGGGCCAACCTGAATGGGAGAACCTTGTACTGATATGCCTGCCCCTCGAAAGCAAACCGAAGAAACGGTCTGTGTCGAGGAAGAATGGAGACATGAAAGTACGCATCCTTCAGGTCGATCGCTGCAAACCAATCCATCGGACGAATGCATTCGAAAATGCGTTTGGGCGTTAGCATCTTGAACGGGAGTCTGTGCAGAGCTCGGTTCAAGGCACGCAAGTCCAGAATTGGCCGTAACCCACCTGTCTTCTTGGGTACTATGAAGTAAGGGCTGTAAAAGCCGGACTTCATGTCGGCTGGAGGGACCGGCTCTATCGCGCCCTTTGCCAGAAGGGTCGTGACCTCCGAGCGCATGTCAGGGGCATCTTTGTCCACCATCGTCACGTGGACACCCCAAAACCTGGGGGGACGCCGGGCGAACTGAATCGCGTAGCCGAGCCTGAGGGTCCGGATGAGCCAGCGGGAAGGCCTGGGGAGCTCTAGCCAGGCTCCCAGAAACCGAACCAGCGGGGTCAAGGGGACTACAGGCATACCCACGGTGGGGCAGCGTGGTGGAGCAGACAGCCCCGGCATGGGAGGCATCGCGTCCCTTAGCGGGGGCGGAGTGCGGGCACTCGTCTGACTCCAAGTAGCAAAGAGGGCATGAGAAGGCGGAGCGTTCTCGGGCTGGCTTTGCCTGGAAACTGGCAAGGGGAGAGGGGAACGAGAGCAGCGAGGAAGCACGTCGCCAACTGTCGTTCGTGGCATCTTGGGACCCGGAGGTAGAGGAAACAGCTCTTTTAGTGAAGGTTTGGGTACCACCGGCCGCAGGGCCAGTGGCGGAACAAAAAGAAAACGAGAACAAAGGATTCTCCCCCGGCCCTCCTCCGGGGGAAGGAGTGGTCCTGCTACCATCTCCTGACGAGCTGACATCTCCAACTCCGGGTCGCCCGTCTCAGGAATGCCGCTTGGCATGGCGTTTGGCAGGCTTAGGGGCAGAGACGGGTTGCGCCGCCCTTCTGCGGCCATCTCCTCGCTGCGGCCGGGCTGAAGGCTGCTGCTGTGGCCGAGCAGGAGTGGAGGGGGCCGCACGGGGGCGCCCTCGGCGACGAGCAGGCTGAGGCGGCTGCGCCGGCGGCAGGGTGGAGGCAGCAGAGGGCCGCCGGGGCAGGATGTGCTTGATGGCCTCGGACTGCTTCTGGGCGGCAGAGAACTGCTGGGCAAAGCTCTCTACTGCGTCGCCGAAGAGGCCATCCTGGGAGACCGTGGAGTTGAGGAGCTGAGCCCGGTCAGGCTCCCTCATGTCTGGCAGGTTCAGCCATAGGTGGCGCTCCTGGACCACCAAAGTGGACATCACCTGACCCAAGGAACGTGCAGTGACCTTCGTCGCCCGTAGAGCGAGGTCAGTAGCAGTGCGCGCCTCCTGCAAAACCCCTGGGTCAGCACTACCCTCGTGCAGCTGCCGGAGCAGCTTGGCCTGATAGACCTGAAGTGAGGCCATGGCATGCAGGGCAGAAGCGGCCTGGCCCACAGCTCTGTAAGCCTTGGCCACAAGCGTGGATGAGAACTTACAGGCCTTGGAGGGCAGCTTGGGACCACCACGCCAAGCGGAGGCGCTCTGTGGACACGCTCCACCGGGGGAATCCCAGGATACCCCTTGGCCTCCCCGCCATCGAGGGCAGTGAAGGCGGAGGAAGTACCAGAACGGTTTCGGGCAGTTAAAGGTGCCTTCCATGAACTGGTTACCTCCTGGTGCACTTCCAGGAAGAAAGGAACCAGAGGGGGGTGCTGGCGATCCGCATGAGCAGCCCCCAGGAACCAATCATCCAGCCTCGAGCGCTCAGGACAGAGTGGAGGGTTCCACTCAAGCCCGATGCTCTCCGCTGCCCGGGAAAGCATGGCCGTCAGCTCGGGATCGGACTCGGACAATGCTGGCACTCCCGAGGGAGGCAACTAAGCCGAATCCTCATCTCCCGAGGACTCAAGCCCGCCTTGTGATGCGGCGATCGACATACGGTCCTCTTCGCGAGCCCCGAATGAGATGTCAGGAGCCTGAGAGGGTCCAGCAAACTCATCCGGAAACTCGACCGGCTGCGGCATATGTGAGGGGGGTGTGGCCCGAGGAGGTTCGCTCGTCGGGGAAGCCCACACAGTAACCCTCAGATCACCCTGGCCACCAGCCGAAGTAGCCCTCTTATGAGAAGAAGAGCTAGAACGGGGTGTGGCAGAGGGGTCTGTATACCTTTTAAGGTAATCGAGTCTCGATCTCAACGCTGAGATGGTCATGTCCCCGCAATGAGAACATGAGGCATCCACAAACGCAGTCTCAGCATGCTGGAAGCCCAGACACGAGACACAGCGATCTTGACCGTAACGAGGAGCGATATATCGACCGCACCCAGAAACACACGGGCGAAATGACATCTTTAAAAAGACGCAAATCAGCCCGTATCTCTTTTGTGAGAGAAATTGCTCTTTTAGGGGTGTTGAAGCGCTCAGGGGAACGCGGGAGCTGTCGCAGGAAACCCAGGCGAACGGCTGAATCGCGCCGTCACACCAACACCAGCTCTTGCTTGTAACACTCCAGTGATTGCAGCAAGCGATGTGCTCGGCTCCGAAGCGAAAGCTTGAATGCGAGTTGCTCGCGTTGCTCCTTATATACCCGCTCTGCGGGGCGGAGCTCGCGATGCAAATCATTGGCTCGTTTTGTACCACTCGAAGGTGATTGGGCTCTCGGACGAGATCCCATTCGTAACGTCGAACGTGACCGACTGAAAGGGAACTAATATCTGATGATAAAAACTACAACAAAATTTATGCTGCGTCTTGGTTAACATGACTATAATGTTATTTGAGGACTACCGGACATTCAAAATGTGCATCCCTGTCATTGGATTGAAATCGGATAAAGGGCTTTCGCACATCTAGTCAAGGTATGGCAGCTGCAGTGGATGGACATACTACCAAAACGCGAACAAACGATCTGAAACAATGGCCTCAGCACCCGAAGGGGTAGGGATGAGGTGACATCCCATATTTTCCGGGAGTCACAATTTGTTGTCGATTATTTTAAAGTTAGTGAAGGCAATCCTTGATTCAAATTTCTCATAAGCTTAATTGATTTGGTCGAAAGAGAGAAGAATTAATATTTTTTTTGTTTGAAAACTACAAATAAAATAGCTACCAAAAATAAATGTTGCTAATTGCAGTTTGACTAAAAGTAATGACTAAAAATTTACGAAAATGCAACGACTTTTTCGTGGACTAAAACTAGATGAGAGATAGACCAACTCAAACCTGGTCTAAAGTCTGGCCCAATGTTTTTTCTTTGTTATTCAGAGTGTGTTAGTATAGGTGCAACATGCGTACACACTTCTCTTCTCTGTCTACATTAAGTTCTGTCATTCAGAAACATTTTTTTCTGGCTTTTCATACCACTGCTATGCTGATGACACTCAACTCTACCTCTCATTCCATCCTGATGACCTGACAGTAGCTATTCGCATCTCAGCTTGTCTAACAGACATTTCTTGCTGGATGATGGACCATCACCTTCAACTCAACCTTGCCAAGACAGAACTGCTTGTAATTCCAGCAAACCGATTGTTTCATCACAATTTCACCATCAAGTTAGGCATGCACATCAACCATAACTCCTTCAAAAACAGCTAGAAGCCTTGGAGTTATGATTGATGATCAGCTGACTTTCTCAGACCACATTGCTAAAACTGTCCGATCCTGCAGATTTGATTTATTCAACATCAAGAAGATCAAGCCCTTTCTTTCGGAACATGTTGCACAACTCCTTGTTAAAGCTCTTGTTCTGTTCAGGCTGGATTATTACAATGCCCTCTTGGCAGGTCTTCCAGCCAGTTCCATCAAACCTTTACAATTAATCCAGAATACGGCAGCAAGATACATTTTTAATGAGCCAAAAAGAATACATGTCACACCTCTGTTTATTAATTTGCACTGGCTTCATATAGCTGCTCGCATAAAATTCAAGGCATTGATGTTTGCCTACAAAACTACCACTGGCTCTGCATCCATTTACCTAAATTTGTTACTTCAGACTTATGTGCCCTCTAGAAGCTTGCGTTCTGCAAATGAACGTTGCTTGATTATGCCATCCCAAAGAAGCATAAAGTCACTTTAACGGACTTTTAAATTAAATGTTCCCTCCTGGTGGAATGACCTCCCCAACTAAATCCGAGCAGCTGAGTCCTTAGCCATTTTCAAGAATCAGCTTAAAACCCATCTCTTCCATCTTTATTTGACCCTCTAACTTTAACACTCTATTCTAATTCTATTCTTAAAAAAATCTATCTAAATTTACATTCTTTTCATTTATTATGAAACTGTGTGTGTGTGTGTGTGTGTGTGTGTGTGTAAAGTCCTCTAACACTGGCTTGCTCTATTCTTTTTTTATTCTATAAATTTTCTTTTTATTTATTATATTATTTAAAAGCCCATTTTATTGGTACTGTGTTAACCTAACTGAGATTTGTTATAGCACTTACATATCATTGCTCTTTTGGTTGTTTTTGATTGCTTCCACTGTCCTCATTTGTAAGTCGCTTTGGATAAAACGTCTGCTAAATGAATAAATGTAAATATAAACATCATTGCATGAATCAGAATTAGGCTATCTATTGGCTCGTACTCGAGCAGCTCTGTTTCATCTCGGAGATGCATTCTGTCTTTGTGCTTGCCAAATGTCAGGAGAAAGCAGGCTGGATTCAGATTCGGGTAAACTCAAGGCTTTATTCAAAACAGAGGAGTAAGAGGAGAAGAGTCACGGTTCACAGGTTTCACTCGCAGTGACAGGATGAGTAGCAGATGAGTCACGTTTCACAGGTTTCACTCGCAGTGACAGGATGAGTAGCAGATGAGTCACGTTTCACAGAAGTACGTATAACCACCGAACCGGAGGGATGAACAGCTTGTTCTTCTAGGCTTGTAAGAACAAGGGCAGAGGAATCAGCTAAACACACTGGAGCCTGAGGACAAGACACGACAAGGTGAGTACAAAGAGCTGCTAGATGATTGGAGCTATTGGTACGAATAACAACAGTCTGACAATAGACAGAGAAACACAGGGAATAATAAAGGGGAAAAAATTAGAAGGACATAGAGAACAGGTGGCGAACAATTAAGGTTAACAACGGAGAAGCAAGGGAGGCGGGGAAAACACAAACAGGCAGACGCGGTGAGCTGTCAAACCATCCCAACACACACACACACACACACCAAAAGGCAGGTGATTAGCCCCGAGACCCGACAGTACCCCCCTCCCAGGCGCGTCACCTGGCGCTCTAGGAAGGGGCCTACCTCGATGCCGCCGGAAGTCCTCAATCAACGAGCGGTCCAGAATGTCCCGGGACGGCACCCAACACCTCTCCTCTGGACCATACCCCTCCCAGTCCACAAGATACTGAAACTCCCTGCCGTGGCGCCGCTCATCGAGTAATCTCTTAACCGTAAAGGTAGGAGATCCATCCACAAGACGAGGGAGCTTGAGCCTGATCGCCGAGGCAGATCCTTGGTAGAAAGCCAAACCCGTTGACCACACACATAGGCAGGAGGAGAGGACCGGCGACGATCAGCTGCAGCCTTGGTTCTGCCAGAGGTTTGGACCAAAATCCTCCTGACCTTCTCCCAGGTGCGACGGCAGCGCTGGACGAAAGCCAGGGCGGATGGAACCGCTGCGTCGGGTTCCTGTGATGGGAATAGAGGTGGATTATAACCAACAGCACACTCAAAAGGGGACATACCTGACGCGGCCGCAGGAAGGTTGTTATGAGCATATTCTGCCCAGGAGAGCTGCTGGCACCAGGAACTCGGATTGTTGGATGCTAGACAGCGGAGCATTCTTCCTAGATCCTGGTTGGCCCGCTCACACTGCCCATTGGTCTGGGGATGAAAACCAGAAGACAGACTTGCAGAGGCCCCAATCTGTCTACAAAATTCCCTCCAGAACCGGGAGACGAACTGGGGACCCCTATCTGAAACCACATCCACCGGTAACCCGTGGAGACGGAAGACGTGATCCACCACCAGTTGGGCGGTCTCCCGGGCGGAAGGCAGCTTGGGCAGGGGAATAAAATGAACCGCTTTGGAAAAGCGATCCACCACGGTGAGAACTACAGTGTTTCCCTTCGACGGAGGAAGCCCAGAGACGAAATCAAGGGCAATGTGTGACCAAGGATGGGAAGGGATAGGGAGAGGATGCAGTAGACCATCAGGAGGGTGATTGACAGGCTTACTTTGGGCACATGTGGGGCAGGCCAACACAAACTGTCTAACAT
This sequence comes from Carassius carassius, assembly GCF_963082965.1. Lineage (NCBI taxonomy): Eukaryota > Metazoa > Chordata > Actinopteri > Cypriniformes > Cyprinidae > Carassius > Carassius carassius. Next base: position 23,638,693 of record NC_081798.1, read on the forward strand.
CTGCGGCCATAGTAGGCCACCAAAAACGCTGTCGGATGGCAGACAACGTTCTCCGAATACCTGGATGGCAGACTAACCTGGATGAGTGACCCCACTCAAGGACCTCAGAGCGCAGCGCCACCGGCGCCGGCAACCTGCCCGCCGGGCACTCTCCCGGCACCTGCACCCCTCGACCGGCCTCCTCAACTCGCTGCTCGATACCCCATGAAAGGGCCCCGACCACCACCCCCTCAGGAAGGATGGCCTCGGCCGCAAACTCCCCCCCCCCGAAGCACCGAACAGGCGAGAGAGGGCATCGGGCTTTGTGTTCTTAGATCCTGGCCGGTACGAGAGGGTGAAGTTGAATCTGGCAAAAAAGAGCGCCCAGCGGGCCTGACGCGAGCTCAGCCTCTTGGCCGAACGGATGTATTCTAAGTTCTTGTGATCCGTCCAGACCAAGAAGGGCTGCGCTGACCCCTCCAACCAATGACGCCACTCACCCAAGGCCAATCGTACCGCCAGCAGCTCTGTTGCCGATGTCATAGTTACGTTCTGCAGGGCTGAGACGACGAGAGAAGAATGCACAAGGATGAACCTTCCCATCATGGAGGGAATGCTGAGATAGAACTGCGCCAACCCCAATGTCCGAAGCATCAACCTCGACAATGAACTGGGCCTCCGGATCTGGAACCATCAGAACAGGTGCAGAGACAAAACGGGACTTTAAAATGTCAAAGGCTACCTGCGCTTCCCGGTTCCACCTGAAGGACACCTTAGTGGAGGTTAAGGCTGTCAGCGGTGCAGCGGTCTGACCAAAATTCCGGATGTATCGCCGGTAGAAGTTGGCAAAACCCAGGAAACGCTGCAGAGCCTTCCGGGAGTCAGGGACCGGCCACTGGGCAACAGCTTCAATCTTAGCGGGATCAGGCTTGGTCCCCTCCGTAGAAATAATGTGGCCAAGGAACGTAACTGACTCAGTGTGGAATTCGCACTTCTCTGCCTTGACAAACAACTGGTTCTCTAGTAACCGCTGGAGAACCCGTCTGACATGCTGGGTGTGTAATTGGAGAGAAGAGGAAAAAATCAAAATATCATCCAAATACACAAAGACAAATTGATTAATCATGTCACCCAACACGCTGTTGACGAGTCCCTGGAAAACTGCTGGAGCATTGGTAAGACCAAACGGAAGAACCAAGTACTCGTAGTGTCCCGAAGGGGTGTTAAATGCCGTCTTCCACTCATCCCCCTCCCGAATGCGCACCAAGTGGTAGGCGTTGCGCAGGTCTAACTTGGTGAAGACCCGAGCTCCCTGTAATAATTCAAAAGCAGAAGACATTAAAGGATATGGGGTACCTGTTCTTGATAGTAATGTCATTCAAACCTCTGTAATAAATACAGGGGCGCAGGGAGCCGTCCTTGTTCTGAACAAAGAAAAACCCTGCACCAGCGGGAGAGGAGGAATGGCGGATGAGCCCAGCCTGAAGTGACCCAGCCTGAAGTGACGTATGTACTTGTCCATGGCCTCTCTCTCAGGACCTGAAAGGGAATATAAACGACCCTTAGGCGGAGAAGAGCCCGGGAGGAGATCAATGGCACAGTCGTAAGGGCGATGCGGAGGTAGCGAGGTGGCCCGGGCCTTACTGAAGACCGCCCGAAGATCATGGTACTCCGCCGGAACACCAGTCAGGTCAGAGGGATCCTCCTGAGGAACACAAGACACAGAGACAGGACAAAAAGCAGCACCCAAACATGACACGTGACAAGACTGACTCCAGGATAAAACAGAATTACTGACCCAATCAATGTGGGGATTGTGCTTGTGCAACCATGGGTGTCCCAGAATTAAAGGTGCCTTAGGGGAATCAATAATAAACAGTTCAATCCGCTCATGATGGCTGCCAGCAATATGGAGATCTATCTTGGGAGTGACGTGGGTGATTGTGGTAAGGGGACGGCCAGCTAATGACCATGCTGATACGGGACTAACCAAAGGGACAAGCGGTATTCTCCAACGTTCAGCAGAGGCAGCATCAAGGAAGTTCCTCTCAGCCCCTGAGTCCACAAGGGCGAGTCCAGTGTGTAAACAAGTCTGGAAGGAGAGTTGTAACAGCAGCTGAGTGCGTGCTGCAGGAGAGCTTGAGCTGAGAACCGTGCCCACCAGGACTCTCCGCCTCACTGGTGGGCCCTGGCTTTTAACGGGCCCTGAAGGGCGAAGTGGCCTCCCTTGCCGCAGAATAGACACGGCCCCGACGACAGACGCTCCTGCTTCTGCCGTGGTGTAAGCCGTAGACGACCCAACTGCATGGGCTCCTCCTTCGAGGGCTGTCGGCCGGCTGAACTGGCAGAGGAGGACTCTAGGTGGCGCCACGGGGCGGGTGTTTGCCGTTGTTTGCGGCGCCGGCTGAGACGACCCTCATTACGGAGCGCAAGACTAAAGAGTCTATCCAATTCCCGCAGGAGAATTGGCTTTATTCAAAACAGAGGAGTCAGAGGAGAAGAGTCACGGTTCACAGGTTTCACTCGCAGTGACAGGATGAGTAGCAGATGAGTCACGTTTCACAGGTTTCACTCGCAGTGACAGGATGAGTAGCAGATGAGTCACGTTTCACAGAAGTACGTATAACCGCCGAACCGGAGGGATGAACAGCTGGAAGCTACTAGGAGCTCTAGGCTTGTAAGAACAAGGGCAGAGGAATCAGCTAAACACACTGGAGCCTGAGGACAAGACACGACAAGGTGAGTACAAAGAGCTGCTAGATGATCGGAGCTATTGGTACGAATAACAACAGTCTGACAATAGACAGAGAAACACAGGGAATAATAAAGGGGAAAAAATTAGAAGGACATAGAGAACACGTGGCGAGCAATTAAGGTTAACAATGGAGAAGCAAGGGAGGCAGGGAAAACACAAACAGGCAGACGCGGTGAGCTGTCAAACCATCCCAACACACACACACACACACACACCAAAAGGCAGGTGATTAGCCCAGAGACCCGACACCAAATTCCGCCATGTAAATAGCAAATCCATCATGGCACGAGCGCAACTGGCTCTTAAAGGGAATGGAAGATGAGACTCTGATTGGTTTATCGCACGTTACGCCCAAAAAAACCCATTGCTCATTGAGAGAATAGGGACAACCCTTTTAGGCCATGCACCCGGGCGCGCCAATTGTTTTTCCGTCGTTAAAATAGCAAAAATTGATTCTGACATGCCCTGAGTGCACCTGCGCTGTGCGCTTTACACTTTGCATTTGGATCGTTAAAATAGGACTCTAAGACTAAATCAAAAATGCCTGTCAAAATTAACACTGCCGTTGCCATACTACAGAAAGCAGGATCACAGGGAGTAGAGACGACCAACACAGTTGTATCGAAGTGACCATGAGCACAGGGAGTACAGACATTCACCACGGTAATTTCGAAGGAGCTGGTAGCACAGAGCGTACAGATGACCACCGCAGTCATACTGAAGGAGCCAGGAGCACAGGGCGCACAGATGACCTCACTGGCCTTGATGAGGGAGAATCCCTCACCCAGAATTTTCTTGGGGACAATCACAGGACTGTGCTCTGCCAAGGTGACCAAGGTAGGCTCCATGTTGAGTAAAAGAGCATAGAATACTTGAGTACACTCTGGAGGAGCAGACACTGGGAAGCGCTCTGGAGGAGCGGTCACAGGAGGGCAGGGCTGCATGATTAATGAAAATTAAATTAAAAGGCGATAAATCGTGATTAGGCAGAAGCTGCAATTGTCATGCATATCTTTCAGTGAAGCACGGTTCTGTGATCAGCAGTAAATCTCCATCCGAAGGCCAAATACGCCTCGCAGAAGAAACCCAGGAAATGCCAATAGTGGTTGCTGAATAAACAGAAGATTTAACTGCTTTCATTAATTCATCGGGACTAATTAAGATATGACTATGACAATGTATGGGTTATCTGAGTTTGTATTATGACATTTATTGTAATAACGTATATAAAAATGCAATGCTAATCGACATAGCCTTTATCACTGCTTAGAATACTATAAAATATGTTACGTGTCTTATTCTGTGTAAGAAGCCACATCATCCCACAGGAGGATTTACTTCATACGCTCGAATGATGTTATGAAGTGAGTTTTGAGTGAAATTAATGTTATTATGTGGTATTTTAATAACATTTTATTAAATGTGGTATTTTCATGTGATGGAGCAGCATTTATTACACAGAGCCGTGGTTCACTGACAAGCTATGCAAACAGCTTTCTTAATTCCAGAACGATTTCTTCACTTTCATAATCGCGTGATTAAACCATATGTGATTATGAACGTGATTTTGCATAGCTTGTCAGTGAACTATGGTTCTGTGTAGTAAATGCTGCTCCGTCTGAAAGCATGTGCTGGAGATTTACTACTAATCATAGAACCGGCTTTACTGACAATATACACAGATGGAGATGAAGGAGAGCTGGACGGGGCAAACTGAGATGAAGAAGAGTTGGATGGGGCCAGCAGAGACGAAGGAAACTCAGGAGACAATGAGGAGCTTAATGGGACCAGGGACGATGAAGGAGAGCTACGCTCAGAATTGAGCTCTGTGAAGTGACCGGGCTCCTGCTTAAGCTCTGTAAAGTGAGCACATTCTGAAGCCGACTCTGGAGAACATTCTGGAGCAGACTCTGGACTAGGAGCAAACTCTGGAGCAAATCCATTGACTAGAGCAGATTCTGGCATAGCTCTAAAACGAGGTCGAGCGCTAGACTGAGCTTGTTGGCTGAAGCCTGTACTGGACTTTGGTCAGGGGCTGGAGCCTGCACTGGACTGGAACAAATACCCTCTCTGGGGCAAGCTCTGGATCAGAAGCTCTCTCTGGGCCAAACTTTTGAGCAGAAGCCCTCTCTGGGCTTAATTCGGGAATAGAAGACTTCTTTGGGCTAAACTCTGGGACTGGAGCCCTTTCTGAGCCAAACTCGGGAACTGAAGACCTCTCTGGGCTAAAATTATGAACAAAAGCCTTCTCTGGGCTAAACTCTGTAACATAAGCCATCTCTGGGATTAATTCGGTAACAGAAGCCCTCTTTGGGTTAAAATGGGGAACAAAAGCCCTCTCTGGGCTAAACTCTGGAACAGAAACCTTCTCTGGGCTTAATTCGGGAACAGAAGCCCTCTTTGAACTATACTTGGTAACAGAAACTCTCTTTGGGCTAAACTCAGGAACTGGATTCTCTTCAGGGTTAGACTCAGTATTGGAGCCCTCTCTGGATTAGACTCTGGGAACAGAAGCCTTCTCTGGGCTAAACTTGGGGACAGGAGCCCTCTCTGGGCTAAACTCAGGAACAAAAGACCTCTCTGGGCCAAACTGGGGTGAGCCTCGGGGATTGGAGCCCTCTCTGGGCTAGACTCGGAGACGGAAGCCCTCTCTGGGATAAACTCGGGAACATAAGCCTTCTTTCGACTCTGGCTAGAACCACCCATGATCTGGATGCATGGTCTGGATGGTATTCTTGTATGGGCTTTTGGACTGTAGATAAACGTAGAGTTAACTCACTGGTACGAGTGGGTTAAGCTAAAGATTCAGGGGTTAGAGTGGGCTCTGATGCATACTCTGATGCTTTACTGAATTCTGGGGTCGGAGTAGACTTGAACTTGTTACAAAGGGGTAACTCCAACTTGATAGAGGCGTAGATGAGACCAGACAATGTGTGGGTGCTTAGTGCTAGGTTATAAATACCCACTGATAAGGCTGATGGCCGACAGGTGCAGTGATTGGGAACAATGAGTTGGTGTGAGCCAGGGAGGATTCTGGGAAATGTAATGAGCAGAGGTGACTGGTCTTGTGACAGGCAGGAAGACATAAACTGGTGAGCTTGTGACATCTCTGCAAAAAGGTTTGTGTTAGTGATACAGTATTTACATTAAAAGTGGTCTAGTGAGTAGTTCAATTGTGGTGACATCTTCCACTGATCGTGCTGGATAGCAATACAATGGGAAAGGAGTCAAAATCCTTGAACACAAAGTGGTGTAGGATGCTGATCCACAGGAGTATGCAAGTATTAAAAGAAAATAAAGTAAATTCTATGGAACTTGCTCTGTGGTTAAAATTTAGATTTTGTGTGGGTTACAAGGTCCTTGCAGCACACAGTGACATAAAACTCCATATAACGCATTCAAATAAAGAAATATAAAATAAAATAAACTAAGCAAGCACATTTTATGAACAGATGGACTAAATGCAGAATACACCGACAATTGCCTCATGCAAACATAAAAGCAAATGATAGCCACCATGCAAATGTACTTGATCACATGACCTAAAAACACCCATGAAGTCCTTTTGTATACTAGGCCTATCTGACCTGATTCATGCAAATTCAGGCTTTTGCAAACTCACAGCAAAATATTGTGTGAACAATTGTGATGTGTGAATCTTGATTTTTACTCACATGTAATTTTTTAAAGTACAGATAAAGTACAGCAGAGAACCATGTTCAAAAATATCACAGAAATCTTTCAACTTTTCATACATTTAGACTTAAACTGTACAAAAAATTCATACCAGATAATCCTGATGTTCAACTCCAAATCGCTCTCTTAGATTCCGGAACACCAGTGGACAGTACTCCTTAAACTTAAAATGTCCAGGGAGGTTTTCCCTGAAAATTAACAAATAAATAAACAATGTGGATTTTAACAGTGCAAAACCCCTCTAATACTTCTAATAAATTCACTTAACATAAAAAACACTAATAAATAAATACATAAATAAATAAATAAATTATATTTTATTTTTATATATTTATTTGTTCACTGGGTGCTTTAAGACATTAGGGGACTGTTAATGCTTATAGTTGTTCTTTTGGTCAGACCAAAAATAAAATGTTATATTTAGTCATATGTAACATTGAACCTAAAGATACAGCCTGACTGGACAGAATTTATGATGCATATTTTGTGACAGAGCTAACAGAAGAGAGATCTGCTGCAAGGAGATGGCGGTTCCAAACTGTAATGAGTTTGGTTCATGCTGTGTCTATATTTTAGTCAAACTCAGAGAAGGTGGGTCTCAGCTGCTTGTTTAGTGCTCACTGAGGTTCCGATGAGTGCGTTCACCCTTATTCAAATAAACAGCACTAACAGAGCAATTTCACCTGAGTTTGTTTTAATTAAATCAGTGAATAGCGAATTGACAGTGATAACTTACATCACAATCTATTCAAATGTATTTTATTTATTTATTAATATAAATAAAGTATACATTTGTTTTACTTCATGTTTACTGCACAAACCACTTACAATCACATATACTGTCAAGATTACAGTATAGCATTGAATATTTACAAATAGTCATGCCATGTGTGTCTGAATAAACAATATATTTTTGTTCTCATCTAATTGCTAATTAATAAGAAGAACTGTGACTAAGGTTGCATTTTAGTGAAGTCACAAGTTTTGTCACTAAACCCCACTCCAACCAATATTAAAAAAAAAACAAAAAAAAACAACAACTCCATACCAGGGCGGATTATGAGTTTTAAAAAGCTTTGTGCAGTTCAAAGTGCAGCCATGTAAAATTGTCTAAAAACTGTGACTATGACAACAGATATGTCTAGATTAATAATAAAAAATAAACAAATATTTGCCATGTACCTATGTAAATGCAGCCAACCGTATATTGTCATCTCTAACTTTTGGACTGCAGCACCGCACTAAACAAAACCACTGCCAAATATTAATTCATGATGAGTCAACTGTGCTAAATGTAGTAAAATTATTGAATACATACTTGTTGAATAAATGGTTGTTGACTTTCATTTTTATGTTGGCTTTGAAGTCATCTGGAAGTAGCATTACTGGCATAGGCACTTGAAAGAGGTCGTTTATCTACAATGGTAAAATGCAGGTTAAAATGTCAAGGAAGGCTGAAAAGTTGTAATGCTTTATGTTGGTGTTGGTATCAATTAAAATCATTCTCCCACCGCATAACAAGAATAAAAAAAAATTGCATTATACTTAAGCAAATAAGCAACATATCATTTTCAAGTACTTGAGAACATTTTTTAAATATGTTTTTCAGATATAAAACACATTTTTGCAATAACATACCGTGTGATTGATGCCCCACATAAAAACTGTCAGTATGGGATCGCTTGCCCAGAATACCTCCACTTTTTGATGTACAAAATGTTTTTTCTTGCTTTTTGTTCGTGAAAGCCTACTCGCTGAGCTTGAAACTGCTCCTGTCTTACCAGGAGAAGACATAACTGCAGAAATGTACCCAGATAATCAAGACCAAAACAACAACTTGCCACCTCAGTTGTGATGATGAATGTCTTGAAATTCCAGGATATAAATACTGCAACCCAGTGAACCCATACAGTAGAGGATAAACTGCTCCGCTGACTTGCTCCAAATGAAACTGGAGAGAATTAAACTTGACATAACTTGATCCAAAACAGTCACATGCCTGATCAGAATTTAATTTGGAAGTGAGTAGTTTTTCTTGTAGATGAATATACCCTCGTAGACAAATAATTGTCAAAAAACTATTTTCATTAATGAGAGTTTTTTATATGTTCAGTGCTGCTAAAAGAGCAAAAGATTCTTGTCCACTGTGTGTGCTGTGGCAGCAAGTGAGGTAGTTAGTTATGATTACACAGTCAAATGTGTATCTGCTGTACTTTACTGTATCTGCACAATTACCTCACATAACTCTAACATTTCTAAAACATGTAAGAAGCAGCATGCTACTGTTCTTTATAATATAAAAGAATATAAATAGACAAGAAATATTTCAAAATAGGTCATCAAATGTATTTGTTTATTTTTTTTACAATACACATTTTCAAAGAAATTGTACAGAAAAACATGATATTAATCTTCATTGTAACCACATTAAGCAGATTAGAGCTAGGCAATAATATACTGTAGTTCACATTGTGCAATGATATAGGCTAAACAATCAAGCATTTTAGATTTGCTGTTTAGGATGTATTTTGAGTATGCTGTATGTGTAACATGGCTGTTTCAGAATGAGGGAAAGCAGGCTCCAGGTGCAGTCACCAACATTTATTCAAACAAACGTAATAAACATAAATCCAGGCATGGTATAGCCAAAACTGTGAAGAAAATGGGCAAGAACATGTTATAAAACAGAGGTGACAACAGGCACACAATATATCCATGTATTTCCAAAATAAGAGAAACACATTATTTGTAAATACACAAGATAAGTTTACAAGGAGAGGGTGGAGCTAATGAAAAACCATGGCAACAAACAAAGAAGCAGTGGAACCAAAGGCAAACAAGAAATGAAAACACAGAACAATAGGGACAGAAAATACTCTTTAAAATAAATGTCCATACACAAGACAGGGAACATACCACTATGTGTGTCACGGAGTCACAGCCTTCACCTTTTCCAGACGCCACGCCTACTCGCTCACAATCACCGGAATTCTGATCACCTGTTCATCATCACCAGGATCTTATAAAAGGACTTTCACTTAGCCTCACTCCTCGTATGATCTCGCATTTGTCTCCATGAACTTACCTATATTCTTGTTACCTGTGCTGCTCCCCTGGATACCTATCGTTCCTGTTCTTCGTCAGTTCCTCTGTGCATTCTTCTGATCCTGTTATCAAGAGACATTACGACCAGAGCTAAGTTATATTCTTCTTTGAGTCAAGATATTTCCTATTACCTCACCTGTGTCTGAAACCTCTGTGACAATAAAACACTGTATATACCTTCACCTACCTCTGTGTTCCCGTCTGTGTCTGACAGAAGATCAGACCTCATGCAGAGCTCTCTGGACACAGATGGAGACCACAACGCGGATTCATTTGCTACACAGGTTCACGCTGTACGGTCCTCACTACCACAACCCACGACAAGCACAACCCACATTCACCCTGAGATCATCACGGCCGTACAGCAAGCACTCCAGCAGCCACCTGCAACAATGCCCACTTCGGCCGCTGCCTCTGCCAGTCCCGTGGACCGATCAGTGACATATAGCGGCGCGGCCGAGGATTGCAGTGGGTTTTTGCTTCAGTGCTCGCTCTACATCGAGGCCAACTCTCACCTGTTTCAGAATGAACCTGGTCGCGTTGCATTCATTTCACTTCTCTCTGGATGAGCGCTACACTGGGCTCAACCTCTCTGGGAGACAAACGCTTCAGTAATTGCCTCATTATCTGCCTTTTTTGCCCACATGAAAGAAGTGTTTGGTCAACATACTGCCGAACTGTCAGTTCACCATCAGCTATATCATATTCGTCAGTCAGTATGTATGTTCTCCGATTTTCACACCCTGGCTTCGGCGAGTGTTTGGAATGAAACTACTTTGATCACTGCTTTTCGTAAGGGACTGCAAAAGAAGGTTCAACAATTAATAGTCATTTACGAAGACACCACGGGACTTGAGAATCTTACTCAGAAAACTATCAGAGTGTCACAACGTTTGTATGCCTGCCACATGAGTACTCCCAGTGTCAATCCTCTGCCTGCTGTAGCAGCTGTCGCCGCTCCTGCACCTGAACCTATGCAGGTTGACTCAAACCATCTTACCAACGCGTAGCATCAACAACAGATGAATAATCTTGTCTTTATTCTGGGGGAGAAGGACACGTGATTCCAACTGTTCGGTCTGACCTCTACACCCAGCGCTGAGTACATTCCAATTACCACCTCATACCTCTCAACTTACTAAGACTCTGGTCCATGTCGGTAATTCTCATGCTTGTGTTTCAGCGCAAGCCCTCATCGATTCTTAGTCGGCTGGGAACTTCATTAGCACCCAAATCCTCCAAGAATGAAATGTTCGTCGGAAGAGATGCCCTGTCAACCTGAGAATACTCACCATCCAGGTAAAGCCACTGGGTAGAGGTCGTGTCAGTCATTACTCCCCCACACTATCCTTCCATGTTGGCAGCCTGCATAAGGATGACATCAAGTTAATGGTGCTGGAGGAGTCAACTGCGGACATGATCCTGGGACGCCCCTGGTTAAATGCCCACCAGCCGCACATCAAATGGACAACCAGTGAAATTCTCAAATGAAGTGATGAATGTTTTGAGAAGTGTATTACTCGTCCAAGAAAGCCCCAACCTAGAATTCCCACAACCTCTGATCATCTTCCTGTTCTCTCCAAATCTGTGGAAAGTCCAGAGACCAATGTGAAAGTGGAAATCCCACCAGTCTACCAGGCATTCCAGGATGTGTTCAGCAAGCGGTTGGCTACACGTTTACCACCTCATCGGCCATGGGACTGTGCCATTGACCTCCTGCCTGGAGCAACCCTCCCAAAGGGTCAGATCTACCCACTGTCCATCCTGGTACAGAAGGCCATGGAGATGTACGTTCAGGAAGCCCTGCACCAGAGATTTATTCATCCATCTTTGTCCCCTGCCACTTTGAGTTTCTTCTTCGTGGCCAAGAAGGATGGAGGCTTGAGGTTGTGCATTGACTACCGTCACGTGAACTCTCAATCCTACAATCTCATCCGTATTAGAAAGGGCGACGAATGGAAGACTGCTTTCAAAACCTCGTCAGGACACTACGAATACTGAGTAATTGCTGTATGGCCTGTCCAACTCTCCGTCCTTCTTCCAGAATTACATGAATGAGATCTTCCGTGAGTACTTGAATTGCTTTGTCATCATCTACACAGACGATACCCTGATATACATCCTGCAGTAGCCCTTACCCAACACTGTGAAAGTGTGAAACTTCAGCGCAACTTCTACCAATGCTTCATTAACAAGTACAGTATTCTTAGTGCTCCCCTCACATCTATACTCAAGAACCGGCCCAAGTCTCTATCATGGACAACACCTGCCCTGAGAAGCCTTCTCCCAACTACAACAGGCCTTCCTATCCGCTCCGGTCCTAGTTCATCCAAATTCAGATTTGCCGTTCTTGGTGGATGTTGACGCCTAGGCAACTGGGGTCGGAGCAGTCCTCTCTCAGCGGCAGGGTGACCCTCCATGGCTCCATACATGTGCATTCTACTCTAAGAAGTTATCCCCGGTGGAGCAGAATTATGACGTGGGAAATTGTGAGCTCCTAGCCATTAAATTAGCTCTAGAGGAATGTAGACACAAAAGTGAGTTTTGTCTACGCTGGAAAAGTTTCCATGCAGGTCTCTCAACTCGTGACGTGAAAAACTAACTAGCTGCTAAGCTACGTAAACTGCTATGGAAGGGGAATTCCAAAGACTGGATCCTCTCGTTTTCAATGAAAATATTGCAGAGAAATGGCGTATATTTGAACAAGAGGTTGATATCTTCATTGCAGCAGCTCATGGAAACAAACCACGTCAAACACAAGCTTTCATTCTCCCGGTGAGACTTTGGAATCTTATATTAGCGTTTTAAAGCTAAAAGCAAAAAACTGCAAATTTGGTGCATTACAAGACGAGCTTATTTGTGATCGACTAGTTTATGGAGTACACAATTACATTCTGAGAAAATCACTCCTGCGTGATCCAGAACTCACTTCAACTTATGCCATCTCAGCATGCCAGATTTATGAACAAACTGAACAGCACAGTAAAGACCTTGCAACAGGAAAGAACAGACATTCCAAATCGAAACACAAAGTCTCAACAAGTGTTGATATTTCCCACCACAACAGCAGTAATGACTTTATGAACTACTTTACTTCTAAAATCGATACTATTAGAGATAAAATTGCAACCATTCAGCCGTCAGCTACAGTATCACATCAGACTGCGACACACACTCGTAAAATAGCTTGCGTCTTTTTTAAGATGCCTTCTTGCGTCTCGTGCAGAGCCCCACTCAGCCAGGGAGACCGTTACGTCATCTGTGTCTCCTGCCTGGGTGAAGATCATGCAGCGCTCGCGCTCGCTGACGGCAGATGCCCTCACTGCGAGCTGTTGCACTATAGACCCCCTGAGGAACAGTTCCACTCATTCTCTACCATAGGAGAGGAAGAATTGTATAAACTTGTTAAATCATCTAAACCAACAACATGTATGTTAGACCCTATACCATCTAAGCTCCTAAAAGAGGTGCTTCCAGAAGTCATAGATCCTCTTCTGACTATTATTAATTCCTCATTGTCATTAGGATATGTCCCCAAAACCTTCAAACTGGCTGTTATTAAGCCTTTCATCAAAAAACCACAACTTGACCCCAAAGAACTAGTTAATTATAGACCAATCTCGAATCTCCCTTTTCTGTCCAAGATACTAGAAAAGGTGTTATCCTCACAATTATATTCCTTCTTAGAGAAAAATGGTATATGTGAGGATTTCCAGTCAGGATTTAGACCATATCATAGTACTGAGACTGCTCTCCTTAGAGTTACAAATGATCTGCTCTTATCATCTGATCGTGGGTGTATCTCTCTATTAGTTTTATTGGATCTTAGTGCTGCGTTTGACACAATTGACCACAACATTCTTTTGCATAGACTTGAACACTTTGTTGGCATCAGTGGAAGTGCATTAGCATGGTTTAAATCGTACTTATATGACCGCCATCAGTTCGTAGCAGTGAATGAAGATGTATCCTATCGATCACATGTGCAGTATGGAGTACCTCAAGGCTCAGTACTAGGGCCTCTACTCTTCACGCTTTATATGTTACCCTTGGGAGATATCATCAGGAAACATGGTGTTAGCTTTCACTGTTATGCTGATGATACTCAGCTCTATATTTCTTCGCAGCCCGGTGAAACACACCAATTTGAAAAACTAATGGATTGCATAGTCAATATAAAAAACTGGATGACGAGTAATTTCTTACTGCTAAATTCTGAAAAAACAGAGGTGTTAATTATAGGACCTAAAAACTCCGCTTGTAATAACCTAGAACACTGTCTAAGACTTGATGGTTGCTCTGTCAATTCTTCGTCATCAGTTAGGAACCTAGGTGTGCTATTTGATCGCAATCTTTCCTTAGAAAGCCACGTTTCTAGCATTTGTAAAACTGTATTTTTCCATCTCAAAAATATATCTAAATTACGGCCTATGCTCTCAATGTCAAATGCAGAAATGTTAATCCATGCATTTATGACCTCAAGGTTAGATTATTGTAATGCTTTATTGGGTGGTTGTTCTGCACGCTTAGTAAACAAACTACAGCTAGTCCAAAATGCAGCAGCAAGAGTTCTTACTAAAACCAGGAAGTATGACCATATTAGCCCGATCCTGTCAACACTGCACTGGCTCCCTATCAAACATCGTATAGATTTTAAAATATTGCTTATTACTTATAAAGCCCTGAATGGTTTAGCACCTCAGTATTTGAATGAGCTCCTTTTACATTATAATCCTCTACGTTCGCTACGCTCTCAAAACTCAGGCAATTTGATAATACCTAGAATATCAAAATCAACTGCGGGCGGCAGATCCTTTTCCTATTTGGCGCCTAAACTCTGGATTAACCTACCTAACATTGTTCGGGAGGCAGACACACTCTTGCAGTTTAAATCTAGATTAAAGACCCATATCTTTAACCTGGCATACACATAACATACTAATATGCTTTTAATACCCAAATCCGTTAAAGGATTTTTAGGCTGCATTAATTAGGTAAACCGGAACCGGAAACACTTCCCATAACACCCTATGTACTTGCTACATCATTAGAAGAATGGCATCTACGCTAATATTTGTCTGTTTCTCTCTTGTTCCGAGGTCACCGTGGCCACCAGATCCAGTCTGTGTCCAGATCAGAGGGTCACTGCAGTCACCCGGATCCAGTACGTATCCAGACCAGATGGTGGATCAGCACCTAGAAAGGACCTCTGCATCCCTGAAAGACAGCGGAAACCAGGACAACTAGAGCCCCAGATACAGATCCCCTGTAAAGACCTTGTCTCAGAGGAGCACCAGGACAAGACCACAGGAAACAGATGATTCTTCTGCACAATCTGACTTTGCTGCAGCCTGGAATTGAACTACTGGTTTCGTCTGGTCAGAGGAGAACTGGCCCCCCAACTGAGCCTGGTTTCTCCCAAGGTTTTTTTCTCCATTCTATCACCGATGGAGTTTCGGTTCCTTGCCACTGTCGCCTCTGGCTTGCTTAGTTGGGGACACT
The DNA here is from genome assembly GCF_963082965.1 of Carassius carassius. NCBI lineage: Eukaryota > Metazoa > Chordata > Actinopteri > Cypriniformes > Cyprinidae > Carassius > Carassius carassius. The sequence goes on from NC_081798.1 coordinate 23,653,730, forward strand.
TCATCTACAGCGATATCGTTGACTTGATTGCAAATAAATGCACAGACACTATTTAACTGAACAGAGATGACATAACTGAATCCAATGATGAACTGCCTTTAACTATTATTTTTGCATTATTGACACTGTTTTCCTAATGAATGTTGTTCAGTTGCTTTGACGCAATGTATTTTTTAAGCGCTATATAAATAAAGGTGACTTTGACTTTGACAAACCAGATGGCATAAAGAACTGTAACAATTGTGGTAGTGACCACCCAGCCAAAAGAGATAAATATCCTGCATTTGGTCAACAATTCAACGGCTGCAAGAAGTGGATCCACTTTAAAAAATGCTGTAGGTCCACTCAAGCAAAAAAGCAAAACGTTGTTATACCAAAAATGTTGAACCAGACCAGACAAACATTGAAGGGAGTGAATTGTTCTTCATTGACGGAGTAACTGCAGAGTCTGTTGATTCCATGTCCAACCTAACACAAAAAAGTGAACTGTACAGCAGTTTACAAAAATATGGCAAGCTGGTGGAACTAAAAGCGGACAATGGATATAGTAATGGATATAGACACATTTCAGCACCTGCGAAAATGGGAAGACCTAAATGTGTCAAACATAACAAAGTTAATAGCATACAGTGGCAGCAAGTTACACTCACTTGGTACAGTTACACTACCATGTTGTCTATCCAGCCAGACTTATGACCTGATGTTTCATGTCATCAAAAGCTCTGCACAGCCTCTACACAACTCATCAAATTAAAATGAAAATAAACAAATACAAATGTAAATACTTTTGTTTCAGAATAAATAAAGCTTTATATTTTGTTCTAACAGGTAACTATGGAACCGGAACGAGAAGAAAATTAGCATTTTTGCCCAGAACGAACTAATTTGTTTTTAAGACCTGATTTGACAATAACAGCCTACATTATTGTTTGATTAACACTAGAAATGTTGCAATTAACTAAATTAATCAGCAAATGCTTTATGACACATTCACACAGAACGTTTTTGCTTTGAAAAACGCAAGCGAGGAGTGTAATGGTAGTAAAAAGCGTTTTTGGTCTAGAGACACATTTGAAAGTGAGAGATGCTGCAAAAGACTGCAAGACGCGAGCACAACAGGTATACATCTCTGTCTATCACTTGTTTACATAGAAAAACAGTGTAAAAATAGTGCATTGGAATGGAAAAATGTGTTCTCTTACGAGAGTTCTCTCGTACTGCGTCTTAGCTAAGACGCTATGGGAAAAGTCTCTTTTCACGAAATACTGAAGCAAAAAATTATCCTTAATTTTGAATTATTGTAAAGCGCATTTGCGGCAGCACACAGCCATAGGCGAGACGGCTCGCTCGCTCATTGGCTGCTCTGCGGCAACTGCACAAGCCTATTGAGTGCAGGCTTCGCGCCCTCCATGCCACTTCCCGCCGAAACGGGTGTGGCCTAGCCCTATAAAGGGAGCTCGAAAAGGCTGACTCACCTGATTTTTCATCTCTTCAGCGAAGCTCACGCATCGTTGGATCACGAGAAGAAGCAAGCGCCGTCAGATAGAATCTCAGCGGGACAAGCTATTTCTGAAGCCGCTGGCCAATGCCGCCTTCCACTGCCGTTCCTGCTGCGCGTTCCGGCGCCCATATCCTTTTCAATTCTATTATATCCAACTGTTCTTTATGCGTGTGTGTGTGTGTTCGCCCTGCGACACACACTCGTAAAATAGCTTGCGTCTTTTTTAAAATGCCTTCTTGCGTCTCGTGCAGAGCCCCACTCAGCCAGGGAGACCGTTACGTCATCTGTGTCTCCTGCCTGGGTGAAGATCATGCAGCGCTTGCGCTCGCTGACGGCAGATGCCCTCACTGCGAGCTGTTGCCAATGGTGACTCTGAGGACTCGCTTGGCTTTTTTCTCTGAGCCTGCATTCTCCGCTGTGCTGAGGCGCCGTAAAAAGCGCCGCTTCCAGCGGATTCCGGAACCGTCTTCAGCTCAACCGAGTTCGCCCTGCTTCACTGGCCTCCCCTGCATTGCTTCCCGATGGTCAGCGCCCGCTGTCTTCCGCCGCGTCTTCCGAGGAAGTTGATCTCAGGGCTGCGTCGGGGGAAGAGGACACGTGCTCTCTGCTAGCTTTTGGCAGTGAGGGCTGGGCGAGCTCCGGGGATCTCGCGCCTTCTGCTCAGAAGCCCAGCAGACGAGCTGACATCGAGAAGGAGCCGATGCGAGTGCTCACGCTGGCCGCGACGAGCCTCGGCCTCGAGTGGTCTGCACCAGCGCCCCCCTCTCGTTCCCGGCTGGATGGTAGTTTCCTTTCGGATGAGCGTACTTCTCCGAACTCAAAGCCCGCCTCATTTCTTCCTGAGCTTCACGAAGAGGTGGCAAAGGCTTGGAACGCTCCATATTCAGCGCAAACTCGTTCGTCTGTCTCACTAGCATTCTCCACACTGGATGATGCTAAAAACAGGAACTACCAGTCATTTCCGCCGGTGGAGCAGGCGATAGCGACGCACCTTTGCCCGCCCTCTGCTGGACGGCGGACGAAAGCGGTGTTGCCATCTAAAGCCTGCCGCATGACGCCATCTCTGCTCGCGCGGATCTTTTCTGCTGCTGGGCAGGCTGCGTCTACACTACACACGATGGCTGCAGATATTCCAGGGTGATCTCCTCCATAAGCTGGATGAGATGGGACCTGAGGCTATCTGTCTCGCGGATTTGAGGAGTGCTTCGCTACTAAATCCGCTGCACAGGCCATGGGACGAGTTATGGCTTCCGCTACGGTGGCTGAGAGGCATCTATGGCTGACGCTCTCAGACATGGCAAGCGCTCCGGTTCTGCAGCGAGTCGTGCTAGACCGGCCCCGCCTCCTCTCACCCAAGCGCGCCGCTGTTTCAGTTCCAGGGATTGTGACTGTCTCAGCGTCTTTTGCAATGCGCAAGACTATACAGTTGCCCGCTTGCCTGCACACAAAAACCGTTATCACGCCTACCCAGATATTTCCCTAAAAAGGTGTAATTTCTGGTGTCCCGGCCACGGCCGATGGTGCCATAAATGTAGTGACGATGCCCACTGCTCAGTGCCCATCTCCACATATAAGCACAGCCCTTCACACAGGGCTCGCGCCCATAAAAGCGACTCGCTTTTATGTCGATTATAAAGTCGATCGCGCGCACTACATAGTAAACGTGCCCACTCCTCAGTGCCTGTAAACACTTTGTCACACACGTCATGTGGTTTCTGTAAAAACGAAACCCGTGCACGTTCGTTCTGCCCAGGTAGACAGCGAGTCAAAAGCAGTAAATGTGCACGCTTACAGCCCACAATTACTCACAGACAGCACGAGTCCCACGGGACCCGCTCAGCCCTCCCTCACTCAGTTAAGCACCGTGGAGGGGTCGAGGACGAGCGATCTGCCCGCTGTGATCAGCGCGCTCCCTGCCTCAAATGTCACAAGCTTAACGCCCATGTTACAGCACATCGAAGCGCTGCCGTTGCCCAGCCAACAGAGCGCGCTTCGCATCCAACCCCTAGCCATTCATGCAGACGCATGGTCAGCGCTTCCAGGGGTTTCGGATTGGGTGCTAGACATTATAAAGGGAGGCTACTCGCTACAGTTTTTTCGACGCCCTCCGCGCTTTTTAGCACGCGTCGAAACTACGGTCAAAACAGAAGTAGCACACCTACTTCGAGCCGAAATATCAAAACTGTTGAGCAGAGGGGCTGTGGAGCCTGTATCTCAAGCTCAAAGCGAAGGGGGGCTGTACAGCAAATACTTTCTAGTGCCCAAGAAAGACGGGGGTCTCAGACCCATACTGGATCTAAGACAGCTGAACAAAGCATTGGCGAAACGCAGTTTCAAAATGCTTACAACCAGGAGACTCCTCGCGCATATTCGCAGAGGAGACTGGTTCATGTCGATAGACCTGAAGGACGCGTATTTTCAAATACAGATAGCGTCACGTCACAGGCGATACTTGAGATTCGCCTTCGAGGGCCAGACATACCAGTATACAGTCCTGCCGTTCGGCTCGTCCATGGCTTCTCGTACGTTTACGAAGTGCATGGACGCAGCGCTCGCTCCTCTCAGACTCAGAGGCATGCGAGTGCTGAACTATTTGGACGACTGGCTGATTCTGGCTCAGTCACGATCAGAGCTCGTTGAACACAAGGCCATTTTACTCGATCACCTCGAGAAACTTGGTCTCAGTGTCAACTGGACGAAGAGTTCGCTGAACCCCAGTCAGACGATACTGTTTTTGGGTATAGCTCTGGACTCACGCTCCATGACGGCGCGGCTGTCGCCACAGCGCGCGTTGGGCATTCAGCGCTCAGCGAGCTCTCTCCGCTGCGGCGCGACCTTCTCGCTCAGAGAATTTCAGAAGATGCTAGGTCTCATGGCCTCAGCATCACCAGTTCTTCAGTTGGGCCTGCTCCGCATGCGCCCCTTGCAGTTCTGGCTGAAAGCGCGAGTACCGCGCAGAGCGTGGATATCCGGTCAGTTGCGTCTCAAGGTCAATCAGAGCTGTGTTACAGCCTTGAAACCCTGGACAGCGAACGACTGGTACCAATCAGGTGTAAGCCTGGGGACTTCCTCGAAAGTGAAAATGGTGTCAACGGATGCCTCCATTTCGGGATGGGGAGCGCTGCTCGAGGGCAGACCGTTCTTTGGCCTGTGGTCAGAACGGGAAAAGCTCCAACATATTAACTGTCTGGCAATACTGGCAGTAGAGAACGCGCTGACGCGCTTTTGTCCCCGAATCAAGGGCCACCACGTCTTAGTCCGTTCGGACAACATGTCTGTGGTGTCCTACATAAATCGCCAGGGCGGTCTCAGGTCCCGAAACCTTTACAGGTTGGCGGAACGCCTCCTGGTTTGGGCTCAGTGCAACTTGCGCTCGCTGAGAGCAGTTCATGTGCCTGAGCTACAGAATCTGGGTCCAGACAGACTGTCCAGAAACAACATTCCCAATGGCGAATGGTCTCTACACCCACAGACAGTCCAGCTGCTGTGGGAGAGATTTGGCAGGGCGGAAGTGGACCGCGTTCTTTTCCAAGAGCGAAAGCGCGCTGTCACAAAGGTGGCCGCGCTGCCCGCTCTATGCTTTCCCCCCGTCTCCCTCCTTCCGCAGGTGATGGAACTGGTGAGGGAAACAAGATGCTCAGTACTGCTTGTAGCACCACTTTGGAAGAACCAACCATGGTTTCCAGATTTGATGCAGTTAGCAGACACTGCCCCGTGGCCAGTGCCGTTGAGGAGGGACCTCCTCTCGCAGGCCAGGGGCTCGATTTGGCACCCTCAACCGGAGTTGTGGTCCCTCCAAGTGTGGGCGCTCAACGGTTACCCGCTGACCTCTCAGTGGGAGTGCTAAATACTATCACTCAGGCTAGAGCTCCGTCGACTCGACGGCTATATGCCTCAAAGTGGTCAGTATTCTCCAGCTGGTGCACAGCTCGGGGACGTTCACCCCTTAGTTGTGAGGTGACGGAGGTTCTCTCCTTCCTACAGGAGCTGTTGGATAAGGTCAGAGCCCCCTCCACGCTCAAAGTTTACGTGGCGGCTATCGCAGCGTTTTCTGAGACAACGCTCGGTCAGTCAATAGGAAGGAACGATTTGGTCATCCGCTTCCTTAGAGGAGCTAGGAGGCTGAATCCTCCCAGACCTCCGTCAGTCCCTGTATGGGACCTCTTGATGGTTTTGGAGGCCATGAAAGGTTCCCCTTTCGAGCCTATCCGAACGATTAGCCTCAAACATCTGTCATTCAAGACAGTGTTCTTGTTGGCTCTCGCTTCAGTGAAGCGTGTGGGTGACCTGCACGCGCTCTCGGTGAGCCCGACGTGCTTGGAGTTTGGGCATAATGACTCAAGGGTCATACTCAAACCTAGGCACGGTTATGTGCCGAAATCCCTCAGCACGCCGTTTCGGGCTCAGGTTATTTCCCTGTCTGCCCTGTCGGTGTCAGGAGAGGATGGAGACTCGAGTCTTCTCTGCCCCGTTAGGGCTTTTAAGAGCTTATGTGTCTCGCTCCGCTGTCTTTAGACAGACTGAGCAGCTGTTTGTCTCGTTCAGTGGATGTTCCAAGGGAATGGCTGTTTCGAGACAGAGCCTATCCAGATGGATAGTTGACGCCATAGCGTTAGCTTACGCTTCCAGGGGCCTTCAGTGACCACAAGAGGCATCGCCTCGTCGTGGGCGTGGTCTAATGGGATCTCCTTACAGGATATATGTATAGCGGCAGGATGGGCCTCACCATCTACATTTATCAGGTTCTATAACCTGGAGGTTCCCGCCCTGCAAGCAGGGCTGCTGTCGGTATAGTCGAATCAGGGCACTGATTGGAACTCTGAGATCGCAAGCGCTATGCGCTGCCGACTGTTATATGGGCAGTATTGCGTAAGACCCGTCTATGGACGCTGCTAGATATGGGACAGAGGCCCCCCCCTCCTGTTCTGGACTCTCTGTGAGTCCCTCTGGTGACTGTGCACTGTAAATCCTGCGCGTTGCTTCCAGGTTTATTGGTGTGTGATCCCTGCGCGCACGGCGCTTTACATGGGGTTCCCATAGCGTCTTAGCTAAGACGCAGTACGAGAGAACTCTCGTAAGAGAACGTACTCGGTTACTAACGTAACCTCGGTTCTCTCTAGAAGAGGGAATGAGTACTGCGTTCTCTGCCGTGCGTACGATTCACTCTGGTTCGCTTCGGCAATGAAATAAATCAGGTGAGTCAGCCTTTTCGAGCTCCCTTTATAGGGCTAGGCCACACCCGTTTTGGCGGGAAGTGGCATGGAGGGCGCGAAGCCTGCACTCGATAGGCTTGTGCAGTTGCCGCAGAGCAGCCAATGAGTGAGCGAGCCGTCTCGCCTATGGCTGTGTGCTGCTGCAAATGCGCTTTACAATAATTCAAAATTAAGGATAATTTTTTGCTTCAGTATTTCGTGAAAAGAGACTTTTCCCTAGCTAAGATGCAGTACTTGTTCCCTCTTCTAGAGAGAACCGAGGTTACGTTAGTAACCGAGTACGTTCTGTGGCCCCCAAGTAAGTTTTGCCCAAATGTTTTATATTTATTAACAGACTCAATTGCTCTCTCTATGCCCCTTATTCACTTATCTTTATCTTAATTTTTTTATTTTACTATCTGTGTACCATTGTTTTCTTAGAGTCTGCACTATAAGCTTTTTCTGTAACCAAAAAAAATAAATATTGTGTGTGCAATGGCAATAAATCTCTTTCTGATTGTGACAAATAGTAGGGTTCAACCATAGACTGAATAACAGGATTCAACCATAGACTGTATAATAACAGGGTTTAATGGGGCTAAAGGCCCACCTTAAGAAAAAATGTGCTATTCACTGCGCGTAATTGCAGAAAAAAAAATATATACGTTGTATTGTACATTAATGGAGCAAAATGTTTTGTGTGGAAATAAATAATGAAAGTTTGTTATTTTGTTTAAAAATCTAATAAATGAATGAGGTGGCAAGGGGGCCTCTTACCCCACACTTAAAATACTTCAGCTAAAATAATCTTGTTGTTGTTTTTTGTTGCTATTTTTTTATAATGTATAAGTTAATACTTGTTCAAAGTTATCACTTCAGCAAAGTTTGTACTATTTCCTGCTTATATTGAAAAATAAAAGAATAAATTTTTGTTCAATAAATATACTGTCATTATCTTAAAACGAAATGTGGGTGACGTCTGTGTGTTACGCGTCAGCACTGATTGGTTTGTGGGCGTCTCCGCTAATTGTCATCAGCAACAGCTGTCACTCATTACTCATCCCTATATATTGGCTTGTCTAGCGTCTTGTGTTTGTGAGAGCGTTGTTTCATGTACTTCGTCTGACGTTTGCTTTCTTGTGTGTTTCTGCATTGGATGTCCATGTCCATGTCCATGTCCATGTCCATGTCCACTCTTCGCACATCTCCAACAGCAACATCACTTACCTTCGGCTCACTTCCCCGCAGTTCCTGTGTCGCCCTCTCCTGCTGCCAA